>NC_136605.1:22495658-22533158 GCF_910589615.1 Taurulus bubalis
CAAAAACTGCCACAACTTCAGTGCGGCGTCTCAGTCACAGACAGAGAGAAGAAGAAGAAGAAAGAGCGGCAATCTGTTCGTCCCCCACTACCACCAGCATCACCATCAACACACCTCCCCTCCTCCTCCTCCTCCTCCTCCTCCTCCTCCTCCTCCTCCTCCTCCTCCTCCTCCTCCTCCTCCTCCCCGCAGAGCTCCCCGCCACGACTCCCGGCTTCCTGCCCCCCGCCCCCCATCCCCCCTCCCTCCCCGGGATGCTGAATTTTACAGTACTGTCTGCAGGATCCCAGCTTGTTTCGGCTCTCTCTCTGTGCAGAGCAACAACGGCTCCGGTGGAGGAACGCTGGAGGCAGCTGTCAAGTGCAGGCTGCTGCTGCTCTAGTTGAGCCTCGGCGCCGTACCGACTGATTCCACATTCACCAATAAGAGGCGGCACAGGAGGGGGGAGAGAGAGAGGGAGAGGGAGAGAGAGAGAGAGCAGAGAGACAGAGGGAGAGTCTCGAAGTGAGTGGAGAGGCAAGTGGAGTGGGAGAGTGTCAAAAGAAAAAAGAGGTTACAACACCTCCCCGGCTCGCTTTCCTTTTCCCCCTCTTCTCTTTCTCGTGTCGGCTCAGAAGAAGAAGAAGAAGAAGAAGAAGAAGAAGAAGAAGAAGAAGAAGAAGAAGAAGAAGACGGGGGTCTTTTAAAGAATTCACTGAAGAACCAGCCGCGTGTTGAAGAAGAAGCAGAAGAAGAGCGAGGGCGGTGGGGGTCCTCAGTGAAGCCCTAGTGAACACAGAGGAGGGAACCGCTCCCCCGCTGCTGGTTGGACCGGCCCGGTGCTCGGACCCCCGCTCTCCGTCCGCCGCCCTCTGCCATGATGATGTACTTTTGGGTGAGTACCCGGACCGCGGAGCGTGGATGTCCTTTTTGTGCGTTTTCACACCTGCTCAGCCGAGATGGTCGCGGCTCATAATGTGCGCCTCAGATTTACAGTATGGACATTGTGTGTGTGTGTGTGTGTGTGTGTGGGTGTGTGTGTGTGTGTGTGTGTGGGTGTGGGTGTGTGTGTGGTGTTGCGCCGCCCACACGCATGATCAGAGCTGATGGTTTTTCCACTTGCGTGTGTTTTATTGATGCTGCAGAGGCCTGGACGCCTCCGACCCCTTCAGCCTGTAAATGAGGGAGGATGCTGGGAGTGTGTTATCTCTCTCTCTCACACACACACACACACACACACACACACACACACACACACACACACACACACACACTAACTTTACAAGTACTGTTATTCAACTTCCACATCCCGTCGTTCGCCGGCGTCAGGCGGGTCTTCTGGGGACACGCTTACATTTCCTTCGTCTGCGCCGGTTTTGGGTTTTTTCTTCTTTCTTTTGTTTGCGTTGTCGTTTCCATCGCCCCAAAAATTCCTCCTATTTTTTGTCTTTTTCTCATAAATTTCGCAGCATTAGTGCAGTGGAATGAGGAAGATTGTTAAGCGCAGCTGCTGATTAATTCTGCTTGAGACGGTGTGTGATTAGTCGGATTGGTTTTGTCTCCTCGCCGGTTTGTTTTCTCACCACAACTACGCCCGGCTCGCCCGCCGCTCGTAGTTTACGCCCCGCTCGCAGTTTACGCCCCGCTCGTAGTTTACGCCCCGCCCCGCTCGTAGTTTACGCCCCGCGCGCTCGTAGTTTACGCCCCGCGTCGCTCGTAGTTTACGCCCCGCTTGTAGTTTGCGCCCCGCTTGTAGTTTACGCCCCGCTCGTAGTTTACGCCCCGCTCGTAGTTTACGCCCCGCGCCGCTCGTAATTGTAAAAGGTTGAAGGTGTAATATTTCCAAATGATGTCGTAACTAAAGGAAAACACAACGGTGTTTGTTTGTGGAGGCCTCACTGATGCATGCTGGGTATCGATTCCTATTGAGAGGCTTTTGGCCTTTTTGAAGGTTTTTGCCGTTTGTTTTGTTCTTCTTCTCCTCCTCTTCATCACTCGATGGCCCCACACAATACGTTCATGTGTTCACGAGAGGATCCATTCATGCTGCCGTCACGTTCTACCACTAACATTATGGTTTTAGCTCCATGACTCCTTATTTGATCCTTTCCATCCATAACTCAAATATCTATAATATCTATAATCATAGCGTTTGTATCTTGAGGTATCAGGAGTCATTTCTAATCACGGAGCTAAATATGGAAGTTGATGATAAAGTTTTGCTCAAACGAGTAAAAAAGTCTAATTCCACATTTTCCTCGCATCTGCAGTTTTGTGTCAGATCTGAAAAAGAAACGTTGATAAATATCTGATGTAAATTGTGAATATGTTCTGATCGATGAGGTGAGCCGGCATCATTTAGGTCAGAGATTAATGGTTGAAGTCGTTTCTATTTAATATTCATTCATTGGCTCCGGCTCCTCAAATGTGAGGATTTCATTTCAACTGTTGCCATTTTGGACTCTGAGACTTTGTGATGACGACGGTCTGCAGGTAGTTATGGATCACATTGCAGATAGACACTACGTTAAAGTTATTAATACAACTATAACCAACAGAACGAGCAACAAAGCGGTGGCTTCTGGGATGTTGTGACGTTTCATCGATTACACTGAAAAAAAGTACGTGAACAGATTGACAGGCGGTGACACCGAGTGTGTGTTTGTGGTCATGATGTCAGCTGACGGTGAGAGATCCACCGGGTTCAAGATTCAGGCGCCGCGCGACAGGAAGTAGAATCGTGAGCGACAGGAAGTAGAATCGTGAACAACAGGAAGTAGGATCTGGAGCGACAGGAAGTAGGATCGTGAGTGACAGGAAGTAGGATCGTGATCGTGAGTGTATGATCAGGAAGTAAGATCTGGAGCGACAGGAAGTAGGATCGTGAGTGACAGGAAGTAGGATTGTGATCGACAGGAAGTAGGATCGTGAGCGACAGGAAGTAGGATCGTGATCGTGAGTGTATGATCAGGAAGAAAGATCTGGAGCGACAGGAAGTAGTATTGTAATCGTGAGTGACAGGAAGTAGGATTGTGATCGACAGGAAGTAGGATCGTGAGCGACAGGAAGTAGGATCGTGAGCGACAGGAAGTAGGATTGTGATCGACAGGAAGTAGGATCGTGAGCGACAGGAAGTAGGATCGTGATCATGAGTGTATGGTCAGGAAGTAAGATCTGGAGCGACAGGAAGTAGTATTGTGATCGTAAGTGACAGGAAGTAGGATTGTGAGCGACAGGAAGTAGGATCGTGAGCGACAGGAAGTAGGATCGTGATCGTGAGTGTATGATCAGGAAGTAAGATCTGGAGCGACAGGAAGTAGTATTATGATCGTGAGTGACAGGAAGTAGGATTGTGATCGACAGGAAGTAGGATCGTGAGCGACAGGAAGTAGGATCGTGAGCGACAGAAAGTAGGATTGTGATCAACAGGAAGTAGGATCTTGATCGTGAGTGACAGGAAGTAGGATTGTGATCGACAGGAAGTAGGATCATGATTGTGAGTGTATGATCAGGAAGTAGGATCGTGAGCGACAGGAAGTAGGATCGTGATCGACAGGAAGTAGGATCATGATTGTGAGTGTATGATCAGGAAGTAGGATCGTGAGCGACAGGAAGTAGGATTGTGATCAACAGGAAGTAGGATCTTGATCGTGAGTGACAGGAAGTAGGATCGTGAGCGACAGGAAGTAGGATCATGATTGTGAGTGTAAAATCAGGAAGTAGGATCGTGAGCGACAGGAAGTAGGATCGTGATTGACAGGAAGTAGTATTGTGATCGTGAGTGACAGGAAGTAGGATCGTGAGCATCAGGAAGTAGGATCTTGATCGTGAGTGACAGGAAGTAGGATCGTGCGTGACAGGAAGTAGGATTGTGATCGTGAGTGACAAGAAGTAGGATCGTGATCGTGAGTGACAGGAAGTAGGATCGTGAGTGACAGGAAGTAGGATTACACGCCGTTCGGCGGATGCCACGAGCGATGAAACTACAGTAGCAGTGACATCCCGACCGGTGCACGATCAATGATTCACCAGCCTGGTATCTGCAGTGTGTGTGTGTGTGTGTGTGTGTGTGTGTGTGTGTGTGTGTGTGTGTGTGTGTGTGTGTGTGCGCGCGTGTTACCCGGCCGGCGTTTAGCTCGCGTGAGGAGGAGGAAGGCGGGCCCGCTGAACTGCAGGTGGTGAGCATTACCTGCGGTCCCTCCGGAGGCCTGTCAGCCCTGCATCAGTCTGGGGAACCTGGAGCTCCCCCTCATTAGAATATTTATTCACCAAGCAGATGTTCTTATCCGGGGCAATTACCTTTGGCTTACATTTCCCCGTTGCCCACTGATATAGATGAATGTGTGTACGAAGACGTCCCGGGTTATGCATGGGGCCCCTGGGTGCCACCCACCCTTTTTGCTCCCCCTCCGCCTCCCTTCCTCCCCGAATATGCATCCAGCGACCGTCTGGTTCTCAACAAAAAGCCAAGCTCACCTCCACTGTGGTAATTGGAGGAAGTGGAGGCGACTTCTCCCGCGCCGGCCCACACGGTGACGGAGCGACGGCCGCTGTATCATCCTCTCCGCCCGGCTGTTCCTTTGCATTAGAGACGGAGAGGGAAGAGGGAAGAAGGCTCGGCGTGGAGGAGCCATGCATGCGTCTGTCCTCCCCTCGGTGCCATGAATAATTTAGCAGTGCAGGGCCCTCGCTGTCGAGTGGAGATGGTGGTAATGGGGAGACTGGATATATACGGCGCGGTCGAGGAGCGATGCTTTACGTTAGACTTCCCCCGACCGGCGCAGTGGAGTGTGCCGCGGGCGCCTCACATGGTGCGGTTGGCCTGCATTAATGCTTTTGTTTTTATCTGCAGAAACACACACACACACACACACACACACACACACACGGAGTATAAAAAACGACAGCGAGACGAACCGTGAGCAGCCGTTTATAAAAACCAGGAAGGAGCCGGTTTGAGGCTTTTTTTCCCGAGCCGCGGTCATTAGTAAGAGCGAATCCCCTGCAGGCAGACGCTCAATCAAAGCTGTTGTGATTTGGGTCATATCTGCTGCATTATGCTGCAAATTGTATCAGTAGGTTAGATTTCCTTAGAAGATGATGAATCGCTCGGAGCGCGGCTGTATCTTCCCCTTCTTGCTCACAGTGCATATAGATACGTGCATATGGTCCCAGCCCTCTGGTGAGACACTACAAACACACACACACACACACACACACACACACACACACACACACACACACAGGGTTGCAGGAGGATGTGGAAACTCATGGCGGACTGTGTGTGTGTGTGTGTGTGCAGGGCGGGAGGGCAGTGAGTCCAGGCCCGCCGGTTTCATATTGCAAGATGAAGTGCTTGCGATCGTTTGTTAATGTATTAATTGATCTGTGTCCTCAGACGGCGCATCAGGAGTCGTGTCACGTCGACTCTTTAGTACTCCCCGAGACGCCTTCATTAGCCGCCGCCGGCCCCGGCCTGCGCCCGCCGTTACGGGGGGCGCACTCTACCTGACGGCTGTAATAACTTTCGACATTTCTATCTGCCGGCGAGTCCCTCGGACAGAAGTCCAGGAGCTTCTTTGATATATAAAAAAACGGGGCTCGCACACTGCAGGTGATTCAGACCGGTTGTTGCCGCCTTCTTCTTCTTCTTCTTCTTCTTCTTCTTCTTCTTCTTCTTCTTCTTCTTGCAAACCCCCGCCTCTAACGGCTGTTGCAATCAGTCGTTAATTTCCAGCTTAATGTTTTATAATCTGGAAGCACACACACGCCCCTTTGTAGCAGAGCTGATGTAACCGCTCTACAAAGCCGGCTAAGGAAGCAGAGCCGTCGGTACATCCAGGAACCGTGTTATCTGTTAAACCGGCTAATACCAACCCGTCCGTCGGCTTGTAAATTGTATATATATATATATATATATATATATATATATATATATATATATATATATATACATATTTCCAATGTAGTTCTAACAGCCAAGGCAACCGGTTCCCAAAGAAAAGAGCAGTTTAATTCCCTCTTTTCATAGTTGTGTTGTCTTCTCAAGGCCTCTGCTGGATCATTAGCAATCAGTGGCTTTAACCATAATTCTGTCAGCTTTGGGTCTCGTCCCCTCGGGGCTAATGGGTCTAGAGCCCAGGCTAATTGTGATTAGACTCTGACAGCAGGTTTTACTTGCAGGATTTTCTCAGCGCGGTCCTCTTTGATATTAGCTGCACAGCTGATAAAGAGATTAGATACAGGAGGAGAGGAGGAGGGAGGGGTGCTCTTAAACTACAGAAAGACACCGACACGGGGGAAATCACTGCCGAGTTTAGAAGAGGAAAATAGATCCGGACGCAGTAAAAGCCCTGCGCTCGCTTATTGCACCTGCTATCATTAGCGCTTTTGTACACATGGTCAGCCTCCCAGGGAAAAGTCATTATCCAGCTGTGCCGTTATTTCTCTGCTGTTTCCTCCTGGTGGAGTGTGACTTCAGGGCTGCAGCCAGCGCACCGTTTAATGCCTCCAACACAATAAAGGACTGCAGCCTTAATGATGTGGGATTGGATGGCCCTGCCTCGGGTTGTCCGGGGGCTCGTGAGCTGTTAACCACGAGCGGCCATTTTGGCTCCGTGTCAACCCGACTGCAGCCGCTCCAGAGGAAAAAATACATGTGAAAAGAAATCTGATTTAATGATTTCACGGCGTTGTTTAGAGAGGTCGTCGCTCTCCCTCTGAGAGTGAAGGAGTGCAGCTTGAACAGAAAGACAAGTAAAGCCACGAGGAGCTGCTGCAGCAACAGGAGCACCAATAATGTTTTATACCTTTCATGCCTTTTATCTGACTTGCAGAATTAAATATATAATACAATAATCTATTAAAATAGACAAAGACCGGATCTAAAGACAGAACCGGCTTCCCTCTGCACCGGCGTTCCCGTTCTCCTCTCCCAGCTCCAGATGTACTTAACCGGAGCGTCTGGTTAAGAGGAGCCAAATGCCAATTCTCAGCACTTGTTTTTTCATTCATTCATTTATTTAGCTCGTCTTCCCGCGGTCGGCCTGTTGCGCTGCCAGCGGTCTCTGGTGGCGGCCCTTCAGCCTCCTCGGCAGCAGGCGAGCTCCGCTGACACGCCGGCCCCGAAGTGTCAGCCCTCCATACGGGAGGCTGGGAGCCGGGGCCCCTGTCAGGCGTCCCCTGGCAGCCGGCCACGCGTGATAAGAAAACCACTCCTGCCCTCTCGCGCTCGCTCTCACGGCAACAAATGTAATTTGAGCCGCTTTCCACTCGTTCTTTTTTTTTTAACTCAGTTATTCAAATAGAATCATCAAGTCGCGCTCTTTGGGATTCAGAGAGCAGAGTCGCTTGCAGTGAAGCTTTTCTGTTGCTGTTGTTGTGGCATCTCTCTAACACGCTGTGCAGAGTTAAAGTGTCTCGTTGGTTCAGCCAAATCTGTAGGAATGAGCTTTAAAACTACGACGGAAACTTTTCCATTCCTCAGCGACCGTCGTTTAGAGCCAGTGTTTTAACTTTAAATCAGCTCATTTCCAGAAGACATGTTGACCTGCAGGCTACGCACAGATGGAGTTTAATAGCATTAGTAGCAGCTTAAAGGGGGTTCCTCATCCACCAGGGGGCGACTCCTCTGGTTGTATAGAAGTCTATGCTTCATGTGTTAAAGCTGCATTCTCTCTCCTGACCACCAGGGGGCGACCCCTCTAGTTGTATAGAAGTCTATATAAATGACTCTACTTCTCTTGATGTATTCCCTCAGTAAACATTGTAAACATGAGTTTATGTCTCAATCTCTAGTTTCAAGTCTTCTTCAATACAGCATGATGTTCATTTAGTAAATTATGGTCATTTAGAGTCAAACAGACCATAAAGCAGGGGATGCTTTAGGGGCGGGGCTACAAGGTGATTGACAGGTCGACACCAGAGACGTATACGGCGTCTTTATGTCCTCCACAGTCCAAACATGGTCACTTCCTGTTCACTGGTTGCAGAAAAAAGATGGAGACGGCCAAAACGCCGAGCTCGAGGCTTCAAAATGTCTTCTATACAGCCAGATATTGACATTTATACGATGCAATACCCGATACATTGTGCAGAGCAATTAAAAAGTTGATCTGCTGATTCAAGCGTTTTAAACTCCTGCAGGTCGTGTTGCACGTCCTCCTCTCCGCCGGCGTTCCTTCAGCGTTCGGTGTTTTACGGTTGCAGAGGCTCCATTCGCAGCTTGTTATATACTCTTCTCAATCAATCCGTGGGAGAGTAAACCCCCCCTGTCCCGTAAAGAGAGGGGTTAAGAAACAGTGTGGCACACAAGGCTGTAAACTTAATGGCAGGAGAGTGACATTAGTGTTATAGGTTATTGACCGATTCCACTGGATTTATGACCCTAATCGAGAGGCGGCGTCAAAGGGGATGAAGCAAGTAAGAGCGGCGCTGACAGCGGGGGGCGCTGGACGCCGAGGCCTGAGCCGCCCGCTGGACTGCGGCGGGACCCTATAAGTCTCGGCGGAGGCCCCTGAGGCCACGCCCCCTGGCTGCAGAGGCCACGCCCGCGGGCCCACCCCCATCCTCCGGCAGGGTTCATAATCAGTCCAGGACTTTAAACCAAATGTCCATGACAAACATTTAGTGAAGTCTGGGTGTAAACAGTAAAAAGTGAGTAAATGTAGTATTTAAACTAACAATGAGAATACAAAGCATACAGTAAACCTTAAATGACTCAAATGAATGAGACAATAGTTTGATTAAAAGAATAAACATTAATATAGATGCCTGTATGTATGCCTGCTTATATTTTGAGTCTTTCTTTTAAAAGCATATTCATTATTTCAAACTCAGCGTAAATGAACACATGAATATAACACATTTACATGAACACATGAATATAACACATTTACATGACTTTTACTAAACTTTGGGGATTTTATTTTTTTCAAAGACTTTTCCAGAACTGGAAATAACCATTTTAAAATTACATGACTGTTCCAGGTTTTCCATGAGCGTAAGAACGCTGCTACTGGTCACACACACACACACACACACACACACACACACACACACACACACACACACACACACACACACACACACACACACACACACACACACACACACACACACACCCGGGCTTCATCTCACCTCGTGTCAGGGTATATGTGTGTGTGTGTGTGTGTGTGTGTGTGTGTGTGTGTGAGGTGTCCCTTCTCATGTAGTTTTCATGAACATATATAACCTGCGTGTGTGAGTCGGTCAAAGCTGCTGTTTAGGCTTCAACTAGAAAGGGAAATATTCATCAGCGAGCAGAGGGCCAGACCACCAGATGACTGAACCCTGCTGATGAATAATTCTCACTTAAAGCGCTGTGTAAAAAAAAATATATATATATATCCCCAATAAAGATACAAATGAATACAGGGACAGGACAGTTTTCACCTTCATCGCTGCACAACAGAATCCACGTAACTCCTCCCTCTGAGACATTCACTTCGTAATTATTATTTTATTTATTTGTATTATATTTATTTCACCCACTTTTTTATTGTAGATAAAATATGTTTTTTATTCTATTCTATTGTTATTATATTGATCATTTATTTCCGTTGTATTATTGTAATTTCTTATATTATTTACATTTTATTTCACACAGTTTTAACACCGTTATTCTAGCTTTCAATTATTTTACATCTTTACAATCATTAAATTGAATTGCTTTATTTTTTTCCGGCTCTTTTCATGGTCCACACTTCAGACGCCTGTCAGTCACGAGAGCTGTCACTCAAGAGTTTGATGGATTTCTTTTCCACTTTCACATCAATAGATTGTTAGAGAATGAACACGTTCATGAGCCGGGTCGTAACTCTGAGTGAGAACATGAAGAGCTGCGACTCGGCCGAAGAACTGGATGTGGGGCGACGACAGCGGCACTGAATAACATCAAGTAAAAACTCTTCCCACTGAGTGGATGACCTCAGGGTTCATACAGTCTGACCAGTGAGTCCAGGACTTTAAACCAAATGTCATGACAAACATTCAGTGAAGTCTGGGTGTAAACAGTAAAAAGTGAGTAAATGTAGTATTTAAACTAACAATGAGAACACAAAGCATACAGTAAACCTTAAATGACTCAAATGAATGAGACAATAGTTTGATTAAAAGAATAAACATTTATATAGATGCCTGTATGTATGCCTGCTTATATTCTGAGTCTTTCTTTTAAAAGCATATTCATTATTTCAAACTCAGCGTAAATGAACGACATTAACACATGAATATAACACATTTACATGAACACATGAATATAACACATTTACATGACTTTTACTAAACTTTGGGGATTTTATTTTTCTCAAGGACTTTTCCAGACCTGGAAATAACCATTTTAAAATGACACGACTGTTCCAGACTATGTGGTCGTCAGCCGCTTGACTCGAGGCCTTAAGGCGAGCGGCGCTTGTTTTTTTACCCAGAAGTCCTCCGTGACACGCTGTAAGTCATTATGTTGTTGTTGTTGTTGTTGTTGTTGTTGTTGTTTTATCCACGTGACGTCAAGGCGGCGCCCTCTCCGGGGAGCGCTTCAATTATGCATCTCCATGACGATACGGGACGTCAACAAAGCGGATGCGATGGCGCGCGGTGACGCAACCCGCGCGCATTAATCATGAGCGCAACATGAATAAACGAAAGGGTTCAAAGACAATGAAGTATAACAAACAGTCCCCGTAATGAGAAGTCATATCTATCTGAAGGCCAGCGCTCGTCGAACAGAAGGATAAATACGTCTGATTGATGACAAACATGTAAACAAAACAAAACATGAAAACAAACATGTAAACAAAACAAAACATGAAAACAAACATGTAAACAAGTAAACAAGGCCGCGCTCGCTCCTCGTCCAGCTGAGTGGCGAGAAGGAGCGCTTTTCTTTTGCTTCTTTTCTTTTTTAATTAAAAAAAGGAGAATCCAATACCCCTATCAGGACTTTGGTTCTCAGACGCATCGATCGGGTTCAGTTATGCAGATCCGTCGCTTTTCATCTTTTCCGCGCGGCGACGGAGGCGGAGGCCTCTGGTTACCGAGGCGATCTCATTTCAGCAAAATCTATTTCATATATTATTCAGGTTCTGTTTTAGTTTAGGCTTACAATACAATATTCAAATGTGTTGTTGTCGCGTCGTGTGCAGCGCCGCGTCCTGATAGCGGGAGGCCGACACGATTAGAGGTTAGGAAGAGAGGAGGAGGAGGGGGGGAGGAGGAGGAGGAGGTGGAGGAGGAAGAGGAGGAAGAGGGGGAAGAGGAGGAAGAGGGGGAGGAGGAGGGGGAGGAGGAGGGGGAGGAGGAAGAGGAGGACAGCAGTCGCTCTGGAGGTGCGTTCATGCTCCTGCAGCCGCTGTGTGAAGGTGAGTGCTGCCGCCAGAGAGCCGGCGCAGGACGGACCGAGAGGAGGGAACTGTGCCGCTGATGATCCGGCGCAGCGGGAGGCTAATTGCCCAAACACCTCTGAGTGTCTCCCCCGATACGTCTGCTAATGGAATTAAAACATGTTGCCAGGGGTCTTTGCAATTTAGAAAATAAGTCCATTAAGTTCATTAATTTAATAATAGGCAATATAGATGAATAAAAAGTATTGCTCAATTAGAGAGGGGGGGTTGTCTCCCGTTCGCTTGAAATCACCTCGCTGTGCCGTCGCCTAATGAGATTATAATGGAACTGATACCAGGTAGTGAATTAAAGCGTCACCGGAGAACCCGCTAGGAGTGGAGCGCTAATGCTGGAGAACGTGTCACCGCTCAAACGGACTCCTTTGGCTACGAGCCGGCAGGAGGAACCCAGAGTCAGGAACCCAGAGTCAGGAACCCAGAGTCAGGAGGAACCCAGAGTCAGGAACCCAGAGGCAGGAACCCAGAGTCAGGAGGAACCCAGAGTCAGGAACCCAGAGTCAGGAGGAACCCAGAGTCAGGAACCCAGAGTCAGGAGGAACCCAGAGTCAGGAGGAACCCAGAGTCAGGAACCCAGAGTCAGGAGGAACCCAGAGGCAGGAGGAACCCAGAGTCAGGAACCCAGAGTCAGGAGGAACCCAGAGTCAGGAGGAACCCAGAGTCAGGAACCCAGAGTCAGGAGGAACCCAGAGTCAGGAGGAACCCAGAGTCAGGAACCCAGAGTCAGGAACCCAGAGTCAGGAGGAACCCAGAGTCAGGAACACGGGGTCTCAAGGTGGCGCTGAGGAACCCGGAGTCAGAAATAGTGGCCAAGGAACCCGGAGTCTTGAAATGTCGATGGCGATGATGATGAAGGAATGAAGGAGTGCACTGGAGTGCGTTGGTGACATGAGGCCTCAGTGTTTGTTGCCTCCCCCCTCTCCCCCTCTCCCCCTCCACCTCCCCCCTCAGGTTTCATGGCAGCGTTTCCAGAAGCTGCTGAGCGCTTCAGTTAAAATGACACAGGCAGCACATTGGTAGTAATCTAAAAAGGTCAGGATAAATTACTCTGCTTATTTCAGTGAAAAAGCCGGTAATGCGATCCGAAGCGAGTAGTTTTTTTTCCCGTCTCCCCGCCGCAGGTTTGACTCTTTGACTTTTACACGCTGGCCGTCGTCTCTTCAGAGAGCAGCAGGGATTGGACGAGAGGAACCTCCTTCCTTTTCATCAAGGCATTACAACAATTTGAAGCGTTTTATATTCATAATTCTTTTTTTTTTTTACATGAGCATTTAAAATAATGTATCATCGGATGATGTTGTTAAAATCAGGAAATAGATTGGTTCATAATTTAACTTTTTCCATTTATGGCGACACACCTTGTAAAACACGTCATCGGCAGATTGTGCAGCTTCAGCGTGTCAACGTGTGTTATTAGCGTCGCTCTTAATGTTCTACACATAATGTGGAATGTGCGATATTTAATGGATTCAATCAAAGGAAGTGGGATCTCTGCCGTGTGAAAAATGTGGAAACAGGAAATTAATCAAAAGGGGAGAAAAAAAGCAAAAGAAAGAAACTAGCAGTTTACAGAATAGTGTGAAGACGAGCCGCTCGCCCTCGGCTGCAGTGTGCATCTTATTCCAGCCAGGCCTTTTTATTTCTTTATGTTGGAGATAAAATACAATAAAAATGATTCAGATTGTTACTTCTTCCCCCAAATGGAAATATTGTGTTTTCAGACGGAAACACAAATCTTGTGTCTACACACTTTTCGTGAATTCACGTGAATGTAAAAAGGGAACAAGCAGGAAATACAACCTGGAGCCAGGAAGCCAGTAAATAACCCCGGAGGAGAGGCAGGTGGCGCTCTGCCGGGGTTTAAGCGTCGAGTTCCTCTTCCTGACACGTTGTGCAAAATGAGGATTGTGTTGTTGTGAGAGGAGGAAACAGAAGCATGAGCATCCTGAAAAATACACAAAATAAAAAGAGTGAAAGGAACCAATCAGTCGGATTAGGGTTCTGTGTTTGTGACAAAATGAGACCAAGAAACCAGGGAAGTCCTGGTATGAACATTGAGTACGCTCCGTGTGTGTGTGTGTGTGTGTGTGTGTGTGTGTGTGTGTGTGTGTGTGTGTGTGTGTGTGTGTGTGTGCATATGGGCGAACATGTCAGCGTGTGTGCATAATTAATATTTAAGCCACCTTCAGCATACCCTGGAAAGGAAGTAAAGGGGATTGTGTTCTCATGGATCCTTTAATCCTCAGAATTAGCAGTTTAATAACAAGAAGCCATTTGTAGATTAGTGAGATCAAGCTTCCAGGACGTGTGTGTGTACAATCTACTTAAATGCTTTGATATTTTCTTTTTTATGTTGATGAAAATTACCCCCCACATCCTGCATATACAGCATATGCAGCAGTAATACAGCAGGCCTTTATGGCTCATATGAAAAGTAACGCGTGTTGTTCATATAATCCACGCAGCCGTGAGCCGGACAGGTGGCGTCGACAAAGCCCACGTGGGCGGAGCTTCAGGGGGGGATGGGCGGGGCCAAAAACACCTGACCGTAACTGGTGACTTATTTGTTACGTCATTTCTGTACTTAAATAATGTGACTTTCATAGTTATCTTAACCCAAACAGACTTATTTGCTACGTAACTTCCATAATTTAGTAACGCAACTTTTCTAGCAATATTATCACAAACGTTGACTTAATTGTCACGTAAAGTGTGTGAGCAGGTGTGTGAACAGGTGTGTGAACAGGTGTGTGAAAAGGTGTGTGAACAGGTATATAAACAGGTGTATAATCAGGTGTGTAATCAGGTATATAAACAGGTATATGAACAGGTGTGTGAACAGGTGTATGAACAGGTATATAAACAGGTGTGTGAACAGGTATATAAACAGGTATATGAATAGGTGTGTAATCAGGTATATAAACAGGTATATGAATAGGTGTATGAACAGGTGTGTAATCAGGTATATGAATAGGTGTGTAATCAGGTATATAAACAGGTATATGAACAGGTGTATGAACAGGTGCATATCAACGTGTCCCCAATGAGCAGATGAAATAGATGAAATAATAGATGAAATAAGATTCTTCCATCTTGAATATTAATATAATTCCTTGAACGGACGCTGAATGTTTTTAATGTAATGTAGTGTGATTGGAGTAATTTTTCTTTCCACACACACACACACACACACACACACACACACACACACACACACACACACACACGCACACACACACACACACGGAAACAAACCCGCTGGTTAATTGACAACCATTAGCTGCAGCCTCTCTGTGATAAGAGGAGGAGTGACTTATCTTTTTAATTGGCTAGCAACGAAGCGCCGGCGTCCGCTACTTCCTGACGTTTCATTGACGAAACAATTAATTGATTAATCAAAGAGGAGAAGATAATTTAAATAATCATCAGTTGCAGTCTTGTGTTGGATATGTAACCCGAGTGAGGAGTGTCCACACACATATCAGTTCATACAGCGAAGGCCTGAATAGTTGATCACACACACACACACACACACACACACACACACACACACACACACACACACACACACACACACACACACACATACAGCATGCACAGCATGTGTGTGTGTGTCTGATCCTCACACACACACACGCACACACACACAGATCTCATCTTGTCTACCGGTGTGCGGCGTCATCATTTGCTAGCGATGACAACCCGTCCCTGTTTTTAACCGCCGTGTTTATAATCACCTCCACGCACAAAACCTCCTGTGATAGTGTCACACACACACACACACACACACACACACACACACACACACAGATTGATTGCTGTTGCCTGGTTATCGGGTCGTTCAGGTGTGATGGACAGGTGCAGCCTCTCAGACCGGTTCCTGGCTCCGTTCTTTAAAACATGCATGATGACCTGCATCAAATGTTGATGATAATAACCAGCTGCATCATGGGAGGAGGGCGGCTGTAAATAGGTCAAATAGGTTCTCTCTGCCTCACTTTAAGTGTTGGCACACGTGAGCAAATTATGATTTTTTTTCTTCTTCCAAATATATATATTTGTTTTTGCGCAACTCTTCTAAGATCTCCTCCTGGAAGCGGAACCCGCCGGCCGGCGTGGAGACGCCGGAGACCCCGGAGACCCCGGAGAACCCGGAGACCCCGGAGAACCCGGAGACCCCGGAGACCCTCACACGCACCGGATCCTCTCGGCCACTCTGCTGCCGGTTGCCGGGCGGGGTGGCTTCATGCTCTGCACACTCGCCACACATCCTAAATAATTCACACTCTACTTGAGAATTCTCCAACAGACTCACTGCCGCCATTAGACAGTCTCTGGCTGCCAGTGTTGCTTTTTTTTTTTTTTTTTTTTTTTTGGGGGGGGGGGTTGTTTTTCACATTCCAACTCAACAACCCCCCAAAAAAAATGGAGGAGGAGAAGACGGCGGCGCCGGTGGTGTGGGGATGAAAAACGAGTAATACCTCGGGTCGATGAGAGTTCACGGACAATCCAATACATAAAAGCGAGTTTACATGCATAGCACTTCAACATTAAGATTTTTCACAGAGTTCAGCATATTTTCTAGAACTCTCTCCCTCTGCTAGTTTCTCTTTTTTCTCTGAGAGGCCTCTTTGACAGTGTCTCCCTCATGCAAAATGCATGAGCTGGCGGATCGATACGGGCCTTTAATCTCTCACACAGACAGCTGCAGCCCACACCCACGCCGCCGCCGCCCGGATCAGAGGCCGGGAGGGGGGTCATCCCGCGCCACGGACACCGGGGGTTCGAGGGCCGGTTGACGGTGGGAAACTCTCCCGTCTCACTTGTATGTAGAGCGCGTCGCTTCTTCGCGCTTCTTCTTCTTCGCAAACATACAAAAAACAATGCTGCTCGCAAAAATACTGCTGCTCCAAGTCTGTTTAGCCACAGAGGCCATTATTACTCTTTCTGGGTGTTTTTCTATTCATTTTCTCTCCTCGAATAAGAATTCCAAACACGCCGCTGTTGCTGCTCCCGGATACATAAAACACTCAGAGGAGGAAGACGTGTTCACCTCTTTCACTTCAAGGAAAGCAGAACTACACGCAGGAGGACGAGCTCAAGTTCTGCGCGTAAAAGTTGAATTAGTGGAACGGAAGTTAGAGCGTCTTTCAGGGCGAAACACTTCCTATTACTGTAATGTAATATGATATAAAGGTTGGAAAATATTCCAACATTTCAAGTGTTTCGCCATCTTTTTAATCAAATCCTTTGCATTTGATTGGACCGCTAAAAAGTGGGCGGGCCGACGGTCGCAGTGTGAATGAACATGCGTCTCTCTTTACGGCTCCATTAGCGATGCGATCTACCGAGGTCAGCGGTCATGGGGGTCCTGGTACGGTACTTGAGATTTAACATATATATTTATATACATGTTTTTATTTGTATCTGTTTTTATTTATTTTATTTTCTACTACTTGTTTTATTATGTTTGTTTGTACTCCATCTTTTAATGTGTTTTTTAAACTGTACAGCACTTTGTGACCTCTTTTGTCTGGGAAATGTGCTTTATAAATACAATTATTATATTATATTTAAAATTAGCACCAATTTAAAAATGGTTTAAAAATGGTTATTTAATAAATATTCAGTAATATAAGTGTAAGTTCTTAAACTGAATTGTATATATTTATATTAAATAAGACACTGCGCTGTGTATTACATCTTTTTTCCAATCAAAATACTAAAATACTTTGCGTTAGTTAGGGGGTACTATCCAGAATCAGAATCAGCTTTAATGGCCATGTACGTTTGCACGTACATGGAAGTTGACTCCGGTTTCACTTTGCTCTTCGTACTTAAACACACACACACACACACACACACACACACACACACACACACACATATATATATATATATATATATATATATATATATATATATATATATATATATATATATATATATATATATATATGTAGATATATATACATTTTGTATATATATATATATAGATATATGTATATATAAATACATATATATATATAGATATGTATATATAAATACATATATATAGATATGTATATATAAATACATATATATATATATATATATATATATATATATATATATATATATATATATATATATATATATATATATATATAAATACATATATATGTTTATATACATATATATATATATATATATATATATATATATATATATATATATATATATATATATATATATATATATATATATATATATCTCGTATATATACAACATTTCTCTAAGTGTCCACAAGTGTTTCCAATGCTGGAAATAAAACTGGAGGCTCATACGTACTATATTCTATATTCATTGAACTGCTTGCGGTTCAGTCCACGTCATGTGACTGTTGGGTCATGTGACTGTTGGGTCATGTGACTGTTCTCTCAGGCGAGTCGGTCACGATGAGGTCAGAGTGAAATGTTTACGGGATCTGGAGAAAGCAAGCAGTTCATTCGGAGAAAGATTTAAAATGAGACATGACGAATGAATAAAAATCACAATGTCAAGCTTCGTTTCTGCTGCTTTTTCTATGTGTTCAGGGACCGTGGGAAACATGAACATCTGACAATGATGCAGTTTTTTTCAGCTTCTGGCTGTGATGAAAGGTGTAGTTTCTGCCAATTGTTGAGGAGGAAACCCGGCAGGTTGTGAGCTTCAGAGAGACGAGCGCAGTGAAAGTGTAAAATAATACAAAACTGTACGGAGCTGCATTTAGGTTAATTCAGTCTTTTGTGAGATCGCTTGGTGATACAGATTATGACAATGGACATTTGAGATGTCGCAGCGTATTAGCTGGAGGCAGTCGTGTGCGATTACAGAAGTCTGTCTGCCTCTCCTGGGGATGCGCCTGAGCCCGAACGTGGGGCGGAAAGCCTTCCTCCTTTCTTCTTCTTCTTTCTGTCAATTCTACGCACAAAAGCAGATTGCTCCGGCTTCCTTTTATCAACACTTTTTGTTTACTTAGTTTGTGCCAAATGCAGGGATTTAGTGTCACGTTTGTCTGGCGCTTCCAGCGCGCTCGTCCTCCAGCGGCTCCCCATTATCAGCCATTTTGAAGCTGTTACTCATTTTGCAAGTCATTTAGCGACTTCTTTTCTGAGGACGCCGTCTCTCCGTGCCGAGGTGCGCTCGGCTCTCCGTCTGCGCCGCTTTGATCATGTTTTGTACAAACAGATTTTGGGGCGGGGAAACAAAGAAGAAGACTTTTCTTCAGAGCCTGGGTGTTACTTGTTTGTTGTAAATATCAAATGAGGGAAGAACGCGTTATTACATTGAACAGAAAGCAGACGTCCTCGCGAGGGAAAACCAGAACGGAATAAAACATTAGCGCCGTTTCTGAGCTTGTTTTTCTTTTTTTTTGTGAACTGCCGACAAACTCTATCGATCGAGTCGCAGCTGATCGGCTCGTCTGCGGCGGGGAAGCTAACGGATGAACGACGAGAGTCCAGAGCCCTTTGAGGCGCGCAGACATCCGTTAAGTGGAGAATATCGGGGCCCACCTCCGGATAATGTGTTGCGTTTTAGAAATGATCCAATATGGCTGATGCATCAGCTCTGCCTCCCCATTGTCTTGCGCCCTCAACAACTCCCTCCCCGCCCCGTCCCCCATAATGCAATGCAGCTTTTGTTCACTCATTCTTTTAACCGTTTCTTTGGCTGCGAGTTGTCACGGCGGGACAAATTAAGGAAGCGGTAATAGGGTTATGTCAAGTAGACGGAGGTGCCGGCTCCGTGCGGGCGCCGCCCCTCCCCTCCGTCTCCATGAAAGGTTACCGCGCTCGCCGGGGTTTTTGTCCCCCCGCTGTAATGAGAACGGCGACGGACGAGCCTTCTATCGGTCCTGCAACACCTACTGACAGATAGCATTTAGAGGCTGGGGAGGGAAAAGAGAAGCATTAGGGAAAGAGCGAGTGAGCGTCACAGGAAGTAATACGGCGACAAGAGCGGGACGGATCGCGGCGGACACGCACGACCGGCGGGAAACGATCCCTCTCGCCGAGGGCGGCGCGCTTTAACGTTTTCGTAGTACACACGTGTGTTTACAACGCTCTGCCCTCGCAGAGTTTGACACCAGAGAACCTCGACGGGGCGACTAAAAGAAGGCGTCTTTTTTTAACCAAGAGAACACCTTGAGTTAGGCCCTTTCCTCTAAATGTCATCCCCAAACTAAAAAGGGTGTATCTCTGCAACCACTAGGGCTGTTTGAATAATGTTGGTGTTATAATAAATAGGTACACATGTGAGATGTAGTTCAGAAGTGTAAATATCAGTCTATATGTTACTGGTTAAGAGTAAATGAAGATGACACACAGAAAAAATGTAAAGGTTTCAGGTCCGACTATAAAAAAATCACTTTCAGGATGATTATTTCTTTGAAATGATGCAGCTGTAAGGTCCAACTCTAACCCAAATCATAACTCAATATGTGAACATTCTCTAACCCAAATCATAGCTCAATATGTGAACATTCTCTAACCCAAATCATAGCTCAATATGTGAACATTCTCTAACCCAAATCATAACTCAATATGTGAACATTCTCTAACCCAAATCATAGCTCAATATGTGAACATTCTCTAACCCAAATCATAGCACAATATGTGAACATTCACTAACCCAAATCATAACACAATATGTGAACATTCACTAACCCAAATCATAGATCAATATGTGAACATTCACTAACCCAAATCATAGCTCAATATGTGAACATTCTCTAACCCAAATCATACACAATATGTGAACATTCACTAACCCAAATCATAACTCAATATGTGAACATTCTCTAACCCAAATCATAACTCAATATGTGAACATTCTCTAACCCAAATCATAACACAATATGTGAACATTCTCTAACCCAAATCATAACACAATATGTGAACATTCTCTCTGCAAAGGTTGACTTTGATAAAGTGAAGCAGAACAAAGTTAGAGAGGGTTTAGAACAGAGAACATTCAGGAGAGGACTCCAACATTTGCATTGGGGCACATTTGCGCACATCTGTGACATTTTAATTTTTTCATGTACCAAACCATATATTTCACTTTTTTTCATAAAACCAGCTATGATTTACAGTTTCATACAGCACTCGCTCAGTCTGCTTTTGGAGCAGGGTCCGCTGTGATATTACATCCATGACTCCCACTCGGAGATATTACGCTCACTTTTCTTCCGCGTCCTCGGGGCAGAAGTTCAACAGGAAAAAAAACACTTTCCCTCTTCGAGCCGCCGGGGTTTCGGGGGAAGATGTCCGTGGACAATGTGTATCCGAGCAACGGTTCCCCGTAGCGACGTGTTGATGGCGGCGGCACGGAAGCAATGCAGGCGGGTTGTTGTTGTTGTTGTTGTTGTTGTTGTTGTTGGTGGTGATGTGGTCAGAGGCCGGGTTGCATCTTGGGTAACACCAGCGGACGCTCGGGGCTCTCCATGGAGGTTTCACGGCCCGGCGGGTGTCGGCACCGAGCCGCCCGTTCATCCAGCGCGCTGAGGGAAACACGGCCGCCAGACCTGTATTCAGAGCCTCTTTAGTAAAAATAAAAGACACTGGTAGAAAAAAGAATAAGCTCCATAAAAATATAACGATGAGAAGGAACAAAGCGGAGGACGCTGAAGATTTAGATTCCAGCCGCCGGATCCGGCCCGGCGCTGAACCCAAAGGGACGAGCTCTTCAACCACCGATACCTTTCATTTTGTCACATTCTCACTTCGTGGTCGATTGATTAGAGGATCCATTGATTAGAGGATCCATTGATTATAGGATCCATTGATTAGAGGATCCATTGATTAGAGGATCCATTGATTAGAGGATCCATTGATGCGGATCCACTTTGAGCGGTTTCTGGCCGTTCAGATGTTTTGAAGGAGCGAAAGATAAGCGATGGAACTATGGATCGTTTTTTAGCGTCAATTCATCTGCTGAGTAATTAAATAAAAATGTATTTAACTTCATTTATATTGAGCTTTTAAACACATTTAAAACACAGAGGATGAAATGAACTAAAAGCCACAAACTAAACACATAAAACAAACCGAGTGATACAAACTAAAATGTCATGAAATCAAAGAAAAGCAATTTCTAAAAGAAGTGGGGTTTTAAAAAGTGATGTTAAGCCCTGATCTCCTCGGCGGGTCGTTCCACCGTTTAGGAGCCCTGGCTGCAGAGGCTCGATCACCTTTATGTATGAATGTGGACCAACAGGGATCTCAGGATGCAGGGAAGGACGCGGGCCAATAAGAGACCTGATAGATCGGGGCGAGGCCTCTAAGGGCTTCTCCTGGGATCAATAACGGCTGAAAATCAATTCCAAAACCAGGGAAAATGCCAATTATGGTCACCGGAGCCTTCGAAGTGCTTGTTTTGTCCGACCAACAGGCCACACCCCCAAAATTGATGATGCTGGAAGCGAACGGATATTTGGCAAAGATTAAAGAAATGTAGCAACAAACCAGCAAGTGTGAGGGAAAGGTTTCAGACAGGAAGTAGTGGGGGTTATGGGAAACGTGGTCTTTCTTTCTGTCAGTTTTCACAACAACAAATAAGTAAAATAAAAATAATGCATAACAGCATAACAACCAACTATACGGACAATCAGACAAGGACATAAATCATCATCTTCCATATTGAACCCACTAAAACAATTGTATTTATCTCATTCTTACCACCATTTTATTTCAATTCATACAGATCCCTTGTTGAATGTTGTACAACAGAATTGCAGAGAGGAAACCTCTTAGTATGTCCGTCACCATGGAAACGTCTTGAACCTTTAAAAACATGGAACCAGTTTTGGCTCTAGACTTTTTTTTCTTTTTCGTTGTGTTTGAGTCGTCGTAGGAACCCCAAATTCATTCCAATACTTGTGTTTATTGTATGTATTTGTTCAGCAAAGTCTTGGGAAAAAAATGTATATCTGCAAAAAAATCACTTTTAAAAGATATTTTGATCATAACTATGAACTTCCAGCGCGATATGAGCAAGATTTCCCAAAAATGCTCCTGGAGCGTTCACAGAGTTGTTCAAACTGCATCATGGAGCCCTAACAGCCCACATACTAATATCACACCTTTTAGGAAAGATTAGGACCTAAAGAATCAGAATCTGAAATCATAGTAGAACACAGCATCTGGGTGTTCAAAGGAGTTTCAGTCAAAAAAATGTGTCGTTCGGTTAAAAAATTGAGTTTACGTAAATACTTAAACTTAATAACTTTAATGATGCTTCAGCAGATGTTTCTTCTCACCGGGGTTGTGGTATTGTAGCAATTTAAATGAAGTAAAACAACGATGTGGTTCTGGAGATAATATGTTGTTGTTTTTTGTCTGATAACAGGAGCAGGGGGTTCACCCACTGCTTTTAAAGGTGGAGAAACATCAACAAGTCGTCCATAAAGACATCCTTCATTTATTTGAGGTTTGACATTTAACACACACACACACACACACACACACACACACACACACACACCCCGTGGCCCCTGTGGCCGGTGTGCGTCGGCGTGTATCGACGTACCGCTCCTCGCCCGCTGCCGCGTGACCCCTGACCTCTGGGAGACGCGGCAGCGTTCAGTCGTGAGGAAACGGGTCTCGGTTCCCCGACTGCCCGTTTTCAGAGTAATGGTCAAGGGTGCGCCTGCTGGAAGGGAACATTACCGGTATGACCAATCTGCTCCCAAATGGAACACACTCCATGTCAGCGCACCACGCTCCGTAATGGACTACGCTTCGGGGCTGCAGCCATCACGGTTACGGTTTGCTTTTTTCTTTCTGAACAGAACGTCAATGAAATCTGAAATGCACGAGTTTGGTGGATTTTTGAGAATGATTGCTTTGGATGGATTTAAATTGTGGGTCATTTGGTGGGCTGTAAAGAACACCTGCTGTGTAATGCACGTCCTGTCAGGTGTCCTTTAAGAGTCCAGATCGATGCCGGGCCTCAGCGCTGACGGGCGCCGTCCGCTCCGGCCGTTGAGTCGCCGGCCGATTCCGGAGCCCCGGGACAACAGGTGAATTCAATCAGAGGAGAGAAGCAGCGGCACTCTGGACCCGGACGATTGGATTTGAGAACGTTGGCCTGACTTATTGATCGGTAGCTTAGCATGATTGCAGCCGGCTGCTCCGTGTGTGCGTTTCTCGCTCTTCTGGGTTATAAAAAATAAACCGAACGCTCCAAAGTCAAGTTGCATGGCCGGATTCAGAGCTCATGTTTGGGCTTGAGAGTAGAATTAAAGCTGGAAGGATCCGGTTTAAGATCTGAAGAAGAAATGTGCACCCGATACTCAGGGATGGGCACGTCAACAGAGTCCACTTTGGTTCATGAAATATCAACTTGTATCATAAAAAAAATGCATTTTGATAATGAGTTTATTGATTAAATAACCAGATAATGTAATTTCTTTGGCTAATTGAGTAAATTAATTACCAGGGATGTTGCAGGGAGAGCTAAACGGCCCAAGAAAAATACCCCTAATTTCACGGTTTACGGTATAAATAATTGCCTAACTCTCACCTGATATACAACTCAGAGGATCCCGTCTGCAGGAGGCGAGAGGAAATGTGAAAGCTGGAATAGATGCAGCCGCACAGATCACAGTAATCTGGTGGGCATGCACTGTAAAGATACAGTTAATTACAGTTATTATATACTGCTAAACCCCTGGCACAGCTACTGTGAAGTCACTGTAAACCTGTCATTTCACAAGGATTTACCGTGGAAATGTTACACCACCTTCCTGGTAAAGTAGTGCAACTGGTAGCCAGTGATTTACTGGGAATCGTTCCAGGTGCAGGTGCTCATTTGCTTCTCCACAGCTACTCCTCCAGCGGAAATACAGAGAATAATATGCTCACACATTGGTGTATTGGTTAGTGAGTGTTGGATGACTATCTATGCACAGATCATAAAGACACACAGACGTTTTTAATTTTGAATGCCGACAGAAGTAAACATCTATACTTCCTATACCTCCCGTCTGCAGTTTAGCTCGTTAGACGCCTGGAAGACAAAATGGCCGCCTGCGCGTTGGCCTCCCCGCCTTCGTCCGGCTCGGCCGTCGTCCCCGAGAGCGACTCGTCTGGATCCCTCCTCATTGATCCGATGTGATTTCCACGCTCGTCGGCTCGCTCTCCATCACAGCCTCGCTCGGCCCGGAGGGCGAACGGGGCGCGAGCCATCGCCCCCGCTCGCTTGTCTCCCACCATGCCCAGACAAAACCCTTCCCCATCACACACACACACACACACACACACACACACACACAGCCTGGCCTCTGCGCCTTGTTGCCTCAAGCACACCAGACCTTTGGATAAGAGGGTGGTAAAGCGCTCGATGTATTGACGTCGACTGTCCGCAGCCATAAAGCTCCATCAACCTCCTCCTCCCTCTCCTTCCTCGTCCAAGCTCGGTGTGTGTGTGTGTGTGTGTGTGTGTGTGTGTGTGGAGGGTTGATGAACGACGGTGTGGGAGGCAGAGTCAGTCGGTTCCTCTCTCTTTCTGCTCTGCCTCCTCCGGTGCAAGCTTTCAAAAAAGAAAAAGAAAAGCGTCCTAATATCTGGGCCGCGGCTCCGTGAGCGATGGCCGCGGCCAACCTGCTGATCTTAGCACCCGGTGCATTAGTTTGCCATAAAGAAGCGGTGATTGTGAGACGTGGCAGGGCGAAAACACATGAGGATGAATGACGCCGTATAAAAGCCCAGCTCTGTTTGGAAATCCATTAGAGGAGCGAGCGCCTCGGCGCCTGGAACGCCTGCGAACGCCGGCGTCCAATCGAGCCACGGATCACAGATCGCTCCTCGCTAGTTCCGTCCCTTAACTGTCCATTTAATCAAACAATTTTTAATCAATGCATTAGCTGGTGACAGCTCTGAGGGGAGAGAAAGCATACTTCATTTGCAGCCCGGTATCGGCATCCAAAGATAGGTGGGAGATGAATGCGGCTCATTTGGTGCCGAGCTGGAACAAGTGTGTTTTCTCCCATGTGTGTGTGTGTGTGTGTGGAGACTTTCTTCTAGTTTAAATGAGTGCAGGCATGTGTGGTGTTGTTCATGACACACACCCCCCACCCCCGCCTCACACACCTCCCTGTGGCACTGCCTCCTAATTACTCAGATCTGCGCTCAAAGTGAGGAAATAATGAACGAGAGCTTTAATTATGCCTCCAGACAAAGGATCCCCGATGCCTCCGCAGCACCGCCGGCACGCTGAGACGGGTGAGGGCAGGTTAAACAGGGACCCCGTCCTCCGGGTGCCGGAAAAGCCGGTCAGCCTTCAATGCAGCCGGCAAGCTGACGTGATGGGGGAGGGGGAGAAGTGTGGAGAACGGACTCCCTGATTTAAAAAGATGAGCTCCGTAAGGTTTGTTATCTCTAACAGATATGACACAACCTTTAATTAGTGGGGATCCCTGAAGCTCCGGGCCCGAGATATAATCAGCGGACCTTTAGCGAGAGCACAACCCTCCCCTCCCGGAGCGCCCGCGGGGCCCGGCCGGCAGCGCCGTCCTCGTGCCCCCTCTTCTGCGGCGGGGCCGGCTCGGCACTCTGGAGATGCCGGGTAATGAGGACGCCTGTCAGAGGGGCGCTTCAAGGGTGCCCCTCCGAAGGCCTCGCCGCTTCTCCAGCAAACCCAGCGGCGGCAACACGCGGCCGCTTTGTTTCCTTCAGAGCGTCTCCAGGGGTCTGGGCCGGGGGTCCGGTGGGGCGGCGGCTCCTCCACATCTCCACTGATCACACCAGCGCCTCGGACGGACTAATTATCCTCCGCCGACGGAGGATATGTCACGAGCTCCATATTAGCTTCTCAAAGTTGGGCTGTGTGCTCGTGACCCTCGCGTTGGTCGCTCTCTGGCGGTCCGGCTGGGTCCGGCGGTCCGAGTGCAGAGGGGCCGCAAAGTGCCGCCTCGGAGGTACTTGAGTATTTCTCGTTACTTCCTGCTTCTATTCCGTTGCATTTCAGAAGTTCTGTACTTTTTACTTCACTAACAAATACATTTATCTGACCGGTGCAGTTACTAATTATTATTATTAATATTATTAAATCATCATCTCTGCAACCTGGGGGTGCTTCACCCTCTGATATTTTAAAATAAACACACACATTTGGGCATTTCAAAGACTGATTTCTGTAATTTTAGACTCAATACATTTAAATTTCTATACTTTGGGGAAATAAGGACATTTTAAAAGTGATGCGTTCTGTATTTTACTACAAAAAAAAACATGACTGCTGGCTTTTGAAATAACATTCACGGGAAAAATGTGAGTTTGCTGATTGCAACCAAGAGAAACGTCTCCCGTGTTTGTAGGAGAAACTATCCGATGTTTGGTTTGTCCGTTCTGAGCCACCGTAGAAACATCTGTGTCGTTCTGACGAGACAAACAACACAACTGTTGCTACTTTCAGGTGATTGTTCACTAAGAAAACATCTTTAATATGATACTCCATTTCTGCCAATAGTTCCCCAAATTGCTGCACTATCACTTTTTAAAAAAAAGGCCAATTATCAATGATAGAAAAATGACAACTAAATGATGAAACAGGGCAAAAATGTCAGTGAACACAGAAACATTTAGCTGTCAATCATGTTTAGAGGATTGAGGTCAATGGAGCCCAAAGGCTCTAAGACTTTACATACATATGTGTTGTATTATCGTCTCATAAAATGTAATACTTTAACTACATTTCACGCAGAAGAAGAAATGTCCCCTTTTTTTGCACTAATGGATTCTTTTTGCTGCTGCTCTCCTTAAGTAGAGGATCTGGTACTTCTTCCTCCGCTGTCAGAGTGATGGGAGTTAAGGGAAATAAACAGTCATCTCTTATGAAGATTAGTGCGAGTGGGCCGTATTGATCAGCGGTCATACGATAAACAGGAGAACAGGAACGCTCCGCCGATCGTTTGGGCCCCATTAGTCTCCGCTCGCATCGCCTTTGATTATTGCTGACGGAGCTCCCGGTGCATGTGATGGCTTTTTACTGCTACAACTGCTGCTTTCAAGCCTTTTCTTCTTCTTGTGGAGGAGCACATTTAAATAACACCGGCTGCAGAGACGCAGCACTCCATATCTCCTGTCACGCTGTGTCTTCTGCACACAGAGACGGATGTCGGTGGATGTTTTCTGTGAGGAGATTAAAAATATCGGGATTAACAAAAAAAAAGAAAATCCTCTGATGCCTCAAATCAGCTGAATCTCAGAGGCGTGCGGGCGACTCGACACAAAGCGCGTGCACACCTGCACAAATCCACAAACATGCAGACTGGGTGTAAATCCTGGGAGGGTGAATCCCGCTCTGTAACGCTCAGGAGACTGACGTGACAGAGTTGACAGTGCCGGTGATGATGATGGTGATTGTGGTAATAATGATTACGCTGATTATTGTGCGGCTGACACGCCGATGTGGTGATTGCGCCTCGAGGAAGACAAAAGGCCGACAGTGACAGAAAGCGATGAGGAGGATAATGACTTAAGATCACTTTTTCTCTCTTCTTCCCAGTGATCAACTTTGAGCCGTTCGCAGCGGTTGTTGGTCTTTCTTTAATTGGCAGAACCGCCGCGTGGGGAGTTGACTGAGGATATCTCAGCACTGCGGTGGAGGGCTTTGATTTCTCATGACACAAAGAAAAAGGCACCGTGGAGAACATTCCAGCAACTCCCTTTGAAGGGAGTGATCTGGCAGTACTCATTTGAATTATTAACTGGGAGAGACAGACAGACAGACAGACAGACAGACTGGAGGGAAAAGAAAAACACGGGGAGATGGATTCCCGTCTTTAGCACTGGGCATAAACCACGTCACATATCTGCAATGACTGATCTCTGCATCAAACAATCGGGACAATTACTGGCCATAAAGCTGTCTGCTAATGGAGGGGAGGGTTGGTTTGAGTTACTGGGGTTTTATCAGACTCTTTCTTCCAGTGGAGTTCATGAAATACAAGTCTGAATGTGTAATGACGGGTCAGCCGCCCGCCTGGAACGGTTTAATCTGCAGCGGCAGCGTCCCGGAGTGAGTTAATTCTGCTGCGTGGTCGTGTAGCGTCTCCCCCAGCGGGGCCCTGATACGACTGTCAGAGCGCCAGAACTTAGAAGGTGACACGGCAGGTGATGTACTTAGAGGGAAATGTCTCCGTAACCCTGACGACAGGCGTGTCCGTCCCGTCGGCGTCCCTACGTCTCACGCCGGTGACGGACAGAAAGCCGCTAATGAGTCGCTGCTTCCTGTGAAGCTGGAGCCACGTCTCACTGAAGATGAAACACCGGGAAGACACGGTCCGGTTTACTCATTCGGTTCTCCGTTGTTTGGTTCCGTTGTTTTGTTCTGTTGTTACATTGTTCTGTTGTTAGCTTCTGTTGTTACATTGTTCCGTTGTTAGCTTCCGTTGTTTTGTTCTGTTGTTACATTGATCTGTTGTTAGCTTCTGTTGTTACATTGTTCCGTTGTTAGCTTCCGTTGCTACATTGTTCTGTTGTTAGCTTCCGTTGTTACATTGTTCCGTTGTTAGCTTCCGTTGTTAGATTCCGTTCTGTTGTTACATTGTTATGTTCTGTTGTAAGGTTCGTTTGTGACATTGTTTTATTGTTAGGTTCCGTTGTTACATTGTTCCGTTGTTACATTGTAACATTGTTAGGTCCCGTTTTGTTGTTACATTGTTAGGTTCCGTTGTTACATTGTAACAGTGTTAGGCTCTGTCCTGTTGTTACATTGTTCCATTGTTAGCTTCCGTTCTGTTTTTCCGTTGTTCGGTTCCGTTGCGGGGTCTATTTTTTAAATCATGTTATTACGTTAAGTTACGTTGTAATGTTACGTTGTTACAGTACGTTGTTACAATAAGTTGTTACGTTGCGTTGTTACATTACGTTGTTGCGTTACATTGTTACGTTTCATTGTTGCATTAGCGCCGTAGTAGCACTTTAGTAGCACTTAGATGGTACTTACTAATAGCACTTTGTAGTTTAACTTCATTGAAATTGTACTTTCTTGATTCTTGTTGTTCTGAGTTTGTGCTCATGGTGGAAATGCACTTATTGTAAGTCGCTTTGTATAAAAGCGTCAGCTAAATACAATGTAATAATGCAGTATGTTGTTACAAAATGTTACGCTACGTTGTTGCAGTACATTGTTATGTTACATTGTTGCAGTCCGTTGTTACAATATGTTACATTGTTGCAGTCCGTTGTTACAATATGTTACATTGTTGCAGTACATTGTTATGTTACATTGTTGCAGTACGTTGTTACAATATGTTACATTGTTGCAGTACATTGTTATGTTACATTGTTGCAGTACGTTGTTACAATATGTTACGTTGTTGCAGTATGTTGTTATGTTATATTGTTGCAGTACGTTGTTATGTTACATTGTTGCAGTACATTGTTATGTTACATTGTTGCAGTCCGTTGTTACAATATGTTACATTGTTGCAGTCCGTTGTTACAATATGTTACATTGTTGCAGTACATTGTTATGTTACATTGTTGCAGTACGTTGTTACAATATGTTACATTGTTGCAGTACATTGTTATGCTACATTGTTGCAGTACGTTGTTACAATATGTTACATTGTTGCAGTACATTGTTATGTTACATTGTTGCAGTACGTTGTTACAATATGTTACGTTGTTGCAGTATGTTGTTATGTTATATTGTTGCAGTACGTTGTTATGTTACATTGTTGCAGTACATTGTTATGCTACATTGTTGCAGTACGTTGTTATGTTACATTGTTGCAGTACATTGTTATGTTACATTGTTGCAGTACGTTGTTACAATATGTTACGTTGTTGCAGTACATTGTTATGTTACATTGTTGCAGTACGTTGTTATGTTACATTGTTGCAGTACATTGTTATGCTACATTGTTGCAGTACGTTGTTACAATATGTTACGTTGTTGCAGTCCGTTGTTACAATATGTTACGTTGTTGCAGTATGTTGTTATGTTATATTGTTGCAGTACGTTGTTATGTTACATTATTGCAGTACATTGTTATGCTACATTGTTGCAGTACGTTGTTACAATATGTTACGTTGTTGCAGTATGTTGTTACAGTACATTGTTGCGTTATTACTCTTACAAGATGTGAAGGTGAAATATGAAACATATTTATGAAATGGCTTTTTGTAGACCAGTTCTTTGTGGCAGTTGAAGATGTAAACATTACGCCGACCTGCATCAAGCCCGCTGATTGGTTCCTACTCCTGTCAGGAGGCGGGGAGAAGGAAAACTCACGTAGACGTTAAACTCACAATGCATATGACTGTAAAGAACAAAAACCCATCCACTAGCATCCGCCTGCAGAAGCACACTCAAGCATTCAGCGGGTTCCCAGCAGCCCTTTGCTCAATCTAATCCGAGCTTGTCGCCTGTTTTTTAGGCCATTTTTCCGTTGCCATTCTTCTGGCTCTGGCACAGGAAGATAACATCCCTCTTCCTAATCCTGCCTAAAGAGCTCCGATTGTCTCAGTTGTTTTTCCAACCAGGGAAACAGCCACCGACAGAACCGCACCAGACCTTCTTGAATGGCTGGAGCATAATATAACATCTAAAAAAGAATCCAAGAAGATAGAGATCATCTTGTGAGGACCAGGTTGGATCCTTTGACTCGATCCCTCTGCGGTTCCTCCGACGCTGCGCGGTGGCGCGCGATAGCATCGCGCCGGAGGATCCTCAGATACGGGACGTCGTCTTACGGAGAGATTGCAGAGACCTTAAAGGCAAATTTGTGACTTTGGGCTTTATGGATATAAATTGACTTGACTTGATTGCGTTAAGAGGAATCATGCGATCAAGAGCACCCACACCTCGCCGTGCGCTGGCGGCGGCCCATGTTCCACCAATCTCTGCTGAGACATCAAGGTTCTGCAGCTGGGCTCGTGTTGGAGGAGATTAGAGAAACGTTTCCTCCATCTTTAAGGTAATGGGCGCCCGGCGCCCGCGATGTAACGAATCCATCTTGTGCTTTCTCTTTGTCCGCTTCTTCCAAAGCGGCATCAAACAGAATTAATGTAAGACGGAGAAGAAAAAAAGATGCATTCAAACGGAAGCCCCGAGTTGTCTTAGCGTGTGCCGGTTAGCGTGTGCCGGTTAGCGTGCGGCCGGCAGCAGCACACGCATGGCCGGGTGCGTGTAGCCGCTCAGTGGAAGCACGCAGATGAAGAGGGATGTCACGTCACAGCTGCTTTTGTTTCCACGCGTCTATACGTGCGGTACGGTGTGTGTCCTTGAGCACGAGCAGGGGGGAGGGGGGCTGTGTTCATGTGTGTGTTAGCTATGTGGGGGGGGGCTGTGTTCATGTGTGTGTTAGCCGTGTGGGGGGGGGCTGTGTTCATGTGTGTGTTAGCCGTGTGGGGGGGGACTGTGTTCATGTGTGTGTTAGCCGTGTGATGGGGCGCAATTAAAAGGCAGCGTGCTGCGTCCCGCGAGCTGCTGGCCCGGGATCAGCTGCTCTCATGTCACCCGGTCCCTGCTGTTGTTCAGTCGGCCCGTTTGATGTACCAATCCACCGGGGACTTCATCAGTAACCCCTCCCTCACACCAGCAGCACTTATAACCCCACCCTAACCCTCCTCCTCCTCCTCCTCCTCCTCCTCCTCCTCCTCCTCGCACAGAACCTCCCCTTCTGTGTCTGAATGCTTATGTTGGCTTTTATCACGCTCAAAGTAAACAGAGACGCGTCACGGAGAGAGAGAGAGAGAGAGAGAGAGAGCGCGAGGGGGAGAGCCCTATAGAGAGAGCGACACACAGAGAGAGAGAGAGAGAGAGAGAGAGAGAGAGAGAGAGAGAGCGCGAGGGGGAGAGCCCTATAGAGAGAGCGACACAGAGAGAGAGAGCTATAGTGATAAAGGTGGAACATCACATTGTCCGCGCGCCGCTTCGCCTCCCGCATCATCTTCAATAGAGACACAACAGACAGCGAAAGGGAGATTTAACAGGAGGAGGCAGAAGAAAAGGAGGTGATCCGAAGAGAGAGAGAGAGAGAGAGAGAGAGAGAGAGAGAGAGAGAGAGAGAGAGAGAGAGAGAGAGAGTCTCCTGCTCGATGCGCAGAGCGTCCCGTCCCCCCGCGCTGAGCTCCATGGCCAACTCGGGCTGCCTGCTGCTCTCCGGCTCCGGGATGCTGCCGCACGCGCTCCAGTGTCCGCCCGCCTTCCTCTACCTGCCCGAGGTAAGACTGCCTCTCTCTCTCTCTCTCTCTCTCTCTCTCCCTCTCTCTCTCTCTCTCTCTCTCTCTCTCTCTCCTTCCATTCCTCCGCGCGCTGCTCCGCGGCACGTGATCGCCTCGCGCTCGCTTTGTGCTGCCGCGACCCGCGCGCACTTTCACCCGCCTCACCCTTGACCCTCACAGGGAGGGGAGGGGAGGGGGGTCGCCATCCTCTCCTCTTCCTCTTCCTCTTCCTCCTTTATTCTGCGCGTAATAACGGGTGACTTAGCGGCGCTGTGACGCCACGCAGCCGCTCATGACTCACTGTGTTTGGGTTTGTTGTTCCACTTCCACCGCCTGTCTGGAGACTTCTTCTTCTTCTTCTTCTTCTTCTTCTTCTTCTTCTTCTTCTTCTTCTTCTTCTTCTTCTTCTTCTTCTTCTTCTTCTTCACAACTTTTTCTTCACTTGGTCCGTTAAGAATGATTTAGAAAGAGAATTTATCCGGATGCGTGTCCCTTAAATTGTTGAACGTGTCACCTAATGACCACAAACTGGATCTGCTCAACATTTAAAAAATAAAAAGACTTAATCTGATTAAAAAGAAGAAGAAAAACAAAGAATATATTTGTATGTTAACCCTTGACATCTCAGTTGGAGCTTTGAGGCCTTCTGTATTAATTTGATGTACATTAATGCTCGTCATTTTATTTCACTGCTGTTTAAACGTTAATAAATATATCTGTGCTCCAGCGCCCTGTAGTTCCATGACGTGAAACAAATATGAATCTGTTTTATTAAATGAGGGATTTAGTTTTATTCTTTTAAATATCTTCCTCCGCGCGGTGACGGCAGATCAAATAAAACATTCACTCAAACTTCTGGATTCAAAGCTTCTCCTCTCGCCTCCCCTTCAGTCTTCTAATGGCGACCACGGCGAGTGACAACACTTTGAATAATTATATATCTCTGCAAATTAACATTGATTTTCCTTTTTCGCGCGTGTGTGTGTGTGTGTGTGTGTGTGTGTGTGTGTGTGTGTGTGTGTGTGTGTGTGTGTTTTCGTCCTCCTCCTTTGGAGATTGATTCTGTCACTGATCCCCTTGTTTTGTGAAACCTGAAGACTGCAATTTTCTGAAGGGAGGTGAAAAAAAATCAACAACAAGGTGACTCTTAAGAGCCGCGTGCCGTCTGTCTGCTGCATTATTCACACGCTTTAATTCAGCGGGGGGGGGGGGGCAGTACACACCGGGCTCCTGATGGAGGAAGAAGGACCGGCCATGGAAACATTCTCATTTTGAGTCTTCCTCCTCCTCCTCTTTTCTCCCCCACATCATGGTAATGGCCCCCTCCCACCCATCTGTCCAAAGCGGGCACACCCCGCCAGCCAGCCGGGGATGGGATAAGATGAGGAGGAGGAGAAGAGGAAGAGGAAGAGGAGGATGTGGACCACCAGAACACAGCGAAGAGGAGGAAGGCCTTCCTCCTCTTCGCTGTGTTCTGGTGGTCCACATCCTCCTCTTCCTCTCAAAGGAAGCTCTCAGATTAAGCTTTTTTAAAACGTGAATCAGTATTTTGGAGAGTAGAGAGATGAAAAAAAAAATCTGTTTTCCTCTAAAGCGCCTCCAATTTCATGTTTTTATTTTATTTTGATGACGACTATATTTTACGTCTTAGCTCCTCTCCTCCGGCAGGACATGAGTTTAGGTGCGTTTACCTTCCACTGCATTCTGTTACATCCAAATCCTCTGAATGGCCAGTAAGCCTCTTGAGAGAGAGAGTGTGTGTGTGTGTGTGTGTGTGTGTGTGTGTGTGTGTGTGTGTGTGTGTGTGTCCACAGTAGGGAAGTCCAAGATGGAGCTAAAATTGAAACTTCCTGTGTGCTATTTTCATGAAGCGTCCCTTTTTGTTTCCAACCCCCTTTAACGTATCAGCAGCTTTTGTTCTTTTCTCTCTTTTTCTCCCTCTCTATCTCTCCCTCTCTCTCTCTCTCTCTCTCCCTCTCTCTCTCTCTCCCCCTCCTCCCCCCTTTGCGGTAAATCCTCGCCCTGCAGCGCTGTGAGGGAAACAACCCTCTGAATCACACTGTGGCCGGCTCCCTCTCCCTCCACCGGCATCCTCTTCCTCCCACTTCACCCACCCTTCCTCCGTGGGATGCTACCTCCACACACACACACACACACACACACACACACACACACACACACACACACACACAGCCTCCGTGCCGAGATGACAGCCATGAGAACAGAAGGCGGATAGATTGAGGTGATAGCCTTCCCGCCTCGCCCGTTTGTTTGCATCTCCAATAAGGCGCCGCATTAAGTTGGGCCTCCGCTTGTTTCCGTGCCAACATGGCCGCCGCGCGGCATCACAGGAAGACGGCAGTTTATTACATGAAAGATTACCTCGCCTCTTATTTGCGTGCGGCGGTGTTGGGCGTGCGTTCCCAGGCAGCTCCCTTTGATGCTCTTTGTAGTCGGTGTGAATCCCGGCTAAATGTTTGTTTTCATTAACGCGAGGAGAGACGCCCCGCGGGCGGCGGGAGGACTGTGGGCTCCTGATTACAACACACAAAAAAGAAGCAGAAGAAGAAGAAAGTGGCTCTGGTGAAGGGCCGCCGCTCTCCTCCGCCAGCGGGGTGCCGGCTCCGTCCCTCCGCAGGATGATGTCACTCCTCTCGCGGCTCGCTTCCTGAGTTATGGCGCTGGGTATTGAGGGAGTTATGAATTACAGCGCGGGGACGCAGCGCTCGCCGCCGAAGGCCCCGTGTTTAAGTATAAATATATTTATGGCACAAGCCGGGGCTGACGGGTTGCTGCTGGTAGTTAGTGGCTGTCTTCACAGCCGTAAAAACATGGCATCTCATGGATTTTCTATTTACCAGGCGCTGGGTGGCATATGGCAGAGCTCGTAAATGTAACTCTATTATCTAAGACGATGCTTTTGGGTGTTACTCAGTCTAAAGAGGGGAGAGGAGTCTTCATGTCACATCTCTCTCTCTCTCTCTCTCTCTCTCTCTCTCTTTGCATCGGACTTATCTCCAGATCTCCCAGTTTTCTAAAATTGCCTTCCTTTGATTTGTAATTGGATTTTCTATCACGGCATTCCGCCGCGCTGATGTCTATTGTTATTGTTGCGTCTATTGATTTCTTTTTTGTGGCTTCTTTGGTCGGGCTGTTTTGAATCACCCCCACCCTTACAGACACACACACACACACACACACACACACACACACACACTTCACTGTACACGGCTTCGGTATCGTTCTAAACGGTTTGGGTCACCTCCTTTTATGTCGGTGGATCCTGAAAGGAATTGCCCGGGCTCTCTGGTTTCAGCCTCCTCTTCCCCCTCCTCCTCCTCTTCCTCCTCCTCCTCCTCCTCACGCTGATCTCTTTTCTACGACTGTACTCCCCTCCCCCCCCTCATCTGGTTTAAGGCGAGGGATGCGGAGAGGAGAGGTCTGGGGATACTCGTGACACACGGCCTCCCAGAGCTCCTATTCACGGGACTTTAGATATCCAAGGACTCGGGTTGGCGGTCTCGGGGGGGGGGGGGGGGGGGGGGGGGGGGGCAATGCAGACTCCTTCCTGGGGACCAGGATGTAGTATGAGGTCTGCAGTGAGACCGGGTCTGCAGTGAGACCGGGTCTGCAGTGAGACCGGGTCTGTGAGCCGGTGAGGCTGCAGAGCCGAGGCCTCGTCGGTTTTCTTTTTTTATTTTAAATTACAAAACGATGATTGACGACATTAAATAAATACTTTTTTTATTTTAAATTACAAAACGATGATTGACGACATTAAATAAATACTTTTTTTATTGCCAAGGCAATTTTTTCTTCTTCAAATTGAACAATATATGAACTGTTTAAAGTATTCTATGAATATAAATAAATACAAAACAATACAAACTTCAAACTACCGGTTTTCGTGATATTCTACGTTTTCTTATCGCCATCAAACAAACTGAATGCGTCACTAACCAGGTGTGTGTGTGTGTGTGTGTGTGTGTGTGTGCAGCACAACTCTTCCTCCTCTTCCTCTTCCTCTGGGCCAGAGAGCTCCATTAGTGTCTCTCCGTCCCACATGCCCACGCCGTCCCGCCGCCAACGAACGCTCACCGCAGCGGCGCAGCGTGGATTAATCCGCCGCTGAAAATAGTCCGCCAAACAAATACGAGTCACGTGTGTTGAACCAGTGAGAGCCAATGGGCAGCAAGCAGGAAGTAGAAAGCATCAAGAGACAGACTGCGGTGTTCTCTGTGTTTCTTTGGGGTAAAGCACGGAGGAAGAACAGCAGCCTCGTCTTCAGCCACTCGAAGCCGGACTCCGATCTCATGACTCATTACATTTGATGCATCCGCTCCCAAGACGTGTGATTCTCCTCTTTTATCTTGCTGAGCTCTTAGAGGCAAAACGCTGAGATATTTCTATCATATCACAAAGCAACGCTCTGTTGTCGCTCAGCCAATCTGTTCACTCAGATTCAATCAGACGCAAATAAAAGAAGAAGAGAACAACTTTAAAAAGCCAATTTCACCGGGCCTTGGAATGCACCTCTCACCGTGTCCTCAGTGTGAAGTCATTCACAGTCTCTCTCTCTCTCTCTCTCTCTCTCTCTCTCTCTCCTCTCTTCAGCTGTTTGTCCCTTAAACAGCTGATTCATGGCGGCATAACAAAGGCGGAGGGACTGATTGAAATGTTTTCTCACTTCTTTCCGCCCCGGAGGAGAATTGTAAATCACAGCTCAGTCGTTTATTTTGAAATTTCATTTGGTGTGTGAGCGAGTGCTGCCTTGTTCTTTACGGGGACTCCACAGTGTGTGTGTGTGTGTGTGTGTGTGTGTGTGTGTGTGTGTGTGTGTGTGTGTGTGTGTGTGTCTTTCTTAAGGCTACCCACCGTCTTACTCC
>NC_136605.1:22538158-22558158 GCF_910589615.1 Taurulus bubalis
ACAACTAATGGTTTATAATATCCAACACACTCCGGCTTCTTCAACCAAGTGGAATGAACGGTAATAAATGACTCTCGCCCAATGATTGCTCTCTCTCTCTCTCTCTCTCTCCGGTTGCCGAGGAGAGGAAGTGATAATTAACTGGATGTGAATGAGATTGTAGGAGCGACGGCGTGGAGAGACAAATGCGACCCAGTTGTGTGGCGACCAGCGGAACACTGCTGTGTAAATACGAGCTTGTTGCAGCTGAGCGTGTTTTTATATGTTCTCTCCCCCGTGTGCTCACATTTCACGGGTGAGAATCGATCTCACGGGGCGGCGTGGGCGGCCTCCGCCTCCTCCGCCTCCTCCATGACCAGCTCTGAAATCCCTCCGCCACACTGTCCTTTTGGCCTCATCTCGCTTCCCCCATCTGTAGCTGCAGTGGCCTTTTTTTATTATTATTATTTTTTTTAATCTATGGGGTTTGGGCATTTTTGGAAAGAATTACGATGACGGAGCCGTGGAAATGATCGGCCCAGTGAGATATCTCTGCCTCGTGATTTCCACATCGCTCAAGATAATTCACGAGGAGATGTTTATGTTCGTAAGACAGACGGCGCTCCGCGGCCTCGGTATCCATCCGCCTGCTCCTCGGTATCCATCCGCTAACTCCTCAGTATCCATCCGCTAACTCCTCAGTATCCATCCGCTAACTCCTCAGTATCCATCCGCTAACTCCTTAGTATCCATCCGCTAACCCCTCAGTATCCATCCGCTAACTCCTCAGTATCCATCCGCTAACTCCTTAGTATCCATCCGCTAACTCCTTAGTATCCATCCGCTAACTCCTTAGTATCCATCCGCTAACCCCTCAGTATCCATCCGCTAACTCCTTAGTATCCATCCGCTAACTCCTCAGTATCCATCCGCTAACTCCTTAGTATCCATCTGCTAACTCCTCAGTATCCATCCGCTAACTCCTTAGTATCCATCCGCTAACTCCTTAGTATCCATCCGCTAACTCCTCAGTATCCATCCGTCTGCTCCTCGGTATCCATCCGCTAACTCCTCAGTATCCATCCGCTAACTCCTTAGTATCCACCTGCTAACTCCTCAGTATCCATCCGCTAACTCCTTAGTATCCATCCGCTAACTCCTCAGTATCCATCGGCTAACTCCTCAGTATCCATCCGCTACCTCCTCAGTATCCATCCGCTAACTTCTCGGTATCCATCCGCCTGGTCCATGGTATCCATCCGCTAACTCCTCAGTATCCATCCGCTAACTCCTTAGTATCCATCCGCTAACTCCTTAGTATCCATCCGCTAACTCCTTAGTATCCATCCGCTAACTCCTCAGTATCCATCCGCTAACTCCTTAGTATCCATCCGCTAACTCCTTAGTATCCATCCGCTAACTCCTTAGTATCCATCCGCTAACTCCTCAGTATCCATCCGCTAACTCCTTAGTATCCATCCGCTAACTCCTCAGTATCCATCGGCTAACTCCTCAGTATCCATCCGCTACCTCCTCAGTATCCATCCGCTAACTCCTCGGTATCCATCCGCCTGGTCCTTGGTATCCATCCGCTAACTCCTCAGTATCCATCCGCTAACTCCTTAGTATCCATCCGCTAACTCCTTAGTATCCATCCGCTAACTCCTTAGTATCCATCCGCTAACTCCTCAGTATCCATCCGCTAACTCCTTAGTATCCATCCGCTAACTCCTCAGTATCCATCCGCTAACTCCTTAGTATCCATCCGCTAACTCCTTAGTATCCATCCGCTAACTCCTTAGTATCCATCCGCTAACTCCTTAGTATCCATCCGCTAACTCCTCAGTATCCATCCGCTAACTCCTCAGTATCCATCCGCTAACTCCTTAGTATCCATCCGCTAACTCCTCAGTATCCATCCGCTAACTCCTCAGTATCCATCCGCCTGCTCCTTGGTATCCATCCGCCTGCTCCTCGGCCCCGCTAGTGCATTCCCTTTTTTAAGCCCCAAAGCATCACTTTGAATGATTATGATTTTCTTTTCTGCACCACTTTTATTATTTTTTTTGCTCAGAATACGGCGGGGTGGTATTATTTCCTCCGTCAGGATTATTACAGATAAAAGAGCAAACTAATAGATCTTGTCTGCTAATTTACGGCCGAGAGGCCTCGGCGGTGAGGCGCTCTGCCGTCTCAAAGGTCAGCGGCGCCGCAGATTTAGCTGCACGAGCACGAAGCCGGCCAGAAGACGTCGGCAATCACTCTTCATGCATATTTCTGTTTGAGGGGAGCCGGCACTCAGAGCCGCAGCCGGGAAACTTCTATCCTGCGGATCAGTTGCTGAGGTCGGAGCTTTTTTTCTCCTCCTCTTTTAAAAGTTTTCAAAAGCATTGATATTGCTCCCGAGAGGAGAATTTGATTTCTCTCGACTTATTTTCTCGACTTATTTCGTTTGCATTGTCCGTGTTCTCCCTCTCCGTACACACCAGATCTGAACCCACAACGCGCTGGTTCTGTGAAGCAGATTACGACTGCAGCCCCGCAGGAGGTTTACGCGTCTCTACCCGCTGAGGCGTGAGGCCTTCACCTTAGACTGCAGCACCTTTGCACTTACAAAATGGACGTCCTTTCACCGGGAAGACCCCTTCAGGGACCGAGCGCAGAGTCCGGGCGCCTCGGCGCCGAGCCGTCAGCCGTCAGCAGCGTGTTTGTGCTGAAGAACGCTCGATAGCTTTTTCCAATCAGCGTCCGTATTCCCAACACGGCTGCGGTGTCAGCGCGCCGCACCTGTGTGTCGCTTTAACGAGACAGGACGCACAATGCGAGCAGACAAGGCTCCTTCAGGAGGGACTTGATCTAATCTACTCCCGCTCACCGCGGACACTCGCTGTCACCGACGCGCCGCCGTCGCCTCCAATAAAGCGGGGGACGGCGGCCGCGGCCCCGCAGGTTAACCCCCACCGGCGCCATGCGTGAGCGCTCCTCCTCCGTTTGCCCCGGTCGGTTGTTCCCGCTGTCTCCTCGCGGCACGGCGGGAGGAGAGCCTTCCAAAAGGAACCCAACCCAAGATGCATGAAGCGGTGGTTGCGTTGTAGTTTTTGTCAGCCGCTCTGGGATCTCCAACGCCTCACCAGCCAGATGTTAACGTGCCTAAAAAAACACAAAATCACAAACGCAGGAAGCCAAACCGGTGAATCACGCTGTGAGGGGAACGCACTTAGTCGTGGAAGACGTTTGCTTCTGACAAAGAAGTCTGGAATGAGTCGAGTAGAGAGGAAGTCGGGTCCAAAAAAATGCCAAATCAGGAAGTTTCCCTCAACCCTACCGAGTGGTTCCGTTAGCTAAACTTTAACGAAGAGCTTTTTGTTGCAATTTGTGTTTTGTGTCGTTACAATTTACGGCGTAAACAAAATGTTTCAAGCTGTCTTTAGAGCTGCGATCACAATCCATTTCCCTCGCAACGTAATTGAGAGTGCAGTTCAGTTGTATGGCAATGTGATTCTGCAGGAGACAGTGTGTGTGTGTGTGTGTGTGTGTGTGTGTGTGTGTGTGTGTGTGTGTGTGTGTGCACAGGTGACGAGTCAGTAATTCGAGTGCTCAGCAGCAGGTTATTTCCTCTGAACCGGGGCCCTTATTTAAAGGTAATTGGTGCAATTAGCATGTGAATGAGGTAAGAATTGGATAATAGAACTAAGATAAATATTGATGTTAATTCACATTGGAGGAGCAGTGTGTGTGTGTGTGTGTGTGTGTGTGTGTGTGTGTGTGTGTGTGTGTGTGTGTGTGTGTGTGTGTGTGTGTGTGGAGAGTACAAGTTCCTGTAAACGTATCCTGAACTCTCATTTGCATGCATTAACGGAGCTGCAATTACGACCTTAAAAAAAAAAAACACATCGATGCTGCCGACGTTTAAAATGAATCAATTGGAGACTTCGCCACACGAGGGAGGAGGGAGGACCCGCCGGTTTCAACTTTCCTCTCGCCCTTATTTACTTTGGTGTCTGAACCAGTAACCAGCTGCCGAGAAGGTTAAATGACATCCATCAGCTGTCAGCGCTGACCCGGGATGAGGCTTTTCATTTTGACTTTGTAATAACTGCAGAATGAGACGGATGACCTTGGCGGTACCCAAAGCTCTCGGTCGGTAGCGGCTGATGGGGCTGAGTCATTTTCTCTGGGAGACATGGCGGTAGTTCTCTTGTTGGAGGGGTAATGGAGAAAGAAGATGGGTAGAGAGAGAGAGAGAGAGAGAGGTTTCTGACCCAGGAGAGCTGATGCTCGGCGGTACCGCCGGGTCCTGCCGGGCCGCTGCTGTGAGCGAGCAGTTTGCTCGGGTGGAAGTAAAAAAAAAAAGCTCTCCCGGAAGGCGGCTGCCATCTGGACATTGGCCCACGTCTGCATATCAGCAATGTGCAGCCGATGGGCCATCTACACACACACACACACACACACACACACACACACACACACACACACATTACGGTCGTACACCCACTCTGAAGAAAGAATAAACTCCAGCATTGGCATCGTCCACCCCCCTTCTTTTTACCCTTTTTTTTTTTTTTTTTAAGAAAAAAGCGAGAGGAGGAGGATAAAATAAAACAGAAAGGCGAGGGGAGAGAGAGTGCGGGGCCGCGGGCGGCGGCGGAGAAAACCTCATTTCTTCCGGCGTGCTGCAGCGAGTGGGTTATTGAGGTGGCTGTAATTTGATAAGGAGAGGAAACTCAATGGACTGTGAGCAAGTCAGCAGTTTGAGGCCATGCAGTCACATTCTGATGCGATGAGGAGGAGGAGGAGGAGGAGGGATGGGTGGGGGAGGGGCTACCCGACTCCTCTCCTCCATGGGAACGAGGAGGAGGGTCCGGTACAGCGGCCTCCATCCCACCTCTCCTCTCCTCTCTCCGTTGTTGTGGCCGTTTCCTCGCTCGCCCGATGAGAGACACAAAGTGCGATCAGCGGAAACCTTTGAAGTTCACATAAATAGTCGGGCGGCTTCCAGTTCAGATCAAAGATTAGCCTCGCGTCCCCGGAAGAAAAGCGCTTTATTGGATTCCAAAAGCCGGCGGCGGGGCGGCGGGGCGGCGGGGCCCCGCTCGCTCCCACACCGCGGGGCCCTCGTCAGACACGAGGCCCGGAGACTTTCACACGCGGCCTATCGAGCTGTTTGCTCTCCCAGGATCCACAAGAAAGAGAAAACAAGGAAAGCCTGAACAATGCTGACTTTTTAATCAACAGCGCGTTCAGAGGCAATCAGCCAGCGAGGCCCTGACGCCGGGGAGAGGAATTAAATAAAGGATGAAAATAAATGGGACATGGGGGGAGGAGAGGAGGAGGAGGAGGAGGAGGAGGAGGAGGGTGGTGGTGGTGGAGTTACTGTTAAACAGGCTGTAAAATGCCCCTCGCCCTGCGGGCCGTTAGCCGGCCCGTTCACACATGAGCGGCTCTCATCTGGCTGAGGGCGAAGTCAATCTGGGGCCCGGTGTTTGAGAACCATTCACAAAGGTCTCTGGCTCCTGGTCACACATCCATCTGGGCTGCAGGAGGAAGAGCAGGAGGAGGAAGAGGAGGAGGAGGAATGTCTCCAGCGCCGGCAGCATTTAGATGTCTGAGGAAGTAAAGGGTAGGCCGGTTACAGGCAGGGCTCACTGAGCCCTTTGTGAGGGATGAGAACCCATGTCCCTCTGCATGCTACAGCGCTCTGAGGAAGACGAAGAGGGGGAGAGTGCTCTTCCTCTTCGTCACCTTCCAGCGGGCCTGCAGAGTGCAGGAGCTCACACGCTAACGGGCGCTTTAACACCCCGTCCTCCATCGGCTCTCCCGACATCGCTCATGTGTGTTTCTGTTTTTTTCCGTGTTTTTTTGGTGACAATAGGTAGAACTCAAATCTCTCTTCCGGAGCCGAAATCCCCATAAAAGCACATCTCATGGTGGCAGCTGCTTTCTCCGGGGATTTGATGTTCATGTCATGGAAACACAATGAAGCGCCCACGCATGGATTAGGTCATAACGGCGCTCTCTCTCTCTCTCTCTCGCTCTCAATTTTTACATTTCCATCTTTATTTATTTATATGGATATATGTATATATATATATATATATATATATTTATCTATATATATATATATATATATATTTATTTATTTCCCTCTTTTGAATCATACTTGGTAAACAGCTGAGGATTGTACCAAAGGGAGGGATTTTATGAGCGGGAGAAAATGTAATGATCATAATAATAAAATAAATAAATAAATAAAAACATTATCGCTGTGCGAGAGGAAAAGTGTTTCAACCATTTTTAAAAGAGAGAGAGAGAGAGAGAGAGAGAGAGAGAGAGAGAGAGAGAGAGAGAGAGAGAGAGAGAGAGAGAGAAGGAAGGAAGGAAGGAAGGAAGGAAGGCTGACCGAGCCGGAGACGAGATGAGAAATAATTCTGTCAGTGGACGCTTTCCTCCCTCCGTCACACCCACACACACACACACACACACACACACACACACACACACACACACACACTGTGGAGGAGTGTGACCTGAGCGGCTCGCTGGGGATATCGAATAGCTCTCTGTTCCAGAGTGACACTGAGTGTGTGGAAGACTTGTGTGTGTGTGTGTGTGTGTGTGTGTGTGTGTGTGTGTGTGTGTGTGTGTGTGTGTGTGTGTGTGTGTGTGTGTGTGTGTGTGTCTCAGAAGATGTATTAGTTTCTGGAAATATTTTGGTCACAAATAGACTTTTTCTATTTTTTTCTAAACCACATCATCTGGAGATCTTTGTCCTCTCGGGCAGAATGTGGGCGGAGCTTAAAGGCGCGTTGAGTTGAAGCAACATTGACTTTCAGGGTTTATTTGACATGCAAATGTAAAGTTGACAATGGATTTTTTTATTTTTAACAAATGTATTTGCAAAATTTGAGATGAAAATATCCCTTTTTTTGAACTCAACATGTCTATGTTAGTCGTGCATCCTCTTCTACCCGTCTCCACTCTTTCTTTCTCTCCCTCTCTTCCTCACACCAAGATAGCGACGCTTCTTTATCCCATAAATTAGACGCAGCGTATGTTCCTCATGGTGGGAGATAAATGAAACATGCGGTACAGTCATGCTACGGCCTCGTGTAATTGTGCGTGTGCTTTTTTTTCTGGTGGATTTCCAGCTTCTGAATCTGCATCACCTTTGCATATGAATTAAAAAGGTCATTACAGAGTCTCCTTTTTGATGTCTGAGTGATAAATAATATATATAAGCTTTTGCAAGATATGCTCTTTCAAGTCCTATCAGCGGATCTTTTTGGTAATATATGCGCTACATTACACACACACACACACACACACACACACACACACACACACACACACACACACCCCATGCATACTCTAGATGTATGTTAATGACTTTAATGGGCTGTTCTGTTTCCATTTAATCAGAATCTCAGTTCTGGGATGCAGCTGCGTGCTCGGCGGTGTCGAGGCTTCGTGTTCGGCCGGCCGAGCGTCGCTGTGTGTGTGTGTGTGTGTGTGTGTGTGTGTGTGTGTGTGTGTGTGTGTGTGTGTGTGTGAGGAGGTGTCAGGTGCAGCTTAATGTTCTTAAGAGAGGAATCTCAGTGAGGGAATGAAACAGGAGAAGCGGCTGCAGAGCTGCAGCTCTCACCTCGGACGCTTCACGGAGACTTCCAGGAACACGATGCATTCTGGGAACAAAAGAGACAAACAGGAATGCATTTGTCCGATTCTCCTTATCAAGCGTAATGAGTTGCCTCACATTTCAGCGTTTACTCCCCCCCGTCTCCCTGAACCTGATACTGAGATCTGCGCGGCTAATTCCCTGCACTCACACGGCTCAGTGTGGTGTCATAATTGGCACGCCATTGATTTATGTCTCCTCTTACAGCGCCCTGCGCGGCTGATGAGTGGCGCTTCCTGTCATAATAGGCCTTGTCCGGGCTCTCTCGCCGCTCGGCGGCTCGACCGCACTCCTTCCTGTCCTCCGCCATTTGTTGTGGCTGAAACTATGTTAAGTTCCTTTTGACACGGGGACAACATGGGACGGGAGCTCCGCCTCCTTTCCCGTGCCGCCCAATAGCATTCTGTGCATTTACAGCCGTCTTCGTCAGACCTTCAATCAAATGTTTAATCCCAGCATGCCCCCAAAAAATGGTGAAAAGACATAAAGCTTATAACCTTTACATTTTTTAACCGAACGACACAGTTTTTCTGACTAAAACTCCATGGTAGCTCCCTAATGCTTTGTTTTATTGTGATTTTTCTTGCATATTCTGATTCTTGAGGTCATTATCTTTACAAAGAGGCGTCTTGTTTAGGCCTTGCACCATGGAGTTTTGTAATCCCGTGAGACCCAGAGCTCTTGCTCCATCTTCCTCACCTGTCTGTGTTAAAGGTGAGCCGTGGAGATGCTCTCCTTGGCTCCGCCCCCTCATTGCTGGAGGAAGGAGTTTATTTGTGTTCATTTCAACAACAAGGCGATTCAAAGTGCATCAAAAATATAATGCAGAAGAAAACAAGATTTAAAAACAATAAAGAACATTTATTTTAAAACATTAAAAAACTGTCAAAAAGTTGCAGTGCAGTATAATAAATAAAATGCAGCAATGAGATGCAGAAATTGATCTCCTTGAATCTGGTTCAGTTCAAGGCAGCAGAAACAGAAACGGCCCTCGGTCTCCATGGACATGTTTGGTGCTTTAATGTTGCGTTGGCCTCCTCAACCAGCGCACACGTTGACAACGACACACACACCCCTCATAGCATTAAGGCTGTGTGTGAATTGACAGGTTTATGAAAGATGTATTGGAAGCTGTGAGCGAGTGGATGAGGCGGTACCCATCGGCATCATGGCGGCGGGGCGCGGGCGATGGAGTCGATGGGGTTCGAAGCCGCAAAGCCCGAGATCAGCGGAGGGCCTCGGAAGTGAAGCAGCCCAGACCGCGTGCTCCTGAAGCCCAGCTCATACATTGCTAATGCCCGCAGTAATATGGCTTCATTCATAATGCATAACGCCTCGGCCGCTGCTCAAAGTATACCATGTAAAGAGGTTACAGATGGGCTTCTGTTTGTCCGGGATGCGGCGACCACTCACGGCCCCGTGCATTAGCGCTCGCTATTGTTGCGTGAATGCGGGATGTGGGGGGAGGGGCCTCAGGGGTCCGGGTCTCCAGACTGGTCTGTTTACTGTTTTTTTGGTTTTCTACGTGACCCGGGGCAGTAACGTAAGCGGCGATGAGGCAGAAGGGAACACGCTACACGGGTGTCGCGCAGCGTGAGGCACATGCCGCTCGCCGGGCGCCGCTCTGCAGCTCGCCATCTGCTGCAACCAAAAAAATAAAAAGGGTGGCTTTTAACTGCCGCAGTTGACATCTGAAGAACACGAGCGATTAAAAATACAGTAGATACAGATCAGGGGGAAGGTTTAACCTCGGCGTCTCCGCGTTAGCTTGGAAACGCTTCTTCTTCTTCTTCTTCTTCTTCTTCTTCTTCTTCTTCTTCTTCTTCTTCTTCTTCTTCTTCTTCTTCTTCTTCTTCTTCCTCCTCTTCCTCTTACCTGGGTGACTGTGCACATAAATCAGCACTCCAGTTTGGCCCCATTACCGAGCACTTCCTCCCGCCACCATCCGGCCTCCTCCTCCTCTTCCTCCTCTTCCTCCTCCTCTGCTCCGCTGCCTAAACAATGCATGAACCTCTCAAAGGGCAAAATGCTGTACCACTTAGCAAATGCATATTTTATAGTGTGTAAAACTATGTGCAGCCTTTTGACTGGCCCCATTCCCTCCCTTCTCTCCCGCGGGGTCAAAGGTCACCGCGAGGCGTCCGCCACATAACATCCGCTGCTCCTTCAAGTAGCATTCCAATTGGTTTCTTTTGATAAGGAGTAGTGCTTTGGCGCACTGAATGTGTTGTAATTGAATTTCATATAATCGCATCAAGCCCTCGATGCCCCTAGTTAGATTACACACAGTGCAGCGGAGCCCAAATGGGGAGGAAGGAATGGAGGGGGGGAAAGACTGTAAAGAGTCCAATAAAAGCCGGGAGAACTTATGAGAATAATGTATCACAGCGATGCGGCTGTGGCTTCATTTACTCCGGCGCGCTCGTGTTCTGCGGTCCCATAATTCTGAAGCAATCACCCAGAAGGCTCCTTAATGCCCGGCGTGTCAGGCGGGGATCAGCGAGCTTCCTCCTCAGGTCGCCGGTCTCCGGGTTTAACGATCTGATGACGCCGGCTCACGGCTCACGGCGCCCGGCGCCTTTTTTTGCGGGATGACTGAGGCGCAAGCCACGCCTCCTCCCATCAAGCCCCGCCTCCCGCCCTCATCCTGTTTGTGGTACACCTCTCGCCTGCAGCAGCTTCCTCCCGCCTTGCAGCCGTGCCTTTTACTCACATCACATGTGTGTGTGTGTGTGTGTGTGTGTGTGTGTGTGTGTGTGCCAAATTCACTAAGAAACTTTCTGCCTCTCTGCAACTTACCCACATACCTCACCTCTCTGGCCTCCATTTCCGCCTCTCCTGCCTCGCCCCATCCCATCTCTCCAATTCCCCCTTTTCTCTGTTTTTTTCTACCCATCTCTTTCTTTCAATTTCTCTCTCTCTCTCTCTCTCTCTCTCTCTCTCCTCCGCTGATCGATATTTGGGGCTGAATTGGCTGAAAGCTGGAAGCGGCCCGTGGAGCAGAGCAGACAGCGGCTGGAGGCGGGCCAGCCTCTCCCGGCTTGTTTATGCTTCAGGAATGATTCCCGATAGCAGAGACGCTGCAGAGCAGTCAGCATGTGTCCGTCTTGAGGGATGATGGCCGCGAGCCGCCGATTTCTAATTATCGGGCCGGCCGACCACTTATCTGAGGAGTATTTATTGTTATTAAACATGTTGTTTGCCTTCCAAATGAGGCTGATTTTTATTTTTATGTAATATTATAATGAGGAAATAGTGTTTCATATCAGGATGAACTCCTTAAGTGAGACAGAGGAGTGTGTGTGTGTGTGTGTGTGTGTGTGTGTGTGTGTGTGTGTGTGTGTGTGTGTGTGTGTGTGTGTGCACAAAGCGGGCCCCTTTGGGGATTGTGTCTTTCCCTATTTGTGTTTGTCAGGGGATTTTTCTTTTTTTTCTTCTTTTTTTTGAGGCAAACACACACTTCATCACTTTGACATTGATTAAAAATACATGGCCCTATTCTCGGGGACAGTCGCTGCACAAATCAGCACAGTGTTCAGTTCGCCGTCCAGAAGCCCCGCCCCCTCCCTCCTCTTAGCTCCTCCCAGTCCTGTAGCATTCAGGCCCTTTCTTTATTATTATTTTACTGGTTTAATTGCGGTGCTGGTCTGGGCAGCGTAGCGGCGGCTTGGTGCACGCATCCATCCGTCCGTCCATCCATCCATCCGTCCATCCATCCGTCCATCCATCCATCCATCCATCCATCCGTCTGTCCGTCCGTCCATCCATCCGTCCGTCCATCCATCCATCCATCCATCCGTCTGTCCGTCCATCCATCCATCCATCCGTCCATCCATCCATCCATCCATCCGTCCGTCCGTCCGTCCGTCCATCCATCCATCCATCCGTCTGTCCGTCCGTCCGTCCATCCATCCATCCATCCATCCGTCCGTCCGTCCGTCCGTCCATCCATCCATCCATCCGTCTGTCCGTCCGTCCGTCCATCCATCCATCCATCCATCCGTCCGTCCGTCCGTCCGTCCATCCATCCATCCGGCCATCCATCCGGCCATCCATCCGTCCATCCATCCGTCCGTCCATCCATCCATCCGTCCATCCATCCGTCCAGTGCAGTGGAGTTTGAAGCGGCGCTCGGCGAGATCGTTGTCTCCAGAGCGAACGGATAAACCGATCGTCTTCCGATACTCGAGCTTCCCCCGGACCTCCACGCAGACGCACTCGGTTGCTTTGTTTGCCTCCTCTGTCCTCTCCTCTCCTCCTCTCCTCCTCTCCTCCTCCCTCCTCTCCTCCTCTCCTCTCCTCCCTGCTCTCCTCACTGGTCCCCGAGTGGCTCTCTTGTTTCCTTTGGCTCATCTGTTAAGTGGGAGATAAACCTCAGTTAGCTTGTGTGGAAGTCTCTTCAGTGGGGACAATGATATCTGAGACGCAGCGGTACTCTGAGAGGCTCAGAAAGGTATACGCTGAGCGTGTGTGTGTGTGTGTGTGTGTGTGTGTGTGTGTGCACTCTCAGGTGTGTGGTGGTGCCCTCGTGGTTTGTTCCCCGTTGTGGTTCTGGTGGCCCAGTGTGTCCACTTCCTCCCTCGGCTAATGCAGCACATCCCACTCTGGTGCGGTCACCTAATGGGCTTAACCGGGTTTCCAGCTTTGCCAGCAGAATGGTTGCTCATCAGTCGGTGCTGTGGTGGTGGTAACCCAGGCAGGGCAATCAGAGGGGTAACGCATCCCCTTCGCTCCTCATCACGGCTCTGGGGCGGTGGAGCTGCCGGTCGATGGCCGGACCGGGTCGCTGATGAGGGAGCGATCGGTTAGAGGAGCTGCTTCTCCTCGTCTCCCTCCGTCGTCTCCACTTCACTGTCTCCGCCTCAAACGCTCTGGACCCCCATCGGAAAGCAGTGTGTGCGCGCGTGTGTGTGTTCCTTTGTGTGTGTGTGCACTACCTTTACCCTGACATCAGTGTGACATGGCACTTAATGGACTCTGCCATGTGAAACAAGAACCCTCGGTTAATTACCTCGCCAAGGCCCTGGCCTTTCTGGAGCAGTTCATTCCCACTTGGGCAGTGACTGCTCCAGCATGTGTGTGTGTTTGAGAGACAGTGTGTGTGTGTGTGTGTGTGTGTGTGTGTGTGAGAGAGAGTGCACCAGCTCCCCATTGTTACTCTAATCCTCTGAAGTTGAATCAGATTGGGGCTCTTCCCTGTAAAAACAAGTGTTTTGTTGTCGCCTCCTGCAGGATGCGGCGCCGCACAAAGAGCCCCGCATTCAGAAAGCTGGAGGCTATTCTGGGGAGCGGAGGCTGCGGCGGCGGCGCGGCTCCTGAACGAGCTCGCCTCCCCGGCTTCATTCATGTGTCGATTAGCATTGAGGTCCTCTCTGTGAAATCTCACATTCTGAATGGAAGCCGACAAGCACTTTGTCAACAGTCGCACAAAATGTCCTCTTTTTACCCGTCTTCCCCGAGCGAGACACGGGACTCTTTGTTTCTCCGCGTTGCACAAACACGTTGAGCTTCTCTTTGCTTCCACCTGCACGCGTGTGTTTGTGGCTCTCTCCGTTATTCACGCCGACAAAGCAAACTGATCTGGGCCGGAGACGCGGCGCTCGCTCGCTCTCGGCTGATCGGCCAGGCGGCTCAGAGGCCGCTGTGCGGCCGCGTGGCGCAGGAGGAAACTCTTCCCTGTTTGCATGGCGCCTCCTCTTCCTCTTCTCCTGTCTCTACCTTCATCTCTGCTTGATGTGTGAGAGCACAGTGAACTCTGCCTCAGTCTCTATTGTGGAAGGTATTAAAGTTTGTTTTTAAGACGATCGCTCCGCAGATGCCACAGATATTGGGATTGACAGAATACTATATTCAAATAAATACATTATAATAAACGTTATTCTTAAATGAGACTGTTTGCAAAAGAAATTCAGTGACAAATCCTTTCAATAGGAGATTGTTTTTAAATACAGGAAAGCCCAGTTTATATATTGAATATATATATAACCGATAAGTAGTATATAAATGGGGTATTTGGGGGAAGGTGCACCTACATCCGGTGTAAAACTTCATACATTTCCAGAACATACATTTGATCATTGGAAAAGTATTGTTTCATTTTGTTGACATTTTAGATTCAAAGGTTTTAAATATTTTACAGGCCAGACAAAATACATTTTCTAATTTTTTTAGGTTGAATAAGGTAAAAATAATGAACTAATAGATATCATCATGAAACTTCACCAGGTTATTACTGACATTAAGATGATTATTATTTGATTACAAGTTTTCTGTCATGTGTGAATGTTCAGATGAGGCGTTATCTAACGGTAACTCTACAGACACAAACAAAATAGTAAAATAAATGTTTTCTTTCCATGTTTTCTTTCTTTCTGAAAGAAGACGAGTTATGGAAGCAAAATAAAACAAAATCCCAAAATGTATCATTTCATGAGAAACAATGTTTCCAATGGTTACTAAAGGCGCATTAACGGCATAAAGCTGCTCCACCTGCTGCGGCACCGGCTTGTAAATTACACAGTGAGTATTATTGATATTTCTGTTGTTGAACAATGGGCATCGAGTGAGGAGCTTCTGTGATGATAATAAATACAACCAGACCCTTCAGAGGCCTGTGTTTATCTCTGGATTAAAGGTTTCCTCTAAACACAGCTCACACGTCGTCAGAAAGAAAGAATCGATCACGGACGGAAAGTTCAAACTCCAGAGGAGGAAGTCTGGCAGCGATTTGAAGTTCTTTTGGAACTAACCTCAGCACTTTGATCAGGGAATGTGAGGAGGCAACAATAGTGACACGGCTGTCTTCAGTGGAGATGAAAGGAGACTCTGTCTGTCTCCATCTTGCATCTTACAGTAAACAGTCTCTGACAGAGCCTCCGTCGCTTTGAACAGCAAGTTAACCAGGATTCAATCAAAGGAGGAAGACGAAGAAGAAGAAGCATCTTTTAATTAGCTCATTGTTCTTTTGAGATTACATTTCATAAATGCAGACGGGCTCTCTTTCATGTTTCACGTGACGGATCCTCTCAGACGCCGTCACTTTGAGCCCCGCCCCCGTCACGGCTGATTTATACACAACACGCAGAGCGAGGCCTGGCTTCACCTCTGTCATTACCATAGTGTGGAGACACACACACACACACACACACACACACACACACTTTAGGAACACCCAGGCCGGTGGCGGCGTGTTTGGCTGCTGCGCGGGGCGTCAACCGCCGTCATTAATGATGCAGGAGACACCGCCTCTTCTCTTGCCAAGACAGACAGGGGGAGAGGAGGAGGGTCCCTGATCTGAACCGGCCCGTGGGTTAGCCTCCAACAATGCACACACACACACACACACACACACACACACACACACACACCACCGCCTGCAGACTCAGCCCAACTCCCCGTCTACCTCATCCCGACCGCAGCCAGGTTGAAACCGAGCCGGTCCCATAGCAGCCGGGGCGGAGGCAGGTGTGTGTGTGTGTGTGTGTGTGTGTGTGTGTGTGTGTGTGTGTGTGTGTGTGGGGGGGGGGGGGGGGATGGGTTGGAGGGTAGAGTGACAGGTAGCGGTTAAGGATGCTGACCGGAGCCTCAACCGCACTTTCCCGACCAGAGAGATAAGCGACTTCCTGCTGGATCGGCGCTGCAGCAGGAAGGGAAGTCGTTTTTTTTTTTAGCTCTTCCTCTTTTCCGTCTTTTTTGTCATCACTCCTCTCCTGCAGGAGGAACCTGTGCAGTTATCCCCAAAAATGCATTTTGTCCACCTGCTTCTCTCACGTTTACGGGAGCTTAATTCAGGGGAAAGGTGCCATCTTTGATTAAAGCACAAGCAGTGCCGCTGGCGTCTCTTATCAAGCAGCGGAGTGTTCTCCGATTAGATAGCCGGGTGTCATGTTGGTGATATCTCACGCAGGCAGGTGTAGCACCTGTGAGGCTCTCTGGCTGACTACCTGAACTCCCTCCGTGTGAACAGAGGTAGTGCGGACATCTTGTTGTTGTTTCTGCCGTCAGGAAACCGATCCGCAGTCCCGGCTGAACCGAGAATCTTTTTTCTAATCGCTCCTAATATCTCGCAATTAAAGCACTGCGGCTCGTGAAGATGTGAGCGGAGACCAATTTAAAACCTCGGCCCGCCGCGAGGCTGCGGCGCGCCGGACGTGATCCCGCCCACATCGCCGCAATCACTCGGCTGAAAAAGGGAAAACCCACTTCAGTCCAGTTGTGTGGCGCTCAGCAGAAAGTCGGCGGCGTGATTGAGAGGAGCACTAACCGGAGGAGATGGTGTCTCACCATGCACACCATCTCTCTCTCTCTCTCTCTCCAGCTCTTCCCCCACCCACTCCAAGCAAAGTGGCATTTCCATTTTAAGATTGCCTCCCGAGCTCCTTTGTGAATAGAATCGAATTACGCTGAAAAGCGCCAATTGATTCTTTCTGAGCACAATAGTGTTCATCATTTAAGCCAATCCCAGCAGGTTTCCCTCCTCTTGAAGCACCCATTGAATCCGGTCCCAGCACCATTGTGGCCGTCTCATTGTTTCAGAATGGGTGAATGGCTGAATGGCTTCTGGGATCAAGGAACGCGTGTCAAGAGGGGGCGCGGCCCGAAACGTGGATGGGGGGGTCAAGAGTTCAGCCGCCGCGCTCCAGGTCTGGAGTGTGCATTTCACCGCTAAGAGTCTACCGAGCACCCAAGGGCCCTTTTTAATGGAGGCATTGAGGGCTGGATCCCAGCTCATTATGAGTGTAATTTGCCAGCAGAAGAGCCGAGGTTCAGGCTCAAAGCGCAAGCCGCTTCTTCTTCTTCTTCTTCTTCTTCTTCTTCTTCTTCTTCTTCTTCTTCTTCTTCTTTTTTTTTCATGCACGGCACATTTTTGATGGAGCAGAAAGAAAGAGAAGGGAGGTTATGCTGGAGGTGTTTGATAGATGAGCACCCACCCAGCGTCCAGGTCTCTGCAGCCACCCGTTCCCTGTACCCCCCACCCACCCACGAGCTTCTGATCTGTGGCCCTCCAGCTCGTAATCTCTGTGCCACCCCAACACAACGGGGATGAACAGGCAGAGTGGGTGAGAAGTTCACATCTGCGCTGAGGCTTTAATCAACTTTCCTGCAGACATGCAGGAATGTAAAACAGAGGATGAGAGGCCAATGCCGTCTCTCCCCCAGCTGCCTTATCACCCACTGCGGGAGGACGGGGAGTAAAAAGGAGAGAGCACGGCTTCCCCAGCAGCGACTGACATCAGCTGCCAGGTTTACAGGCGCTGGGAGGGACACGGGGCTGTGGGCGGCCCTGGACCGGACTCAGGCCTTTGTCCCTGTACACTCTGACGAGCTTCCTGCGCTGACGGACAAAGAGAACAGGGGCACTCTGGGTAGTCCACAAAGGGGCTGGAGCTGCAAGTGATGCTCAGCCAGCGGCGCGTGGACCAGATCCACGTGGACCAGATCCACGTGGACCAGATCCACGTGGACCAGATCCACGTGGACCAGATCCATGTGCACCGTCACCGCGCTGTGTGTCAGGGAGGCGCTCCTGGAGCGACGCCCAATGAGTTTTATATTTTATTTTATGTTACTTCCCTTTCCCCTCCTCTCCTCGTCGGCAGTGCACTTAGAGGCAGAGGAAAAGGAGGGAGGGGCTCTTTAACCCGTTTATGAGACGGGTTTCTTTTTGTTGCATTAAAATGTGTGAAATGCGGATCATTGCGAAAATGTCACTGACAGTCATGGCCACGTCCCATTTTGTTCTTCTGAAGGCAACTTCCCCCAGCTGCAAGCGAGGAAACCGTTAACGTGAGAGGAGAGAACAGTGAGAGATGCCTGTGTGTGTGTGTGTGTGTGTGTGTGTGTGTGTGTGTGTGAGAGCAGCTCTGCTCTGTGTGCTTATGTGGGATGTTTTATTAAAGGTGTCTGTCTATTGTGTTTTTAGAATGGAGCTTGCTTGACCTCCACCGTGCGTTGAAATATTTACCGTCCGCAAAAAATTGTCACTTTGCCCGCCGATCGGTCCTCTGGCTCGCGTGACCCCCGATTACTTGCACCCGGCCTCCCTGTCCGGCCGACACCATCAGCCCGACCCCCGTAATGTAGTATTTCATGCTTTCTCGCCCAATCTGCCGCATCAGCGGTATTCCCTGCGTCCCTCTGCTCTCCCACCCGTCCACTTCCTCCCCTCCGTGGCTCTGACGCGCGCGGCGCTCGTCCACCGAGGCGGATTCTTCGGGGCGGAGGTTTCGATCACGGCGCTCTTATTGACTTTCTTTCGCCTCCTCGTCGCTGGAGCTTGTCTCCGGAATAATTGGGAATAAAGAGAAATGTCAGAGTGACCAGAAAAGCGATATTACCCTCCATCCTCCTCCGGTTCTTATCTCATTCCACTCGTTTCCGTTCCGTACCGGCGGATTGGAACATAACTCCTGCGATGTTGACGGATGCTTAACTGTCTCGCAGTAATTATAGCATAGCGTTAAAAAAAGGAAGAAAGAGGAATTAAAGTTTGCCTAAAAGAGGCGAGAGTGGAAGTTAATATGTAACAGCAGGTTCCTGGAGGAGATCCGTGTAATCCTCCTGCTCTTTCCCTCCAACGTTGGATAAACAGAGAGCTCTCTTTATTTATATCCTTAAGACTGAGCCCCAACCTTCACTGTATATTCTTCTTTTGAAGATCCTCACCGCGGATTAAGGTGCACCTAATTGACTCAATTTTTCCCGGACGGGTCCAAGTTTGAAAAGTAAAGTGTGGGCCGCGGGGATCTTTCCGGCATTAAGTCGTCACGGAGCGGGGGCCGAGTGTTTACTGCTGCGTGTATCCCACCTGATGCCTCTGATGCAGGTATTAATCTCCACAACGCCCCTCCTCCTCCAATGTGGGTCGTGTCATCTCTGGTTAGCGGAGTCTCCTGATGAAATTGTCCAAAACTCCACCGATCAATCAGCCTCGCCGGGGGATTGATTTTCTTTCATCTTCCTCCTCCTCGTCTTCTTCTTTCTCTTCCCGCCCCTCTGGAGTCCGAAGGCCTCTCGTTGTTTTTCTTAATGCGAAGACGAATGTCGTGCAGAGGGTAAAGAGAACGGCTTTATTAAACCCACACCTACACAACATCTGCTTTATTCATATATATATATATATATATATATATATATATATATATATATATATATATATATACATACATATATATATATATATATATATATATATACATACATATATATATATATATATATATATATACAGGGTTCTTAAGGTCATGGAAAACCTGGAAAAGTCACGTAATTTTAAAATGGTTATTTTCAGGCCTGGGAAAGTCCTCAAAAAAAATCAAATCCCAAAAATTTAGTAAAAGTCATGTAAATGTGTTAAAATCATGTTGTGAATAATGAATATGCTTTTAAAAGAAAGACTCAAAATATAAGCAGGCATACATACAGGCATCTATATAAATGTTTATTCTTTTAATCAAACTATTGTCTCATTCATTTGAGTCATTTAAGGTTTACTGTATGCTTTGTGTTCTCATTGTTAGTTTAAATACTACATTTACTCACTTTTTACTGTTTACACCCAGACTTCACTAAATGTTTGAAATGGACATTTGGTTTAAAGTCATGGAAAAGTTATGGAAATTTGGTGAAAAGTGATGGAAATATGGGTTAAAGTCATGGAAAAACCTTGGTCAGAATGTGTATGAACTGTGTGTATATATATATATATATATATATATATATATATATATATATATATATATATATAGCTTTATTTCTCTCTCTCCCTTCTCAAATCCTCTCCGTCTCCGGTGAATAAGACATGTCCGGTATCAAAGTCCTTTCTGCGTCGTGAAAAGGCGACAAACCCCCAGTTCCCAGTTCCCCCCGTCGGCTCGGGACCCCCCCCCCACACACACACACACACCCCACACACACTCCTCCCACCACCACCATTTATATGGGCCTCACGACTTTCCCCGTAATGAAATATTCACAGGTCACTGGTTCCCTGAGAAATGATGGGGGTCAGTCAATTGCTTTTCAGCGAGTAATTTTCTCCCCTTCAGACGGCGGCTCGTCGTGTTGACAGTCATTAGCGAGGCGGGACGCCGGATCGAAGCGCCGCGCGGACACTTGTCAGACAGCGGCAGTCTTTAGCTCCTCCGCCTCGCGGTTTTACTTCCCGCCACCTTTTCTTCTTCTATTTTATCTGCTTTTATTTATTTTATATAGACGCTTCCCCTCTGTGTGTGTGTGTGTGTGTGTGTGTGTGTGTGTGTGTGTGTGTGTGTGTGTGTGTGTGTGTGTGTGTGTGTGTGTGTGTGTGTGTGTGTGTGTGTGTGTGTGTTGCTTGTCGGCTGGATAA
>NC_136605.1:22563158-22578158 GCF_910589615.1 Taurulus bubalis
GTTGGCGGTGTTGGCGGTGTTGGCGGCGTTGGCGGCGCTCCGGTGTGTGTTGGTGTGTGTTGGTGTGTGTTGGTGTGTGTTGGTGTGTGTTGGTGTGTGTTGGCGGCGCCGGACGTTTCTTCAAAGTGTCTTTCGCTGTCAGCGCCGTGATGCATCTCTGGGATCTGCAGCGCCGCGTGGTTCCACGTGCGGCCGCACACCATTTGTTTTGTGTATAGTACATTTACACAAGAGCTGGACTTTGGTTCTTCAGTGTTATGCAACTTTATACTTGTGAATTATGTTGTAAATGTTGCATTGATCTCACAAATAATGTATTTATAATGTATTAATTTATGTTTACTGCTACGCGGGGAGTTCAACGTACCGAGGAGAAGTATCTCCAACTATATTTGTAATGAACTTTTATGTGTTCCCCTTGACTCACAGCTGTGAGAGTAAAGAACACGAGGAGTGAACACTTCTAGTGCGCAGACGAGGAAAACAAGTCCTTTATCTCTCAGTTTACGAGCCTCCATTGTGTCGCTACGTTTAACAGGACGTCGTTGGATTCATTCAAATACATAAAAACAGGAATAATAACCTCTCACGAGACATTTACAGTAAACACTGATGTCACGAACGTATCATCAGGCTTTGTTATTAACTGGTAATACCTATCTGTGCGTGTGTGTGTGTGTGTGTGTGTGTGTGTGTGTGTGTGTGTGTGTGTGTGTGTGTGTGTGTGGATGCTGGTGGACAGCGAGGCGGGCCATTGATAAATTGATCAAAGTGAAATTGTGGAGTAGTGAGACATGCTCTAAATCCCTCCCCCATCACTACACACACACACACACACACACACACACACACACACACACACACACACACACACACACACACACACACACACACACACACACACACACACACACACACACACACACACACACACGCGGCGCTGGCATCAATTATTGTGGATTGCGGGGTTGACAGAGTGTAAACCAGGTGCCAGCCCTCAATCCAATTAAAGAGATTTAATTGGAGAAAATAAATGGAGTGTGTCCACAAAGTGCTGGCCTACCTACATTTAGTAGAAACCCCCCCACCACCTTTTTGAAAAGTAAGGTTTTGTTTATGAAAGAACGATTGGATCTAATAACGCCTCAAGGCTGTTGCTTTTTTCCCAGCCTGCCTTGCTCCACAGGTCAGTAATGCAAACAATCCAATTCCTCCCGTCTGAGAGCTGCACGCTGGCATGTAGAAATGGGATTATTATCTCAAATGGGGCCCGGCAGGTGTTTCCATGACACGGTGTAATTTTAGGATTGTGTTTTCGCCCGGCGCAGCCTTTAAATTCCCAGAGATGCTTTTAACAGCAACATCTGACAAACGGGCCTTTTTACGGCCGACGCCATAAAAGAAAGAGAAGAAACGCTGACGCATGTTGGGAAGGAGGAGAGGGCAAACAGTTAGCGACATTTAAACCCTGAAGTCAGTTAGCGACATTTAAACCCTGAAGTCTGTTAGCGACATTTAAACCCTGAAGTCAGTTAGCGACATTTAAACCCTGAAGTCAGTTAGCGACATTTAAACCCTGAAGTCTGTTAGCGACATTTAAACCCTGAAGTCAAACAGTTAGCGACATTTAAACCCTGAAGTCTGTTAGCGACATTTAAACCCTGAAGTCTGTTAGCGACATTTAAACCCTGAAGTCAAACAGTTAGCGACATTTAAACCCTGAAGTCAGTTAGCGACATTTAAACCCTGAAGTCAGTTAGCGACATTTAAACCCTGAAGTCTGTTAGCGACATTTAAACCCTGAAGTCAAACAGTTAGCGACATTTAAACCCTGAAGTCTGTTAGCGACATTTAAACCCTGAAGTCTGTTAGCGACATTTAAACCCTGAAGTCAAACAGTTAGCAACATTTAAACCCTGAAGTCTGTTAGCGACATTTAAACCCTGAAGTCAAGCAGTTAGCGACATTTAAACCCTGAAGTCAAACAGTTAGCGACATTTAAACCCTGAAGTCAAACAGTTAGCGACATTTAAACCCTGAAGTCTGTTAGCGACATTTAAACCCTGAAGTCTGTTAGCGACATTTAAACCCTGAAGTCAAACAGTTAGCAACATTTAAACCCTGAAGTCTGTTAGCGACATTTAAACCTTCAAGTCAAACAGTTAGCAACATTTAAACCCTGAAGTCAGTTAGCAACATTTAAACCCTGAAGTCAAGCAGTTAGCGACATTTAAACCCTGAAGTCAAACAGTTAGCAACATTTAAACCCTGAAGTCAAACAGTTAGCGACATTTAAACCCTGAAATCAGTTAGCGACATTTAAACCCTTAAGTCAGTTAGCGACATTTAAACCCTAAAGTCAAGCAGTTAGCGACATTTAAACCCTGAAGTCAGTTAGCGACATTTAAACCCTGAAGTCTGTTAGCGACATTTAAACCCTTAAGTCAGTTAGCGACATTTAAACCCTAAAGTCAAGCAGTTAGCGACATTTAAACCCTGAAGTCAGTTAGCGACATTTAAACCCTGAAGTCAAACAGTTAGCGACATTTAAACCCTGAAGTCAAACAGTTAGCGACATTTAAACCCTGAAGTCTGTTAGCGACATTTAAACCCTGAAGTCTGTTAGCGACATTTAAACCCTGAAGTCAAACAGTTAGCAACATTTAAACCCTGAAGTCTGTTAGCGACATTTAAACCTTGAAGTCAAACAGTTAGCAACATTTAAACCCTGAAGTCAGTTAGCAACATTTAAACCCTGAAGTCAAGCAGTTAGCGACATTTAAACCCTGAAGTCAAACAGTTAGCGACATTTAAACCCTGAAGTCAAACAGTTAGCAACATTTAAACCCTGAAGTCAAACAGTTAGCGACATTTAAACCCTGAAGTCAAACAGTTAGCAACATTTAAACCCTGAAGTCAAACAGTTAGCGACATTTAAACCCTGAAGTCAGTTAGCGACATTTAAACCCTTAAGTCAGTTAGCGACATTTAAACCCTAAAGTCAAGCAGTTAGCGACATTTAAACCCTGAAGTCAGTTAGCGACATTTAAACCCTGAAGTCAAACAGTTAGCGACATTTAAACCCTTAAGTCAGTTAGCGACATTTAAACCCTGAAGTCAAGCAGTTAGCGACATTTAAACCCTCAAGTCAAGCAGTTAGCGACATTTAAACCCTGAAGTCAGTTAGCGACATTTAAACCCTGAAGTCAAGCAGTTAGCGACATTTAAACCCTGAAGTCAAACAGTTAGCGACATTTAAACCCTTAAGTCAGTTAGCGACATTTAAACCCTGAAGTCAAGCAGTTAGCGACATTTAAACCCTGAAGTCAAGCAGTTAGCGACATTTAAACCCTGAAGTCAAGCAGTTAGCGACACTTTCACACGTCGTCGTGGTTCTCAACCCCTAAACAGGTCTACAAGTTTTCCTGAACTGACTTCCCAGTCCCGGTGGTCCCGGTGGTCCCGGTGGTCCCGTCCCGGTGGTCCCGGTGGTCCCGGTGGTCCCGGCTTCTCCACACCTCGCTCTCTCCTCTCCAAAATGTATCCCCACGGGATGAGAAGAGTTTGGCTCTTCCTCGTCACCAATCCCCCCCCAACACACTCCTCGCGAGGGACAGACATGCATAATTCAGGATTGTTATCCGTCTGCTGCTAACCTCCCCCCCCCCCTCACACACACACACACACACACACACACACAGTCAGACTGCACATCAATGATTCACCAGACAGACCCCCCCCCTCTCCGTTGAGGGAATCATATGGAGCCGACAGGGACTCCACGAGCATGCAACTTCCTATAATTGGAGTGAGTGAAAAAAACAAAAGCGTGTGTGTGTGTGTGTGTGTGTGTGTGTGTTGGGTGCTGTGTGTGTGTGTGTGTGTGTGTGTGTGTGTGTGTGTGTGTGTTGGGTGCTGTGTCAGGGATCTGGGAGAGCAGCATAGGTGTTCAAACAGCCATTCAGCGGTGTCAACCGGCAGACGGGCGACCCACTCGTTAGCCACCGGGAGGAGAGCTTCAGAGTCTTCTTCATCTCCGGGAGGAAGAAGACAGATTTTAAAGATTTTAAACCGCCTGCAACGCAGCAGCGAGAGGACTGGAGACAGTTAAAGTATATATATATATATATATATATATATAAATAAAACAGAATAAAATCGCTCCCAGCTTCCATCTCTGTTTCCCCCCAGGTCGCCCCCCTGCCTCTTCATCCTCTTCATCCTCACCTTCTTCTTCTTCTTCTTCTTCTTCTTCTTCTTCTTCTTCTTCTTCTTCTTCTTCTTCTTCTTCTTCTCTTCTCTCTCCTCTCAAACATCACAGGAACAAATCAGCAGACAAGCGATCGTACAAGTTTTCTCAAGCTCTCAAGAATTACCGCCATTTCATCACGGATAATCACAGTTAATAACCCTTCTCATTAAGGAGACGAGAATCACGGGTCATTAATATTGTTAATATCTTCTCCCTCTCCTTCTCTTCTCCCTCTCTCTCTCTGCGTGCCAGAGGGAGTGGAAACAAAAGGATGACTGAAAAAGAGCTTAGCGCGACAGTGATTAACCGATAGGGCTAGATGGACTGTGATGAATCAAAGTTATCTCTCAAATCTTAATAACTGGAATTAGCCCCCTGATTAGATGAGCTCTGGCTCCAGCGGGGGGTAGTCGGCATTTTTCACTTCAAAGAATCCCGAGCATGTAAACCTGGAGCCGCTCCTTCCTCTGCAGAGGAGGGAAACACTGGAGTAACTCAGGAGGTCAGCAGAGAGGCAGCGGTGACATCAACAACAGCGTTACACCTGTTCTCTCTGGGTTTGGTGGCTGTCGCCTTATCTCCTCCTCCTCCTCCTCCTCCTCCTCTTCCCGCCGTTTATCTCTCCTCTCGGTTCCCCTCATCCCCGACATGCCCGCGGTCCGGTGGGAGGCGTCAGCGTCTCCGTGACAGGGTCATAATGAGAGTGGCACTCTCTTTCATTTGCATATGTTTGCCGTTGTCACAGCGGTCAAGGAATGTCACGCCGAGCTCCCTGCATGCTTAAGTAATGGCGTTCTGTCCCCACGAGGAACCCGTATCATAACCCCGGCGCGCTGCAACAAAAGGACTATATTAACATGACAATCAGCTGGTTCTAAAACAAATGTTTTTGCACATTTCTCTCCACGGCCCCTGCAGAGTTTCCTCACGCTCATCATGCAGTCAGGAGAGCAGCGTGGACGCCGCCGCCGAATTGATTTAGGGATTTATATACGAACGCCGCGCGGCGCGGTTAGCAGGCCTCACCGCATCCCGGGTCTTCATCTGAGTGATCAATAGCAATCTCACAGCAAGACGCTCACTTTGGGAGTTTCTTCTTTATAGAATATGTGTCAATATCACTTTGTTGGGACAACTTTGGAAGAACAAGGGAGGAGGGAGATGAGAAAGTTCTGACGGGGTCAAAGCAGCACGCCGTCTGTTCTCTAATGAATGAGTGTAAACACCAAACTGGATGCGTCCCGCTAGTAAATCCGGATTCTGACACCCAGTCTGGAGTAATTAGTCCCAGATGTAAATATCTGTTATGCAACAAAAGAGGCAACAGCACTGAAACAGACAATTATCTCCTCTTATGGCGTTGGCAAAATGCTCCGAGTCTAACCATGTGTAACTGATGGCTTTTTCTCGGGGCCTCCAGGCTTATTTGGATGTGTTGTTGCGTCTGTATTCCTTCATTTATTTATTTATCTGCGTGTTTTCTTTTATTTATTTTTATTCTCGCACCACGCGACCCGAGCCCGGCCGGAGCGGCCGAGACCGACGGGTTCATTACACGTCACCGGAGTTCAGAGCGATCCTCCGTCTGCTCCGTTTATTAAGTGGCGCTCCGGCGTCTCGGAGGTATAGTAACACTCGCAGCCGCCTGCACGTGCACGTGCACGCGTACGTGCGTGCAAGCGAGCGCCGCCGCCGCAAACGTAATGAAGAAATCAGCAAGGGAGCCGGGAAAATGAACTCTCTTTTCTAATACCTTCGTCCGAGGCCGCCGAGCAAATAAGTGCTCCCAATAACGAGGAAAAATCACGTTAAGAGGGGATGGAACATATGTGAAAGCGATTACGCCTCAGGGGAGGAAGAAGAAGAAGAAGAAGAAGAAGAAGAAGAAGAAGAAGAAGAAGAAGAAGAAGAAGAAGAAGAAGAAGAAGGGAAAACATGCTCCAAACCTAAATTGAGTCGGACGTGGAGGCGAAGACACCCGAGTGTTTCTTTCCACGAATTGATTTTTTCTCTCACACAAATGAGGTGGAAAAATGGGGAGAAGGTTGTTGTTTTTTTCGAGGGGGAGGAAATATGAGAACAATAACCTGCTCCCCTATATGAAATCATAAACCGACGGTGGTGGAGGGAGGAGGTGTGAGGGTGGGGGTCTGCATCAAATTGGGCTTCTCCTCCTCATCTCCACCTCTCTCTCCAGACCCGGTGCTGTAATTGGTTGGTGGGGTGTGTTGCCTCATCACGAGGAGCTCGGCTGAAGGTGTTTAGTCGTCTTCGTCGTTGTGTTGTTGTTGTTTACCTCGTTCCCTCTCACCTGGGGTTCGCTGTGTGGCGTGCGGTTGTAATTAACGCACGCCGGCCGCCGCTGGTGAGCGTTCACGGGGAGAGACGGCGAGCAGAATCACGCCCTAATTAGAACGGGCCAACCAGACGGCCTTTATTTACGCGCCTTCGAAAACAAAATGAACGCCGGTTGCCCGCGGAAATCATCTCTGTCTCTCTCTCTCTCTCTCTCTCGCCCGCCCGTCTGCTTGCAGCGGCATAATTAACTCGGCTTTCATGCAGCTGGCTGCAAAAAAAAAAAAAACGCCCCCAAAAAACCTCCACTCCAGTGTTTCGTTGGCGTTGCATCAACCGTCTCCTCCTCCCCGTGAAGCGGCGCCCCGGCTCTCGCTGTGACATCCCGGCGGGGGATCCATCGTCGCCGCCGCTGTCGAGGGTCATTAAAAAGCCGACGCGACGTTGTTCTGGAGAGGGCCGCGCAGCTTAGGATTCACTCAGAGGAGCGGCGTCTGTAATCTGACAAAGCGAGGAGGCTCGTGTCCATTTTGAGACGCCGGCCTTTCTGCAAAGTCAACATTGGACGGTTCGAGCCGTTTGGAATTATGCGAAGACGTAAATCTGCTCGAACGGCTCGGCGTATAGAACCAGGCGGGGAGACCGTCGGTAGCGACCGATGCAAAGCAGGAAGAGGGGAATAAAATGAGCCGCGGCCATAAAGCTGCCCCATAACATCACGGCGGCGAGCGCCCGAGATTGATCAGCCGCGCTCCCATTTGAGTGATTTCCCTCCGGATTCAATGCAACGCAATTAGTCGCTCCGCTGTATTTCGCCTGCGCGCTGCTCCCTGACCCTCTAAGTCAGCGCAGCACTCTGCCGATATGAGTTCCTGCTAACGGCTCGCCGTTCTGCACGCCGCCCCGCCCGGGCGCCGCTAAAGAGGATCACGGGCGGCTGGCGAGCGGCCAAGACGTACTTGCTGAGGCGGAGTATCGCCTCGACCGAGTGGATCAGTCAGTCTCTCTGGGAGCAATGCATGCTGGGAGTTTCTCTCAGTGGGCATCGCCACCTCCCCGACCCCGTTGGCTCCTGATGCTGACTGGAAAAACAAAAAAACAAAAAAAAGGACTCCAAAAGTGATCTCCTTAAGTAAAGGGTGTCCAATCCAATTTTGCACCAGGAGAGTGCTTAAGATTAGAGATAGTGTTTTTTTTTATTTTATTTTTTTATTGTGCTCTTCAGTAATAGGAGTAGAAAGAGGGATGGAGAGAAGGAGAGAAGGAGAGGAAGGGAGATCGATAAAGAGCTGCTCTCTCTCTGGTTTGCCTTTACTCTCCGTCGCCGTCTCCGTAGAGACGAGCTTTAGGCGCCATTGAAGCGGCGCCAAGGGACCGGCTCGCCGACAGGCTCACCAACCGGATCACCAACAGGCTCACCAACCGGATCACCAACAGGCTCACCGACCGGATCACCAACAGGCTCACCAACCGGATCACCAACCGGTTTACCAACCGGATCACCAACAGGCTCACCGACCGGATCACCAACAGGCTCACCAACCGGATCACCAACAGGCTCACCAACCGGATCACCAACAGGATCACCAGCAACCGGCTGCAGGTAGAGAAAACAACAACAGCGAACCCGGACCGGTTTGCCGTAGATTATCTTGTCGGCTCCGGCGTAAAAAAGGAAGAAGAAGCAAAGGGCGCGTGGTCGCTCTGGGACGAACACAACTCTTGCATTGCACTGTTTTCTTCTTCCTCCTCCTCTCTCAGTTCACATCCAGTGGAATAACCCGTTTGTCACCGACATCAGAGGAGAGGAAGATCACACGAGAGCAGCGTTACTTTGTGTTTCACTAATGAGGCCTCTGCTCCCCGCCTCCTCGCTGCCTTGTGAACCAGCAGCAGCGATGGAGTAGTTTTCTTTCCCCTCCGACTCTGAGCTCCGGGCTTTCATCCTGTTTGTGTGTCACTCGGCTTCGTCTCGGTCCTCTCGCTCTCTGACACAGATACCGTGGCCCGAGCGAGAGGGAACACTCGGAGGCAGATGACGATTTAACAAGTTCACTCGAACGCACCGCGAGTGCAGAGCGGCGGCGTGAGGAGTCCGGCGAGGAGGAAAGACAACCACATCACAGACCCCTCCCTGAACCAGGGAACGGTCAAATAAATAGCTGATATCGAGCAAAACAAGGAGCCGAAAGCAGAAGCTCTCTGACAACTTGCTCATCAAAAATATATCAGACAGAATAAAGCGCGTTTAGATCCATGACTGGTCCACAGAAAAGCAGCTCAGCTGATCAAGGCCGCGGTCCGAGTCGGCGTTGTGTTCATGCACACTGGAGCATTGAGTGTATCTGGGCCATGACACCAGCGTGGAACAAAAGAACCCGGTTCTGCAGCGCTGTGCATAAATGAGTCCACCGTTATGTTTCACTGTTTGCATCAGTGCGCGTGTCCCTTTCCTTGCGGTCTCTGCGGGCTCACTGGACCCTGCTGGTCTCGCATCCAGTGAATAAAAAGAGAACGACTCCACAGACGATCGTTCTGCTATCGGGGGGGAACTCACTGACGACGGCAAAAGAAAGATAACGGGAGGAAGGGGAGGAGTCTCATGATACCCAACTTGTTGTGGGATATCTACGAATTACGGGGCGTTATTTTTCTTGGTTTAGCGACAAGTGATGGAGTGAGGAGGGCAACACATATATTCATCATGTTCGCCTCCATTCAAGCATCAGAGATCGACAGATGCAGATGTATTGATCGACTAGCATTGCATCCTGTAAGTAGCCCCCTGCTGGTGGGGACGTGCTGCTGCAGGTACCGCGACTTAGTTCAGTTTGATTGATACGTCTCAGAGCATGAAGGCTTATCTGAAGGCAAGATGCTGCACAGCTGTTTATAAGATAATATTATGTAAGAGGCTTTTGCAATCCACTGTGACGATCCCTTTTGTTTGTTCCCCCCAGCAATGTGTGCTTGCATGTGTTTCATTGGCGCTAATGCCGGATGCTCGTCTACATCTTTACACTCGGATCGATGCGGCGCTCCACTTCATGTGAGCTTCGGTCTCACAGATCTAAGTGAGCGGACGCATTCGATTGGAAGCCGAAGCGCTGCAGGACGACCCCGCGTCGAGTTGCCCGAGGCCTCTGCAGACCCCGGAGACCTTTCCTCCTAATGAGGAGGCCTCAGGGGCCACGGGACCCCGGATCAGATCAGAATAACCCAGCTAGCGTAATGAGATCTCTCTGAAAGCAGGTCTGTCGATGCCTACATGATGTTTTCCCCTTTTCATAAACACACATCAGGACTAGTGGGAGGGGTCTCACACTGGACGAGCTAGAAGACTAAAAGACATAAGCGGAGCTTTGATGCACCTTAATGACACGGCCAGCCTTTGATGTGGAGCTTCCCGCCCGCTGATCTTTCCCGTCTCCGCCGGACCGCTGAGCTCCGGGTCTGAAAAGACGGACGCGGGAAGCGGTGGTGCTTTTCAGCCGTCGTAGCAGGAGGTGCGCGTCTTTTTATATTCTCCTTTTTTTTTCTTCAAAATGGGGGCGCTTAGAAGTTGAAGATTGCCGAACGCGGAGAGAGCTTCCTTGAATTAGGAAGCCCTGCAATGCGAGAGCAGCGTTATATAACGCCATGACTGGAGGGAAAGGGAAAGTAGAGCACAGGGGTAGAGATTAAAAAAAATAAGTTTCTGCATAAAAAGAGAAGGGGCTGGTGGGGGAGGGCATGAAAGGGAAAAGGGAGGGGGGGTTGAGGGGGGTGGAATACAGTATAATGAAAAAGAGAAGGAGGATTAGATCAGGCAGGATCAGGGTCCAGGATCAGGGTCCAGCCTTGAGGCCCCCTCGCCTCTTCCTGTTCTTTTCTCATCTAGATAATGGAACATTTTCCTAATTGGCAGAGTTTAGGCCGAGGTTTGTTTGCCAACACGTCAGAGTAGAATTATTTCCTCTACATTTACAGCCTCGTTGCTCTCATTAAAACCCGCAGCCTCCTCCTTCCCAGATAGAGCGCTCTGAGGAAGTCTGCAGAAAAGAGGCCAAACGCCACGGCAGCGAGGAACGAGGAAGAGAAAAACGGAGAATATAACACATTTATCTCCTATCTCGCCATCCCCCAGCCAGCGTGTAAAGGAAGAGACAGAAACTTCTCTATCTGTTTACTGTTATTGTTTTTCTCCAATCATAAACCCCTCACTTCTGGCTGCAACCGGGCGCCTTCTCCTCCCTCTCCGTTATCGAAAGAGTTATGCATTGAGCTCGCATGATCTGTATCTTTAAATTTGATTGAGGGAATTTGCAGGGGGTGTTATTGGATTCCGGTGTTATTGTCTCACCTTTTTCCCCTCTGTGTTTTTAATGTTGGGATGGATACCCGCTCCGGCAGCTCTGATCTCGCCGCTCTGCTCATTAGTCTGGATTCGCCGGGCGCCAGTAGTGCTTTCTCAACAATAAGACACGCACTTCTGTAGTCCGGCTATTACCCAGTTTAACAACGTGCACCCGCCAGAAAAGTCCATTATTTCTGCGGCTCATCATCTCGAGCATCCGCACGAGACAAAGGGTCCGTGGAGCGGCTTTGGTGCTGAAAGGACCATCTATCACTTAAAAGTCAGAGCCTAAGGAACAAGCTGCAGCAACGGCAGCGCGTGGACTTGTGGGAGTCGTACGCAGAAGACGAGGGCTTTGGTTCCAGGCTCGTTGGGCCGGTCTGAACCCTGAGCTTCGTCTGGCAGAGCAAAACAAGATATGCTGTGTTGTGCTGAGCGTTCGTGTAGAAATGGGCAAATGTTTTTTTCGTTTCGAGAGCTGCTATTTCTACGCAGGCAATCGGCTGTCAAAGTAATTTTTTCCACTTCGACTCCATCTCCTGAATCTCCTTCAGTTCCTCTCAAATTACTTGATAAGCGTCATCCCCTTTCCCTCTTTCGACTTCTGCAGAAGTCCAAATCAGTCCTTTCCCCACTCAGGTCTCCATGTTGTTTACCAGTGCTGGAGACGGTTGTTTTGGGTCCAGACCAGAGAAGCATCCCTTCAACGGGCTAAACGTCGCCTTAAGACACCAACCAGCCTCCAATGAGAGTTTTTTTGCACTTGACATTTAATCCTCCATCATTCTCGGTCGCGTCCTTCTCGTTCTCTGCGTTCCTGTTTCTTGTGTTCCATTACGGGGAAACCGTTCTGCTCGTTTCAGACATTTAACGTTGCCAAGGCTTCTTGTACTTACTATTAAAACCTGAGGTGCATTTGAGATTTCAAAGAGCTGCCAAAAAAAAGCACATCAGACAAGCATCCTCGTTCTGGCGCCCGTTAAGAACAATTCCACGCAGCACCGCGAGCTCAAAGTGAGACACAGGTTAATGTTTAAGGTCTCGGCGAGGGAGCAGCTGCTGCTTTTAACAGACCTGTCATCGGAATCAAAGGCCCTAATCAAAATTTTATCAATTAATTGATCTTTCCTCTTACGCTTTGCCACGAGTGCAATTGAGATTCCCCGTCTGCCGCTTGCCCTCGCCGCCAGCGAGCCGCGCTCTACAACATAAGCTGTGTTCATTAGCGCTGATCAAGGAACGCCGGGATGTGAGCCCAGATGCGATGTGACGGCTGTTTTCCCGCCCGATCCCGACGTGGTCGGTTTTCAGGACGACTTCAAACAATGCACGTGGACTTTTGTTGGGGAAAAACGTATTTCCTCTAAATATAAGATGTTTCGTGGGCTGTGACTCCGGGGTGAACTTTCCCTTACGCGGCGTTCCGGTTGGGAGTCGAGTGATCTGCTGTGTCCGTGTGACTGAAGACACAACACATCGCTGTTGTTCTGAGGGCTGAGAACATATCTATGGGATGACGGGAGGAAGGTTCACGATGGGGGCGAGACGTCACGAGAGCCTCTGTGATTGTGTTATTTTCCCTAGAACACTAGAACCCTAGAACACTAACCTAGAACCCGAGAACATTAACATCTTTAACCCTAGAATACTAACCTAGAACCCTAGAACACTAACATCTTTAACCCTAGAACACTAACATCTTTAACCCTAGAACACTAACATCTTTAACCCTAGAACACTAACATCTTTAACTCTAGAACATTAACGTCTTTAACCCTAGAACACTAACATCTTTAACCCTAGAACATTAACATCTTTAACCCTAGAACACTAACATATTTAACCCTAGAACACTAACATATTTAACCCTAGAACACTAACGTCTTTAACCCTAGAACACTAATGTCTTTAACCCTAGAACACTAATGTCTTTAACCCTAGAACACTAACATCTTTAACCCTAGAACACTAATGTCTTTAACCCTAGAACACTAACATCTTTAACCCTAGAACACTAATGTCTTTAACCCTAGAACACTAACATCTTTAACCCTAGAATACTAACGTCTTTAACCCTAGAACACTAACATCTTTAACCCTAGAACACTAATGTCTTTAACCCTAGAACACTAATGTCTTTAACCCTAGAACACTAACATCTTTAACCCTAGAACACTATTTTCTTTAACCCTAGAACACTAACATCTTTAACCCTAGAACACTAATGTCTTTAACCCTAGAACACTAACATCTTTAACCCTAGAACACTAACATCTTTAACCCTAGAACACTAATGTCTTTAACCCTAGAACACTAACATCTTTAACCCTAGAACACTGACGTTGGGTGATTTTCATGGGTCCTTGTAACTGACGAAGGTGGGCGTGTCATATTGAAGGTGGGCGTGTCTTATTGAATGTGGGCGTGTCATACGGGAGGTGGGCGTGTCTCCTTGTTTTTTCAACCTTCAGGTGTTTGGGTGATTTTCACCCAATGTTAGTGATAGTGGGTAAAAAAAATTTGGATGTGTTTTAACATTGAAGGAGACTTTTCCTTCACAGTACAAGACTCACATGTCCCAGGAACATGTGGACCAAAGAACAAGTTCATAGCTCCTTTATTTATATTTTTAATCATGTTTTACTGACGATTCCCTAATTTTTCACCCGATTTTGAGTCTTTTTCCAGGGACACCCCTTGATACCTGTTTATCGTTTCATGAGAAGTTCTATATGTAAAATAAAGGAAGAGTACTTCAACTTGCCTTGTATTGTTGTATTTTAATATATTTTGATGAGAAGTATATTTTATCAGGTACTTTGTATCGGGTGAAATATATCCGACCGTAGTGATGGTCTTACTGTTGTAACACCTTGTATCTCTGGCTCTGCTCCTTCTTTGCAAAGAATAAATGAACGACTGTGATGCCTCCGTTCTCACGCTCTCTGCCTCCATGTTTCCCCTGCAGGGTAACCAAGAGGCCGCTAACCCCCCGGAAGCGATGGCCCAGCCCTACACCCCGGCCCAGTACCCCCCTCCCCCACAGAACGGCATCCCCGCGGAGTTTGCGGCGCCGCACCCGCTCCCGACACCGGACTACAGCGGGCAGAGCCGGGTGCCCGAGCACGCCATGGCCCTGTACACGCCCACACAGACGCACGGCGAGCCGGCCGGCACCGACAGCAGCACGCCCGCCATCACCGCCGCCACGACCGCACCGGTCAGTGTCCTTCATCATCTGCAAACACTGTTCTCAACACGCTGTCAGCAAGTAAAATATACTATTATCACTACTTTACCTTCTTCCTTTTGTTTGTTCTTTCCTAATGTTGATGATGCGTAGAGCGATAGTCAGATGTTTCTGTGTGTCTTGTTCGCAACATCAATTTTTAAAGAAATTGGTGAATTGTGATGCGTGACATTTTCACCGTTAAAGCTGCAGTTGGTAACTTCAACAGAAATAACTTTATGAAAGTAAAACTCTATCCAGGAGGTGTGGCCTCGAGTCACATGACTTGCAATCAAGTCAGACTCGAGTCACAATGTGATGACTTCTCACTCGACTTGACGCCAATGACTTCAACAGGTCTTGACCCTTTTGACTTGAGAAGACGTGACACCTTTCTCCGGTTCTGGGTCTTGACTCTTGACTTGGTCTTGACTTGGGACTTAACTTGACTCTTGACTTGGGTGTTGACTTGGATCTTTACTTGGGTCTTGACTTGGATCTTTACTTGGGACTTGACTTGGATCTTTACTTGGGACTTGACTTGGGACTTAATTTGAGACTTGAGTTGGCTCTTGACTTGGGTCTTGACTTGGGACTTGACTTGGATCTTTACTTGGATCTTGACTTGGGACTTGATTTGAGACTTGAGTTGGCTCTTGACTTGGGTCTTGACTTGAGACTTGACTTGGGATTTGACTTGAGACTTGACTTGGGTCTTGACTTGGGACTTGACTTGGGTCTACTCTTGGGTCTTGATTTGAGACTTGAGTTGGCTCTTGACTTGGGACTTGACTTGGGACTTGACTTGGATCTTGACTTGGGTCTACTTTTGGGTCTTGATTTGAGACTTGAGTTGGCTCTTGACTTAGGTCTACACTTAGGTCTTGA
>NC_136605.1:22583158-22615658 GCF_910589615.1 Taurulus bubalis
GAAGGTGGCCCGCTATGGTAATACGGAGGTAATTATTTCCCCAACCGTCTCCGGCAGCTCGTGAGCCGTCGTCCCGATGCCGCTGACACCCGAGGCGTCGAGTCAGGATGCGGTCGTGTGTTTGGCCCCCGTGTCAGCGCCCGAGTGGAAGTTAATCTGGATGTTTGCAAACACGCGACTGTGCGTGATGTATATATCTATATTTATATGTGTAAATAAATAAAGAAGAAGAAGAAGCCGGGCAGGCAGAGCTGGAGGACAGCGCTGCTCAGTAGTCTGGCAACATGCGCTAAAGGTCGATAGTGTCGCGTGTGACCGATGAAACAGATTGACCCGCGGGGCCCCGGTACCTTGTCACCCTCCGCGGCCCCAGCATCTGTCTGCGATGCGTCACCCCGGGGCCCAACATGGCCGCTCAGGCTATTAACCTCCAGCGCGAGGACACGGCAGAGTTAAGACCCTCGCTGTCACAGATCCACTCCTCACCGGCCCGGCCAATCGCGTCCTTCGCCACTTGTTACCCTCTGGGTCCCGGGAGCCGCCAAGGCCCCCGGGGGCCGAGCGGGACGCCTCGGGCCGCCGCCGCCCGGCCGTACCTGCGCGGCTGCAGCGGAGACCGAGTGCGGGACCTTGAATCAAACAACTGTCACCGTTAACAACGTGTGTCGCCGTCTCCGAATGGGCCATAAAAAGCTAAATAAATGACGGCCATTACAGTGGAGATTGTGATTATGATAATGAGAATAATAAAGGCGATCATCATTACGATCGTGATGATAATGATGATACTGCGATGATGAATTGTAATGAATAAATCCCTACCCCATTTCCTAAATGGTGGGAAATGCATCACTCGGAGCGGGCCGAGGTCGTCGCCACGAAGCGCTCCGGCGGCGCCCGACTCCCTTTTGGCGCCTGGCCCTCGGTACGAGAGCGTGACTCCAAGAGACCTCGCAGTTTACATATTACTCAAGCAGCTTTTGTGCTCAATATCTGCCCCTCCTCTTCCTCGCCTCTGTCGTTCACTTCCTGTCTGTTGACATCTTTGAACCATAATCGTCTCCCTCCAAAGCTCAAGTCTGCCTCGTGTGTATTATCGGTGCAACTGCAAGTGTATCCATCTCTAGAGGCGGTTGCCAGATATACGGTCGGTAATTTACGGCCTTTACACAACAACAACAGACCTGGCAACCTCACTGTGACTCCAGGAAGTCTCTGCAGCCGACGGCTGGTTGTGTTTGTGTTCGTGTACAGATTATTAAACTACGAGATATCTCCACACTTTATATTTATATATATGAGAATGATGCAGATCTTTGTGATTTCAATCCCTGTAGAAATGTCGTATTTAATTCACATTAAACACAGAGAAGGCCGGTTAGTTTGTGCAGCAGTTAAATTGTGAAAAACGTCGACTGATGACCTATTTGACCAAACTGAGGCCTCTGCAGACTCAAAGACTTATAGATTCACAGACTTATAGACCAGACGAGAGGCGGGACTACCCTGCTGACCGATGAGGTTTCATTCACATAAATACATCAAGGAAAGAAAAAAAAACCTGGCTCCAAAAAACAAGGTCCATCTAAAACAGACAAGCCGGCAGCAGCTCAGGGAGATCCATCACGGGTGTCACGGAGAGAAACAAGCGGGATTTGTCATTGACATCAGACGCGTCATTTATATAGAAATGTCAGCGTCGCATTCGCATAATGACGGAAACAACAACGCCGAGGGCTCTGCTCCCCGTGTGCGAACGTCACCGATAATGTGTCTTTAGTCTAGACGTGTCGGGGGCTCGGCGGGGATCTGAACCCACGCCTTTCTGTCAGCGCCCCTCCATCTTCCACCCCCGTTGCTCTGGAGCTAAGTGCGAGAGATTAATAAGTGGATTTGTAATGCACAACCTCAGGTTTGACACAATAAGTCATCGGCTGTTTATCGCTTCGGCTTTCTCCCCGGATTAATAAATGGCAGACGCTGAGTGAGTTAGTTAGCTGCACCCTGTTAGCTGCACCCTGTTAGCTGCACCCTGTTAGCTGCACGCTGTTAGCTGCACTCTGTTAGCTGCACCCTGTTAGCTCCGCCCTGTTAGCTGCACGCTGTGAGCTGCACTCTGTTAGCTGCACCCTGTTAGCTGCACGCTGTTAGCTGCACGCTGCACCCTGCATCCTGCACCCTTCCCTTCTTCTTCCCTCTCGTACTTCAGGACCGGGAGGTACAGTATACGGTAGCGGCTAACGAGCAGCTTGTGTCTCTTCTTGTTTCCCTCCGGCAGACAGACGACGTGACGCAAACAGAGGCCTCTCAGCAGCTGCAGCTCCAGCACTCGGACTCTTCAGAGAAGCAGCAGCCCAAAAGGTTGCACGTCTCCAACATTCCCTTCCGCTTCCGGGACCCCGACCTAAGGCAAATGTTTGGGGTGAGTTAACCACGGAGGAACGATCCGGTCCATCAGGACTCAGGGGGTCTGGGGGCCTCGCTCGGTCCCTGTTGGGTTCTGTGATCTGAGAGCGGCGGGTTTATGTTGGAGGCACGACGCTGGAAGTTAATAAAATATTCAAGCTTTAGGGGATTGAACAGCTGGGCTCCATCACACACGGCTTTAGTGAGGGAGGCGGTTCTCTCTGAACCCTAGAACACGGACCTAGAACCCTAACGTCTTTAACCCTAGAACACTAACGTCTTTAACCCTAGAACACTAATGTCTTTAACCCTAGAACACTAACACCTTTAACCCTAGAACACTAACATCTTTAACCCTAGAACACTAACACCTTTAACCCTAGAACACTAATGTATTTAATACTAGAACACTAACATATTTAACCCTAGAACACTAACATCTTTAACCCTAGAACACTAACACCTTTAACCCTAGAACACTAATGTATTTAACACTAGAACACTAACATCTTTAACCCTAGAACACTAATGTATTTAACCCTAGAACACTAGCATCTTTAACCCTAGAACACTAACACCTTTAACCCTAGAACACTAATGTATTTAACACTAGAACACTAACATCTTTAACCCTAGAACACTAATGTATTTAACCCTAGAACACTAGCATATTTAACCCTAGAACACTAATGTATTTAACCCTAGAACACTAACATCTTTAACCCTAGAACACTAATGTATTTAACACTAGAACACTAACACCTTTAACCCTAGAACACTAATGTATTTAACACTAGAACACTAACGTCTTTAACCCTAGAACACTAATGTCTTTAACCCTAGAACACTAACATCTTTAACCCTAGAACACTAATGTCTTTAACCCTAGAACACTAACATCTTTAACCCTAGAACACTAATGTCTTTAACCCTAGAACACTAACATCTTTAACCCTAGAACACTAACGTCTTTAACCCTAGAACACTAACATCTTTAACCCTAGAACACTAACGTCTTTAACCCTAGAACACTAACATCTTTAACCCTAGAACACTAACGTCTTTAACCCTAGAACACTAACATATTTAACCCTAGAACACTAACGTCTTTAACCCTAGAACACTAATGTCTTTAACCCTAGAACACTAACACCTTTAACCCTAGAACACTAATGTCTTTAACCCTAGAACACTAATGTCTTTAACCCTAGAACACTAACACCTTTAACCCTAGAACACTAACGTCTTTAACCCTAGAACACTAACATCTTTAACCCTAGAACACTAACGTCTTTAACCCTAGAACACTAACGTCTTTAACCCTAGAACACTAACATATTTAACCCTAGAACACTAATGTCTTTAACCCTAGAACACTAACATCTTTAACCCTAGAACACTAACGTCTTTAACCCTAGAACACTAACACCTTTAACCCTAGAACACTAACGTCTTTAACCCTAGAACACTAATGTCTTTAACCCTAGAACACTAATGTCTTTAACCCTAGAACACTAATGTCTTTAACCCTAGAACACTAACACCTTTAACCCTAGAACACTAACATATTTAACCCTAGAACACTAATGTCTTTAACCCTAGAACACTAATGTCTTTAACCCTAGAACACTAACACCTTTAACCCTAGAACACTAACATATTTAACCCTAGAACACTAATGTCTTTAACCCTAGAACACTAATGTCTTTAACCCTAGAACACTAACACCTTTAACCCTAGAACACTAATGTATTTAACCCTAGAACACTAATGTCTTTAACCCTAGAACACTAACACCTTTAACCCTAGAACACTAACGTCTTTAACCCTAGAACACTAACATCTTTAACCCTAGAACACTAACGTCTTTAACCCTAGAACACTAACATATTTAACCCTAGAACACTAATGTCTTTAACCCTAGAACACTAACATCTTTAACCCTAGAACACTAACGTCTTTAACCCTAGAACACTAACACCTTTAACCCTAGAACACTAACGTCTTTAACCCTAGAACACTAACATATTTAACCCTAGAACACTAATGTCTTTAACCCTAGAACACTAATGTCTTTAACCCAAGAACACTAACACCTTTAACCCTAGAACACTAACATATTTAACCCTAGAACACTAACGTCTTTAACCCTAGAACACTAATGTCTTTAACCCTAGAACACTAACACCTTTAACCCTAGAACACTAACGTCTTTAACCCTAGAACACTAACATCTTTAACCCTAGAACACTAACGTCTTTAACCCTAGAACACTAACATATTTAACCCTAGAACACTAACGTCTTTAACCCTAGAACACTAATGTCTTTAACCCTAGAACACTAACACCTTTAACCCTAGAACACTAACATATTTAACCCTAGAACACTAACGTCTTTAACCCTAGAACACTAATGTCTTTAACCCTAGAACACTAACACCTTTAACCCTAGAACACTAACGTCTTTAACCCTAGAACACTAACATCTTTAACCCTAGAACACTAACGTCTTTAACCCTAGAACACTAACATATTTAACCCTAGAACACTAACGTCTTTAACCCTAGAACACTAATGTCTTTAACCCTAGAACACTAACACCTTTAACCCTAGAACACTAACATATTTAACCCTAGAACACTAACACCTTTAACCCTAGAACACTAACATATTTAACCCTAGAACACTAACACCTTTAACCCTAGAACACTAACATCTTTAATCCTAGAACACTAGCGTCTTTAACCCTAGAACACTAGCGTTTTTAACCCTAGAACACTAACATATTTAACCCTAGAATACTAACGTCTTTAACCCTAGAACACTAACATCTTAAACCCTAGAACACTAACATCTTTAACCCTAGAACACTAACATATTTAACCCTAGAACACTAATGTCTTTAACCCTAGAACACTAATGTATTTAACCCTAGAACACTAATGTCTTTAACCCTAGAACACTAATGTCTTTAACCCTAGAACACTAACATATTTAACCCTAGAACACTAACATATTTAACCCTAGAACACTAATGTCTTTAACCCTAGAACACTAACGTCTTTAACCCTAGAACACTAACGTCTTAAACCCTAGAACACTAACATCTTTAACCCTAGAACACTAACATATTTAACCCTAGAACACTAATGTCTTTAACCCTAGAACACTAATGTATTTAACCCTAGAACACTAATGTATTTAACCCTAGAACACTAACGTCTTTAACCCTAGAACACTAACACCTTTAACCCTAGAACACTAACATCTTTAACCCTAGAACACTAACATATTTAACCCTAGAACACTAACATCTTTAACCCTAGAACACTAACATATTTAACCCTAGAACACTAACATCTTTAACCCTAGAACACTAACATATTTAACCCTAGAACACTAACATATTTAACCCTAGAACACTAATGTCTTTAACCCTAGAACACTAATGTATTTAACCCTAGAACACTAATGTATTTAACCCTAGAACACTAACGTCTTTAACCCTAGAACACTAATGTATTTAACCCTAGAACACTAACATATTTAACCCTAGAACACTAATGTCTTTAACCCTAGAACACTAGTGTATTTAACCCTAGAACACTAACATATTTAACCCTAGAACACTAATGTCTTTAACCCTAGAACACTAATGTATTTAACCCTAGAACACTAATGTCTTTAACCCTAGAACACTAATGTATTTAACCCTAGAACACTAATGTATTTAACCCTAGAACACTAATGTCTTTAACCCTAGAACACTAATGTATTTAACCCTAGAACACTAATGTCTTTAACCCTAGAACACTAACGTCTTTAACCCTAGAACACTAATGTCTTTAACCCTAGAACACTACCATCTTTAACCCTAGAACACTAATGTCTTTAACCCTAGAACACTAACATATTTAACCCTAGAACACTAATGTCTTTAACCCTAGAACACTAATGTCTTTAACCCTAGAACACTAATGTATTTAACCCTAGAACACTAATGTATTTAACCCTAGAACACTAATGTCTTTAACCCTAGAACACTAATGTATTTAACCCTAGAACACTAATGTATTTAACCCTAGAACACTAACGTCTTTAACCCTAGAACACTAACGTCTTTAACCCTAGAACATTAATGTCTTTAACCCTAGAACACTAACATCTTTAACCCTAGAACACTACCATCTTTAACCCTAGAACACTAACATCTTTAACCCTAGAACACTAACCAAATTTTCACCCGATTTTGAGCCTTTTTTCAGGGTCCCCGCATGATACCTGCTAAAATAAAAACTTGCCTTGTATTGTTGTATTTTAATATATTTTGATAATAAGTGTTTTCATCAGGTACATTGTATCGGGTGAAATATACCCGACGTTAGTGATAGTGTGTTTATTTTTAACGTTAGTGTTCTAGAGCTACTCAGCGTCTCCTGACGACTACATTTTCAGACGTCTCACGAGACGGACGGCCCCATCGGTCAGTCGGCCGACGGGTGAAAGTCTCAGCTGCACTGACACCAGAAGGGAGCCGGTGAGGTATGCAGCTCAGCTCGGGGATCGTTTGGCCGTCCGTCTTGGTGATTTAAAACCCGTTGGATCCACTTGGATGTCGCCGCGCGTCCCCAGATGTCAGCAAATGAACTCGGTGGGAACGATGTCATTAACAAGTGGCACAAAACTAAAATAAACTTCTCATTTAGTCTATCTCCTCCAGAAGATGTCTGGAATCCCGACTGAAGCAGTTCCTGTTGAGAGGTTACGCAATCAGATCACATATCAGCGCACCAGAAGCCCTCGACAGAAATCCTCTCTCTCTCTCTCCCTGTCTCTCGCCCAATTAATGAGGCAATGAATAGTTCAGCGGCTCACCCCTTGTGTCTCACAAAAGCCTCAATAAGAATTGAACCATACATCCCCGATTCAATAACCATAATGGATCTGAACGGAGACGATTGCCAAAAATGTACTTTAAATGTTGCGCGCTAATTGGACCATTAGAACCCGGAGGCGTTAATTCTCGTCGTTATGAAGACAACATCCAGCTGATGATATTAATTACTCGAGAGCCCTGGCTGTGGCTTTTTATAAATTGCAGACAACATGGCTGCCTCCTCCCTCTGATCGTTGCCTGTATTGTTCCAGCGCCGGTGCGGGTCGCGTTGAATCCAAATGGCCTCAGTAATTAGCTCGGAGGCTTTGTGCTCCCGGCCCGCCGCAGATATACGATACAAAATTGATCGCGGCCCACCCAGTCGCCCTCAATCACCCAAACCCACCCGCGTGTTGCCCCTCCCCCGACTCCCTCCCTTCTCGGTTGGCACAGAGGAGGATTGATTGTCTCGGGGTGGAACTTGGCAAAAAGGTTTCTGGTCCGACCCCCCTGACACGGCCCCCCCACAACGGGCCTTTTGTGTGAGCGGCGTGTGCAGAAGCCTCATCCCATCCAGCTCTAATGGCTTCTGGAGCGCCACCGGCTCAATACGCCATTACCGCCGCGCATGAGTGAAACCCGCAGAGGGGGAGGGAGGGGGGGAGAGAGAGTGGTGGAGCTGCTGCTCCGTCTGGAGGGTGAAACCCTCTCTGGTGGCTCCCTGAACAAGCACAGGAAGGCCCTGAGATGCGCCTTAAAAAAAGGGTGTGAGCCTCCTAACGAGGCGCTGAATAAAGGGCTCGTTAGGACCACAGCGGACCTTAATCAGTAATTAGAAGCCCGGGATCTCGGAGAGCCGGCGAGTGCAGCGGGACGAGAACACTCGGGCGCGCTCGGCCCACGCTGCGCCGCTCGAGGGTGCCCTCGTTTGTGTGACCGCGTTCTTCAGCGGCGCTTCACTCGGCGCATGTAAGAGCTCTCACAGCATACCCCCGGAGCAATCAGGACCCTCACACACACACACACACACACACACACACACACACACACACACACACACACACCACCCTCCTCCATCCTGCTGTCACGACCGTCTGAAGACACGGGGCTGCCGGAGCGTAATTATAGGTTTCTTAAGAGCTTAGAGACGTTCAAGCAAATCAAAGGTGGGGGTTTGGGGAGGCGGTGGCCTCGATATTATTTGTTGCTTCCACACGGAGAGGCTCACGGCGTATTTGCGGTTTCACTTAGGAAAGAGAAGGCACACGAGGCCGCATCAAAGGGCCGCTCCGCTGTGTTCCGTCTCCTTTGCAGAGAATCACGCTATGCCGTTTGTTTTGTTCGGATGCGTTCCGGCCAGGCGCTCGGTCTCCGGATCATTTCTGCATACGTTTGATATTCCTCTGTAAAGTGTCTGAAGCGGTTTACTCAATAACAATAATGCCGTGGACGCCATATGGAAATAGAAATGAAGCCTGGAATGGTTGAGGAAGAACAAATTCAAAGAGAGAGATTTGCAAAAAAAAGATGCTCAGCTGTAATGTAGAAAGGAAAGTATGGGATAAAATATGCAAAGGGAGGTACTTTCTCTTGCGTCTTCCTTATTGATTTTGAATTGTTTGATCCGTGTGTAGCTGCAGCCTCTTAGATGACGTCAGTGCCTCCTCTTCCTCCCTCTGGAGGCTCCTCCCATCGGAGCTACTGTTTATCGGTGCTGCTGATGCAGCTGTTTCTGTGTGTGCGTGTGTGTGTGTGTGTGTGTGTGTGTGTGTGTGTGTGTGTGTGTGTGTGTGAGTGGGTGGGCGGGGACAGAAGTGCGTGAGATCGCTGGTGAGCAGCGAGCGGTCCCCAGCGCCGTGTGGAAATCCACCAAGACGACTTCCTCTGAAACTAATTAATCGACGCCACGAGCCCATTACGCCCGGTTAAAACAATTAGCATCTGCACATGGCGTTGGGGGGGAAGCGTTGTCGTCTCAGGCGAGGAGAACGGGGCGCATCACGCTGGGATATAAATGCCCGCTTCCCCCATTGGAACCAATGGAGCCGAGCGCCATACAAGGCAGATGTGTTCGGGGATCTATGGAATCCTCTGCGGAGAGGATGCATAGGGGAGGAGGAACTCTGAGGCCGACAGCAGCCTTTAAATAACTCAGCTCTGTTGTCCTCTTCGAGTGGGAGGGGCCGCGTCCACGTAACCCCTCACCTCCTCAAGCCCACTTCCACTCACTCCAGCCAGGTAATAGCCGGCTCCTCCTCACCCCGATTAGCGGCTCAGTCAAACGATCCATCCGTCCCCATCGAGCGTCGGCCACATGGAAGGCCCATTTCTTCCCCGTCGCGCCGAAATGAAGGCGACGCGGACCGCTTGACAGGGTAATTACTTTTAATGAAATAATACGGCCATTGTAGACAGAAATTAAAAGTCTCTCTCACTCCACTCATTAGAGGAACTTACAGTTTACTTTCATTCCTCTGTTTTCTAATGATCCGAAGGAAGGCACGCCTTTTTAAATCAGATTTTTTTTTTTTAAGAAAAAGGGCGGCTGGAGCGTGTTGAGGCCCGGGGGCCGGCCCTCAGGTCCTGTTGGCGGCGAGAGCTCAGACAAAGAGCGGAGGAGAGGATGAAGGAGAAGGAAAAGAAAAGGATGGAAAAGGTGTATCCTATCCGCTAGGGGGGGAATCACCAGAGGTCTCACGATGCGATATTATCACGATACTTAAGTCACGATACGATATTATCACGATATTTAATTCACGATACGATATTATCACGATACTTAAGTCACAATAAGATATTATCACGATACTTAAGTCACAATAAGATATTATCACACTACTTAAGTCACGATACGATATTATCACGATATTTAATTCACGATACGATATTATCACGATATTTAATTCATGGTACGATATTTAATTAACGATACAATATTATCACGATATTTAATTCATGGTACGATATTTAATTAACGATACAATATTATCACGATATTTAATTCATGGTACGATATTATCACGATATTTAATTCATGGTACGATATTATCACGATATTTAATTCACAATACAATATTATCACGATACGATGTTATCACGGTATTTAAGTCACGATACTATATTATTACAATATTTAAGTCACACTGCGATATTATCACGGTACTTAAGTCACAATACTATCACGATACTGCGATATATTGAGTATTGCGATTTATTACCTTTTTTCAACCGCAGATTGTCCCCAAAGGAAAACGTTGTCAACATATTTGATCAAATAAGATAAAGTATTCCGTTCATCGTTTTATTGCAGCAAAATCCCGACTCCAGGAAGTGGGTTTTCCCTAGGTGATCGCCGAGGTGGGTTGCACGTCTCCTGACAACTTCAACATATATATAACTATATATATTGTTGTATTATTTGTGTCAAAACAAGCGAGCAAACCAACATCAGAGACGCCGGTGTGTAATCAAAGATCCTCTGTTGCTGCGGACTCTTGATCTCATTTCACATCACATAGATAGAAATACAGAAACGCATTAAAGCGGCGATACGACTCGTCTCTTCTCTTTTTTCCTCTTCAAGCTTTGCCAGCCAGCTTCCAGAACTATTTGCCGAGCTAACAAATGCAAATTGACCACCATTTCCTCAGAAAAGTAACATTTCCATATCGCCTTAATGTTTTTTTTCTCCAGTCGTCCTGCTCATGAATTCACAGCTCTCTAACTCCCCTCTTCTCTTCTTCTCTCCTTCTCTTCTTCTCTCCTCTCTGCAGCAATTTGGAAAGATTTTAGATGTGGAGATTATCTTTAATGAGCGAGGATCCAAGGTAAGTGAACTAGAACACCAGCTGCTTCATTACCATGTACTTCTTTTGTTTCCTAATGACGGCATTAGCGCGGTGTGTACATTGGCTGAGAGTAGTGGTCCCTCAGCCGGGTCCTGGAGAGCTGCATCCAGCTCCTCCTCTTCCTCCTCTTCCTCCCTCCCTCCCCGTTGTTTTTGTTGTTGCGTCTCTAACCCGAGTTGTGAATCATTAGCCCTGTCAATCAATTCATTATTGAGCTGTTTCACAATTCACTTAATCCACCAGCAGGCTGCAGGTCCTGAAGCTTATGGAATTGAAACTGCTTGTTTAGGGAGCGATGTGTGGAGGTCGGTCCTCCATTATTCAGCTTTTCTCCTCTTTTTTAACGCTATTTCAGGAGAAGAATAACGTTCGGCTGTTTTTGCAATTGAATGCATTGTTTAGCCGAAATACATTTGATAGCTAATCCTAATGTCACTTCACATGTTCAAGCTTCAGACAGACAGGACATCCTGCGTCCTCCGTCTGGAAGCTTCCACACATCGAACGACCGCTCTTTAACCGATTTAATTTGTAAAGTTTTTTAAAGCAGCCGGTTAAAGGACGAGTCCACGAAAAGAGCAAAGTCACGATGTGTTAGCAGCACGTCCTCACTGGGGCCGTCAGCAGGAGGGACTTTGGTTCCTCTTGTGATGTCGGCCTTTAGAATCGGGTGAACTTTGGTTATTTTAACTACATGGTGCCGTGGTTAGGGACTATTTTCAGTGGCGGATGAATCCACATTCGGTGACTGCAGGATGGTGTTAGTCAAAGTAAACTACAGGTCTTTTCATGGGATTTGTTGACATTGATAACAATATAATAAGAAATAAAAAATCTCTTTATATATATATATATATATATATATATATATATATATATATATATATATATATATATATAGGTAGCCCTATTTTGTAAGGTGAATTGTACAGAAAATCTAAAGATTGTAGCTCTTAAACTCTATTTCCCGGCGCCTCATGGCTTCGGTGTGTCCCGGAGCTCCAACAAGCCACCAGAAAGATCTCGCCCTCGCCGCCGTATCCGTCTGCTAGCCGCCCACCGTGGACAGGTGAGCCCGCGGTGGCGTGAGCGGCCGAGTGCTCCTCGCCCAGCTGTTCCTTTAATAGAGTGTACTAAGCTCCACGGCCTCCCATTCATAAAGCAGACAGGGTCCCCGGCTGGGTGTTGAGGCATGAATACTATTGATTCCCATTCATACCTGGGAGTAGTTTGGGCTCCTCGTATAAAGGCGTGCGGGGAGCCCGACAAGATTGAGCACCGGATAAACCTGCCTCCTCCGCCGTAACAAGCATTTATTGTTTGTGCCCTACAAAGCCATTACCCATGATGCCCCTCTCTGCCGCGCTCCCGCACCCTGTGCGCTGTATAATGAACCCACCAGGCCATTAATAAACAATCTATTTTCTATGAAGCTTTGGCAATTTGCATTCAATATGTTTGTCTCCTTTGAAAAATGGGGGCTTTGCTCTCCCCTCTTGTAAGCTAATTATTTGTGCATGATAAAAAAATAAATATAAAAAAGATAGAGGAGAGAGAGGAGGAGGAACACAATCGGGTGAATGTCCAAAGGATTAATTTTGTCCTCAATTCCCTTTTTTTGAATTTATTTCTTTATCTCTTATTCCCCGAGGACAGGTCCGCTGTTATTTATGCTCGGAGATCCTGTGTATGCATACGAGATCACGCCGCTCGCCATCTCTCACATGTATTACATCCTCCAGCAATTATCCTCCCCCTACACTCTATACATCTCTACGTATATATATATAGAAACCAAAGCAAGGGGACTTGTTTGGCCGGCATATCTTAATGCTGCCGCTGTAGAGCTCAGGTCCAGGATCCCAGTCCACATAACTCAAGGAAGTGACAACAACCCGCCCACAGGGGAGCGAGGGAGTCAGAGAGCGGGGGAGGGGAACGGGGGTTGGGTTTATTCTGGTCAGGGTTTTAAAGTCAATGCACTCTTCTTCATCACAGAGGTGTGGTGTGTGTTGCAGCGACACCATTCACGTTCAAATCAATCCAGTTTATTTTGTATAGCCCAAAATCACAAATACAAATTTGGACCTCACATCGGATCAGGAACAACTCCCCCAAATAAAGATAGTAAAAACCCTTTCACAGGGAAAAAAGGGAAGAACCCTTCAGGAGAGCAACAGAGGAGGATCCCTCTCCCGGATGGACAGAAGCAATAGATGTCATGTGACCAGAGTTACAGCACATTACATGAATATGATCATATCATATAGTGAGTAGTATACGCATGGAACACGATCCAGATAAACAGGATCCATGAAGCAGAAGGGGAGAGAGGACGGGCATCAGCAGGTCCTCCTGTATCAATGAGACAGATCAATGTGTAATTTTGCCTCCATACAATTAAAAATAAATAAAAAGTCCATCTTATTAGAGCGGTGAATTAGAAATAGCACAGAGATCAAGCTCCTCCCCCGGAGAACTCACCTCCTGCCGCCTCCGGCCTCGTCTTCAAAGCGGAGCCGGGGCCGGAGTTGTGTTCAGATAATTACCGACCATCACGCCGGCGAACGCTGTGTTCTGCCGCTCACCGTGGCCTCGGCGCGCTGCGGTTTAATTGGGTAAAGCGGGCCGGTGTGCCGGTGTTGTTGTGCGAGGTCATGTGACCGTTCTCCTCTCCTCCTCCGATCTGTTTGTGTTTCCTGACGCCTCACTAACTGCCTCTAATTAATCTGGCTGCTTACAACTCTGCTGCCGCTCACCTACTCCTGTCTTCTCTCCTCCCTTCCCTTTCTTTTCCCTCTGTGTGTGTGTGTGTGTTTTGTTTGTGTGTGTGTGTGTGTGTGTGTGTGTGTGTGTGTGTGTGTGTGTGTGTGTGTGTGTCATTCCCTTCTCCTTCTTCTCTACTGGCGGCTAACGCGGCGCTCTCAGGGCTTCGGGTTTGTAACTTTTGAAACGAGCACAGATGCCGATCGTGCGCGGGAGAAACTAAACGGTACAATCGTAGAGGGACGCAAAATAGAGGTGCTTTAATTTTTCCCCTTTACCCGTTTTCTTCTTCTTCTACTTCCTGCCTGCCGCCTCCCAGAACTTAACTTGAAACCCATGCATTGGCATGCGGATGCTCTGCTCTGCGTGTGTGTGTGTGTGTGTGTGTGTGTGTGTGGACGTCTGCATCCCTGGATGTGCGTGTGCGTGGATGCATGCATGCATAATGGTGCGTGTAACTCCTCCTCAGGAGGAAGCGGGATCCATACGTGGACACGCCATGTTGTCCATCATCACCTGACAGTGCAGAGCGAACGCATGCCGCCATCCTCTGGGTCCGCTGTCACGTCTGAGACGAGCTGCATTCCTCCGTCACCATCGTTTAGTGTTGCCTGCTCTAATTCTGCTCTTGTTTACAACCTCATCAGGTCAATAGAAGACCTGACTGTGTTTTTATTTTGGAATCCATTGGTTTATTCGACCAATTACTGAATGCATTTGGAGGATGTTTTTATTTTTATTCATACCTGTGGGTAATTGGTGCATGCCTCCTCCCCACCACCTCCCCTTATTTACAGTAATTTAATAATCTGTAAGAACATTTAAATAATGAATAAATTCATGAAAGGGTGAACCAAACTCAATCCCACCAAAGTGCTACATGCATTTGCATAATCATGTATTTATTTATCTGTTCTGTCCCGGTTTGCTGCCTGCTCCCCTCCCCTCCCGGATGTCTGGATAGTTACTTATTACACGTGAGGGTCGGCGATAACGCGCTGCTTGTTTTTGTTTGTCGCTTTGAACAGGTGAACAATGCAACAGCACGAGTGATGACAAACAAAAAAGTGGCCAACCCTTACACGAACGGTGAGTGACCCGACAGCGCCGAGAAAAACTAAAACACAGTTTCTTCTTACGCTCATGGAAAACCTGGAGAAGTCATGCAATTTTAAAATGGTTATTTCCAGGCCCGGAAAAGTCCTTGAAAAAAATAAAATCCCCAAAGTTTAGAAAAAGTCATGTAAATGTGTTATATTCATGTGTTATGATGTTCATTTACGCTGAGTTTGAAATAATTAATAATAATGCTTTTAAAAGAAAGACTCAAAATATAAAACAACGTTTTACAAAGCGCTCTACAGAGGAGCAAAGTACAGTTATACATAACTTAAATACATGTAAACAAAAAAAGGACCATACCATAAAGGCAATGAATACGTCAAAATCAAACAAGTAAAAAAAGAGCAATAAATATGAATAAATAATAAATAAATAGACATGTTGTTAACCCTTCAGGGTCTTTGGCCTTTTTCTCCATTGTACATAATTTCTTAAATTAACCTTTTAAAGGCACTTGCATATGAGATACATACCCATCAACCAATCAAACTATTGTCTCATTCATTTGAGTCATTTGAGGTTTACTGTATGCTTTGTGTTCTCATTGTTAGTTTAAATACTACATTTACTCACTTTTTACTGTTTACACCCAGATTTCACTAAATGTTTGTAATGGACATTTGGTTTAAAGTCCTGGAAATGCACTGGTCAACATGTGTATGAAGCCTGTAAAATAAAAGCGTTTTCTTTCTGATCGTAAACTGATCTTCTTCTTGCTCTGCAGGCTGGAAGCTGAATCCAGTGGTGGGAGCTGTCTATGGTCCTGAACTCTATGCCGGTAAGACACCTCCAGCGTCTGCCGTTTGAATTTTGAGTGTTTTTCCACACGCCGTACCTGAGGCCGCTATCAGCCGCAGCCAATCCCGATCTGACCCCCGCGAATTCCCACAATCGGAGCTCATCCTGAACCTGCTGAACATGAAATTCCCCTCAAATCAAAGTGAATCCAGAGAGCGGCGCCCAGATAAGCAGTGGATGATCCGAGCCTCTCTGAGTGGCTGAGCGGCGCCCGAGCCCATTCATTGTTTGCCGGTGTGCAACCGTAGAGCTGGAACAAGAAAAAAAAATGATTTCAAGAGCAAGCGCCCCTGCAACGGTTATCAGATCGTGGAGGCTGCTGCCGCGGATGGATTTGCCAAGTGCGGCAGATTGACTTTTACAGAGCTAACCGAATAAGGGAGATTGAGCGAGCGATATTGTTGGCACCTACCCCGTCGAAGGCCGCCGTTCCTTCTGGTCTCCGTAATGGAGGAACGAGATGAGCTCAGTGGGGTTTTCCCTATCTCTCCCTCTGCCTCGACATGCCAGCTTTATTGCTGTATGTTATATGAACCCTTTGCATTTTAATGAGGGGGAAATGGTACTATTTCATTTGGAAGAAGTGCTGAGCACATCGCGCCACTTTAACGGCTTTCCTTTCTGCTCATTAGACTAAAATCTGTTCATTCCCCGGACAGCTTTACGGCGAACCTCTAAATAACTGTCCATGACAGAAAGCAGTCATCTATCATTTTTATTTCATCCCCCAACCCCTCACCCTCTCCTCCTCCTCCTCCTCCTCCTCTTCCTCCTCCCGACCTCCTCCCCCACAACGCTCTCGTGGCTTTCGACATCTTCCCCCTCGTAATTATACACACACATAAACATACACACATGCCTCTGAAAGGTGCATTCGCATGTTCAAACATGTGCATTACGCCACGTTCAGGTGGAATTCTCACTGTATTAAATAGAAAACAACCCTATTGTTAGATCTTTCCTCTAAAATGTCCAGAAACTAAAGGGTGTATCTCTGCAACCACTAGGGCTGTTTTAATAATGTTGGTGTTATAATAAAAGGTACACATGTGAGATTTAGTTCAGAAGTGTAAATATCAGTCTATATGTTACTGGTTAAGAGTAAATGAAGATGACACACAGAAAAAATGAAAAGGTTTCAGGTCCACCTATAAAGAAATCACTTTCAGGATGATTATTTCTTTGAAATGATGCAGCTGTAAGGTCCAACTCTAACCCAAATCATAGCTCAATATGTGAACATTCTCTAACCCAAATCATAACTCAATATGTGAACATTCTCTAACCCAAATCATAGCTCAATATGTGAACATTCTCTAACCCAAATCATAACACAATATGTGAACATTCACTAACCCAAATCATAGCTCAATATGTGAACATTCTCTCTGCAAAGGTTGACTTTGATAAAGTGAAGCAGAACAAAGTTAGAGAGGGTTTAGAACAGAGAACATTCAGGAGTGGACTCCAACATTTGCATTGGGGCACATCTGTGACATTTGAATTGAATGTACCAAACCATATATTTCTCTTGTATATTACTTATAGTGTTCAATACATCCAAATACAGCAGTTTTGGGCTTTTTTTCATTAAACAAGCTATGAGTTACAGTTTTATATAACAATCGCTCATTAAGTGAGTAAAGGATCCGTTCCCTGACCTAAATGCACACATGAGACCATCGCTGCCCTGTTTTCTCACGCTGAGACCAAAGCATCCCAGCATACAGGAATAGATAACCTATGTAGAACACAGGCGCTAATGCACGGCCCCTCTCTCAGCCGCACTTCCTCCATTCTACACTCACACACACTCACGCACACACACTTCCCAAATCATCTCATAAATCAGAGGGAGTGTGGTCCACCACTCCAGGCAGTGGAAGCGGGAGGGGTTGGGTGATTTATTGGCTGCTAATTTTTCAAGTCGTCTTGACATGGCACTGGAGTTTGCCAAGCCTAAACGACAACATATGCTTGCCAGCTGGGAAGATGAGAAACATAAATAAGAAATACATTTTTTGAAACAAAACCGCCCTAATGAGCAACGGGGAAAAAAAGGACGTTTTAGCTTTAAAAAAAAAAAAAAAAAAAAAAAAGATGATGACGACGTTCCTCGACGCCGGAGGAAGAAAAAAACACAAGAGTCAAGTTTGTGGGATTCAGGTCGGAATCCAAAATCATCATAGCTACAGTTAATACACTTTTGGTGGGAGTAAAATGGGATATAAAGGCGATTAATCACTGTTTATCAGTCCTCATTTCTGTGCGGGAGATCAGTGAAATTGGGAGCCATAAATCCCGGCTAGGTGACAGCGCACTTCGTCTCCATTCGTCCTGGCGCTACAGGTTTATTGTCCTCAAAACCCATTCAGGAGAATGACGGATGAGAGCCGCATGCCGGCTCCCCGCTCTTAACCTCTTCCAGGGTAGATCGTCCTCTGTTGCCACCCAACACCCAGAGGAAGGCGGGGCGATCGGGCTCCAAGTCAAACGGAGCGATTGGCCCTAAAACACGGCAGTGGCACAAATCATGGCGCGTGGCAGCCGGTCGGCATCCAGTACCTGAGCTCACCTTTGTCCTCTTTTACTCCGCTGGTCTGGTTCACAGGAAAACTTTTTGTAGAGCAAACCCCAGAGTCTGGCCTCGTGTGCATATATATAAATATATATATAAATATGTATAGGTCTATTCTAATACAACAACGGCCATCTGACTGGCTCTGCCCTGATCCAATTTATTTCCTTAATGGCACTTGTCTGTTTATACGGTTTATAATGATGTGTACAGCGAGTGGGTGTGTGGCTAAATACAAATGTGAGTGAGGACAGGAGTGTTCTGTTGTGCACGTATGCTTTAATGTGTGCTTATATATTGTTATAGATATGCACATCGTTACACGTGTACAAGCACAGATGTGGATCTGTACGATAATCTGAAAAAAAGATAATTTTACAACAATTTGCAAACTTGTTCCCGGATTGTTCCCCTCGTTGCTGGGTTTTCAGCACCATGGACAGCTGCCACATAGAAACCCCCTCATGCTCTCGGAGAGACTTTCCTCTGTTGATCATTCCGGAGCTTTTCTTTCACTGCTTCAGGTGGAGTTTTCCAGAGCGCTGGTGAAAAGCTAGCAGCTGTATAAATGACGGAAAAGAAAGGCTAATTGCCGTCTTAATATATGTCGACAGATCCTTTCATTGTTGGAGTGTACGTTAGGGGGGTAATTAAGCTCCAGACTCTTGATTAGATTAAGCTGTTTTGGGTCCCCAGTGCGTGGATTAAGTGCTCACTGCCCGATGTTTTTGAGCAGGAAGTATTAGAGAGATCAACCTCGTGGAAAATCTGATCTTTCTTTATGGGATCCGGTTATGACCCCATCACGGGCCCTAGCTGGATTACCTCGGGTCCAACCGGCTCTGCGGGTATTGAGCTCCTCTCGAGTTGACACATATGACATATGAGGTGCGGCGTGACCCCGCCGCCCTCCAGCGCATAACTCATATTTTCTCCACCCCCCCTTCCGGAAAAAGGTGTTTGACTTTGGCGGCTAGACCGGGTTTGTGCTCTCACACGCCGGAGCTGTTGTTGCTTTTCACTGGGCTCACCAAGGTGTGACAGTGCCTTTGATTTATGGGTTATTATTGAAGCAGTGTAGCCTATCGCCAACTCATTATAAGTTTACATTCACATACATCACTGCATGCATATTGCATACAAATTTCCCCCAAAAAAGAAAAGAAAGAGGCAAATGGACTCTCTGGGGCCCAGAAATAGTACCGATTTGTTCAGAGGAAACTATTAAAGAGGATTGTTTCTGCCCTTTAGCAACTGCACTCAGATGTCCACTGCTCAAAAAAAAGAGACTAATTTAAATGTCAAGGTCAGCGTTATAAATCACCCGGGGGAAAGTCCATCGGCACGCTGCCGGAAAACAGAATGCCGCGCGCCCGGCGGGCTGCGGGGGCGTTACCTGTGTGGGCGTTACCTGTGTGGGCGTTGCCTGTGTGGGCGTTACCTGTGTGGGCGTTACCTGTGTGGGCATTACCTGTGTGGGCGTTACCTGTGTTGGCGTTACCTGTGTGGGCGTTACCTGTGTGGGCGTTGCCTGTGTGGGCGTTGCCTGTGTGGGCGTTACCTGTGTGGGCGTTGCCTGTGTGGGCGTTGCCTGTGTGGGCGTTACCTGTGTGGGCGTTACCTGTGTGGGCATTACCTGTGTGGGCGTTACCTGTGTTGGCGTTACCTGTGTGGGCGTTACCTGTGTGGGCGTTACCTGTGTGGGTGTTGCCTGTGTGGGCGTTACCTGTGTGGGCGTTGCCTGTGTGGGCGTTGCCTGTGTGGGCGTTACCTGTGTGGGCGTTGCCTGTGTGGGCGTTACCTGGCCAACGCCAAATGAGACGCAGAGTTTGAATATGTGTGCGGACCCACTAATGGAGCGTGATGTAATTATTAATGGCGGAGGACATTAAACCTGGCGCTCTGTGTTTTTAAAAGCACCACTAATCTGTCTCCTTGTCAGTTGTATGGAGGCGGGCGTCGTTCATTAGGAAGATCGCCGGCCGCGTCCACCGCGGGTCTGATGCTGCACTCGGGTCTGATGCTGCACTCGGGTCTGATGCTGCACACGGGTCTGATGCTGCACTCGGGTCTGATGCTGCACTCGGGTCTGATGCTGCACTCGGGTCTGATGCTGCACTCGGGTCTGATGCTGCACACGGGTCTGATGCTGCACTCGGGTCTGATGCTGCACTCGGGTCTGATGCTGCACACGGGTCTGATGCTGCACTCGGGTCTGATGCTGCACTCGGGTCTGATGCTGCACTCGGGTCTGATGCTGCACTCGGGTCTGATGCTGCACACGGGTCTGATGCTGCACTCGGGTCTCACACGCCGGAAAATAATTTGTGTCATTTGAGGTTTACTGTATGCTTTGTGTTCTCATTGTTAGTTTGAATACTACATTTACTCACTTTTGACTGTTTACACCCAGACTTCACTAAATGTTTGTAATGGACATTTGGTTTAAAGTCATGAAGTGCATTGGTCAGAATGTGTATGAACCCTGTTTATATCTTTTGCAACTTTTAAAAACAAAGTTTTACAAAGTGCTCTACAGAGGAGCAAAGTACAGTTATACATAACTTAAATACCATTAAACAAAAAAGGACCATACCATAAAGGAAATGAATACATCAAAAACAAACAAATGAATAAATAAACAAACAAAAACAGGGGAACAAAATAATTGCATAAAAGATCATAAACAAACATAAAAGGATGACATCACTTAAAAGCAATTCTATAAAAATAGTTTTTTAAGAAGTGACTTAAATATACATGATGTTAACTCTCTGGGGACTGTGGTCATTTTCTCCATTTTACATAATTTCTTAAATTCACCTTTTAAGGCTCTTGCATAAAAGATACACATTCATGTGTTACATCAACATTTGCAGAACAATCTCAGCTCTCTATATAACGAGGCACCATTGTCATAGGACACAAGTGTAAAGAGAAAATATGACTAAAGCTGAACAATTGAAGCTCGATCTTTGAAATTCTTCATATCTCTTGTGAAAACATAACTTTACTCATTTGGATCTGTGTTGGTGATGGGAATTGTTTTACCAAAGGTCTTAGGTTCACAAAAGCAGTGGAATATATTAATAAAATGGTAGATACATGTACATAAATGTCTAAAAGTGTTTTCTGTCACTACTTTCATCAAAATGAGAGAAGGACTGAGATAACATGAGACTGAGGAATGACTTCACACTACAGACCAAGCTGCATGAGAGGTGTGCACATGACAAATTAACATTACAACAGTTTTAGTTTTTCAAACAAAATATTTACTTTTTATTTGAGTCAAAATATGTACTATAGAAAAACAAACCCAAAAAACATGTCGTGGAAATGAATGAAGAATAATAAGGCGAGAGGAGGGTGATGGGGAGGCGTTTCTGGGGGACGGATAACGGGGAGGACTGTGATGTTTGTGTGTGTGTGTGTGTGGGGGGGGGGGGGGGGTATTTTGATTGCTGCAAAAGAGAAGTTAATCACGTCTGGAGACGTGTGTGTTTGTATGCACCTCCACAGCTGTAATCAGACGGCCGCCGGACTGATTGAAGGTTAAGTAGAAAGTGAGGATCGCTCCTCCCGTCCTCTAATCTGCGTCCGCGGACATCTTTCCCCCGCACCGTCACACCTAACCCTCGCTACACCCGCCCCGAAGCCTTTTCCCTCTCCTCATCCCCCGGTGGCCGTCAGCAGAGGACGCATGCAGCTGTGTGATTGGCTAAAGACGGTCCCAGATGGGTTTGGAGACGGGGTCACGCTGAGGTTCGGGCCTCGGCCGTCCGGCCCATCTGCTCCGTCTTCCCTCGGGGGGGAGTTCGGAACATCTCGTCGGGTTGTTGGACAGCGTTCACCTCCCGTTTGACTGGAGCCAACACCTAGAAACGCCCTCTACACACACACACACACACACACACACACACACACACACACACACACACACAGCGTTCTCCTCGCCCATTGTGTCTAAACTATGCGAAAGCCGTGGTGCGAAACTAGTGGTATTGCATCCATTACCTGCCTCTGCTTCAAGGCCAGGCATCGGGAAGGGATGCGTACAGCAAATGTGGATCCTTGCTGAGTGCGGCACAAAGCAGCGAGCTGGGAAAGGGGAGAGTGCTCGATGAGGCGCGCCTAGAAAAGATTAAATCTATTGTTTCCCTGTCTTCCCCATAATGCATTCTGTCATAGGGAAAGCAGTGCCACGCGTCTCTCTCTAATGCGTTCTGTCACAAGGTAAGCAATGCCAAGCGGAGGATGTTCTCTGAAAGTCCTTTTCTCTCCTCTTGTGTGTTTCCTTTCCGTAGTAACAGGGTTTCCCTACCCTGCCACAGGGGCCACGGTGGCCTACAGGGGCGCCCACTTGCGAGGTCGGGGGCGAGCCGTGTACAACACGTTCCGCACGGCGCCGCCGCCGCCGCCGATCCCAGCGTATGGAGCGTGAGTACTGAGTCTACTGGATCTGTGTGTGTGTGTGTGTGTGTGTGTGTGTTTCATGCTCCAATTGACCTTTCGCTGAGCCCCGCCCCCTCCCCCGCTGCTACTCCATCAAGCTGCCAGGCCACAGAGCCCACACTGCCACGAACTGATCTAGTTTTTGGTAAAAACAAAAAGCCTTTCAGAGAGAAGCGGACAGAGTGTGAGTTTACAGGACGTCTCCAGGATGAAAAGCTAAAGGAACAACCTATAAAGGTCTTTATTCAGTCGACCCCCAACCCGGAAAACAAAGAAACTATTGCACCGCAGCAGTCGGCTGCAGCGCTTCGATTGGCCAGTCTGTGTTTGAAGGGAGAGACTTAGCAAAGGGCCAATTAGGTGTTTGCATTCACATACTGTGCATACTGCATTTGTCTAAATGTAGGTGAAACTTCAAAGAGGAGACATTTATTTGCGCCCTATTTTTTTTAAAATAATATATAATTGTATGTAATTTTATACTCAGCATATCAAAGCAGTTTGTTAAAATGATAACGCCGGTCATCGTCGGTGTCGTTCCCCTCCGGGGAGTTAAATCCTCGCCGGTGTCCGGGCGTGTCCGGGCTCTCGCTGCGTTGTTTGTACTTTGTCTGTTGACAAAGGAGGAACTAACAAAGCCACAGGGAGCTGCAGAGAGCTGAGGAAGCGTATTACCGGGCAGATCTCACCGGACCGTGACCGGGTCTCTGCTGATCTCCCGGCTTTGTGCAGCCCGGCCTTCGCGCTCGCCTCTTATCAGCACTGGCCTGTGTGGCCGTGGGAGAGGTCTGCCGGGGGCCGCCGGGGGCCCCGTGTAGCTGTCTATCTGTGATTAGATCGGGATCCGTCTTACTGCGGAGAGAGAGACTCGGCGCTGAAGCCGGGGACTGGAACCCCCCTCCTCCTCCCACTGCGGGGCCCTTTGCTACTGACGGCAGCTGGTTTGATTTATATAGCGGAGTCATGTGATGGAGCTCCATCGCTGCCTTCCTTTGTGCCTCCACCTCCTGACACACTGGAAGAGACAAACATTTTTTTTTACCAGAGCAGAAAATTGGCCGGGAATGTGGAACGGTTGCACTTTTTCCTGCTTTCTTACAGTCATGGAAAACCTGGAACAGTCATGGAATTTTAAAATGGTAATTTCCAGGCCTGTAAAAGTCCTTGGAAAAAATAAAATCCCCAAAGTTTACTAAAAGTCATGTAAATGTGTTATAATCATGTGTTCATGTCGTTCATTTACGCTGAGAGAAATAATTAATATGCTCAAAATATAAGCAGGCATACATACAGGCATCTAAATAAATGTTTATTCTTTTAATCAAACTATTGTCTCATTCATTTGAGTCATTTAAGGTTTACTGTATGCTTTGTATTCTCATTGTTAGTTTAAATACTACATTCACTCACTTTTTACTGTTTACACCCAGACTTCACTAAATGTTTGTAATAGAAACTTGGTTTAAAGTCATGGAAAAGTCATGGAAACGCATTGGTGAAAATGTGCATGAACCCTTTTTGCCGGAGCAGAAAATTGGACGGGGATGTGAAGGGTTGCAATTGTTCCTGCTTTAATGTGTTGTTCATTATTTGTGGTGCACAAAGAGCTGCGATGGGAAGAGCGTTCACCTAACGCCGCTTTCCTGTTCTCCTCTTTCACAGGGTGGTGTACCAAGATGGCTTCTACGGCGCAGAGATCTATGTGAGTACAGTCGGATGAAACAGAAGTAAAGCAGACTAAGAAAGCTCGGCCCCGGAGACACAAACGTGATCTCCTCGGCCTCCCGGCGTTCTCCCGGCGCTCGCTGCCAAGCCGGCGTCGATTAGGCCTCGGTCTGTCGTGCCAAGAAACCCAACAGCAACATTTAAAACCCCCTCAGCTCCTCCCTCCTCGCTCTCTCTGTTCTCTCTTCCTATGATCTCAGACTTTTGGCAAAGAGGCAGAGCCGGGCTCAGTGTCCCGTGTCGAGTTCGGTCGTTTCTTACTTTAGATGCCCTCTCCTCCCTTTTCTCTCGCTGCCTCCTTCCTCCTCCCTCCTTCTGTGTATCTGTGTACGCCCAGAGGGTTTGGCCGGGATATCCCCGCCTGCCTCCCCCAGGGGGGTGAGGAGTTGGGGGGGGGGCGTGGGGGGGGGTCTGTGCAGGCCTGAGCAGAGCCATGTGGGAGATAAGAGGAGCGGCAGCAGATAACGGGATTAGCCGTCCCTCTGGTGCGGTCCTTGGAGGCGGGGTCATATCAGGCGCTGGCCGGCCGCTCGCCGTCCTTGACAGAGAAAATCACTTGACATGAGTCCAAACATTTGCTCGAGGCCGGGATGTAACACGTCCCTTTTGATTCTGCAGTTTTTTTCTTCTTCTCCGCCGAGATGACGGTTGCCTCTCACTCCCACACGCCAGTGATATACTACTCACACACACCGGCCCCAGATAGGACTGTGTTTCACCTTTTTGTCACTGTGGCGACATCCACCGCCGTACACGAGACCCGGGCTGCGCTCGGGGAGATATTGTTCACACGCGTTCAGCTAAGTCCTGCGCCCCGATGTCCCCCGGCCCGACCGGGTCGCTCCATCACTCAACCCGTCACGGCGCCTCCCCTCGCGCCTCGCTGCCATTAGTCATGGCACCGGGGCCGCTGCACCGCTTCAGACCGGCTGAGTGTGCGTGAAGGTCTCGAGCGACCGAGAGGAAGCCGTCCCTCAGCCCTCAGTGTCCTCAACCGTCATTCAGTGCACTCGGCCGGTGTGTGGAAGCTCTTCTTTTAGGAAACAGATGCTCCTGAAGAGAGGGAACCGGATGCATTCACATATAAATATGCTCTACATGCGTCGCATGTGCTTAAACGTGCGCATGCATGCATGCATGCACTTCCACCTGGAAACGAGCGCGCACACACACACACAACATGAATGCACACACACACACTCCCACACCCTCAGCACGACAAAATAACAAATGTGCCGCACTGTTGTGTGCAGGATTTGACAACGTGCGAGAGTGATTTATCGGTCCGTGTTTGTTCGGGCTGTTGCTGTAATCAGCGCCGTCCCGCAGGAAGTCGCCTGCCTCGAGTGCCGTGACTTCCTGCCTCTGTGGGAAAAACCTGGAGGGGAATTGGGGTGGGAGGTTGGTGGGGGGGGGGGGGGGGGGGGTTGAGATCCTCAATGGCTGCTGTGGCCCCTAACCTGATTCCATGTGCAGCCGCAGCCTCTCTGCACCCTCCCCCCCCCCCCCCCCCCCCCCTCCCCACACACCCTGAGTTTAAAAATGAATGAAAACGTGCATTATTAAAAGCCACCTCTCCGCGGCGTGGACGCAGACGGGCACACACTCCACTGGCGCTAATAGAAAAACAGTGGGAGAACGGCTTCATTTTTCAAAGAGAGTAATAGCGGCACTCCACGACGAGGTCTTTAATTCCTTCCCCGCTCCGGCAGATGAAGACGGCGGTCCCGACTCCCCGACGGTCCGGCCGGCTTCTGCCTTCTGACTTCATTTGCGCGCCGGGGGAGGTCGTGTAAAAAGGGGAAAAGGCTCTCTTCAATAATGTAGCAGCCGCAAATCCTCAATCTAAAAATTTAAATAAATGGGGGCTGAATTTGGGGGAGTTGGCTCTCGTTGGGATGAGCCTCTAGTGCGACAATAAAACCACAAATAAGCGGTGTTCATCCCCCTGTTGCCACTGCGTGCACCGCACATCAAACAGCACCCTCTGGTGGCAGGAAGGGAGCCCTGCAGGCGGGGATCAAACCTGTGTGCAGTGACATTCACCTGTTAATGCAATGTGTGTCCGTGTTGTTGTCTCCATGTATCCGTCTTGTGTCCGTGTTGTTGAACCCGCGTGTCCGTGTTGTTGTCTCTATGTATCCATGTTGTTGTCTCCATGTATCCGTGTTGTTGTCTCCATGTATCCATGTTGTTGTCTCCATGTATCCATGTTGTTGTCTCCATGTTCTTGTCTCCATGTATCCATGTTCTTGTCTCCATGTCTCCATGTTGTTGTCTCCATGTATTCGTGTTGTTGTCTCCATGTATTCGTGTTGTTGTCTCCATGTATCCATGTTGTTGTCTCCATGTATCCGTGTTGTTGTCTCTATGTATCCATGTTGTTGTCTCCATGTATCCATGTTGTTGTCTCCATGTATCCATGTTGTTGTCTCCATGTTCTTGTCTCCATGTATTCGTGTTGTTGTCTCCATGTTCTTGTCTCCATGTATCCATGTTCTTGTCTCCATGTCTCCATGTTGTTGTCTCCATGTATCCATGTTGTTGTCTCCATGTTGTTGTCTCCATGTATCCATGTTGTTGTCTCCATGTTGTTGTCTCCATGTATTCGTGTTGTTGTCTCCATGTATCCGTGTTGTTGTCTCCATGTATCCATGTTGTTGTCTCCATGTATCCGTGTTGTTGTCTCCATGTATCCGTGTTGTTGTCTCCATATCTCCATGTTGTTGTCTCCATGTATCCGTGTTGTTGTCTCCATGTATCCATGTTGTTGTCTCCATGTATCCGTGTTGTTGTCTCCATGTATCCATGTTGTTGTCTCCATGTATCCATGTTGTTGTCTCCATGTATCCGTGTTGTTGTCTCCATGTATCCGTGTTGTTGTCTCCATGTATACGTGTTGTTGTCTCCATGTATCCATGTTGTTGTCTCCATGTATACGTGTTGTTGTCTCCATGTATCCATGTTGTTGTCTCCATGTATCCGTGTTGTTGACCCACGTATCCGTGTTGTTGACCCATGTATCCATGTTGTTGTCTCCATGTATCCGTGTTGTTGTCTCCATGTTGTTGTCTCTATGTATCCGTGTTGTTGTCTCCATGTATCCATGTTGTTGTCTCCATGTATCCATGTTGTTGTCTCCATGTATACGTGTTGTTGTCTCCATGTATCCGTGTTGTTGTCTCCATGTATCCGTGTTGTTGTCTCTATGTATCCGTGTTGTTGTCTCCATGTTGTTGTCTCTATGTATCCATGTTGTTGTCTCTATGTATCCATGTTGTTGTCTCCATGTATCCGTGTTGTTGTCTCTATGTATCCGTGTTGTTGTCTCCATGTATCCATGTTGTTGACCCATGTATCCGTGTTGTTGTCTCTATGTATCCATGTTGTTGACCCATGTATCCGTGTTGTTGTCTCCATGTTGTTGTCTCCATGTTGTTGTCTCCATGTATCCGTGTTGTTGTCTCTATGTATCCATGTTGTTGACCCATGTATCCGTGTTGTTGTCTCCATGTTGTTGTCTCCATGTATCCGTGTTGTTGTCTCTATGTATCCGTGTTGTTGTCTCCATGTTGTTGTCTCTATGTATCCGTGTTGTTGTCTCCATGTATCCATGTTGTTGACCCATGTATCCGTGTTGTTGTCTCCATGTTGTTGTCTCCATGTATCCGTGTTGTTGTCTCTATGTATCCATGTTGTTGACCCATGTATCCGTGTTGTTGTCTCCATGTTGTTGTCTCCATGTATCCGTGTTGTTGTCTCTATGTATCCATGTTGTTGTCTCCATGTGTCCATGTTGTTGTCTCCATGTATCCGTGTTGTTGTCTCCATGTATCCGTGTTGTTGTCTCCATATCTCCATGTTGTTGTCTCCATGTATCCGTGTTGTTGTCTCCATGTATCCATGTTGTTGTCTCCATGTATCCGTGTTGTTGTCTCCATGTATCCATGTTGTTGTCTCCATGTATCCATGTTGTTGTCTCCATGTATCCGTGTTGTTGTCTCCATGTATCCGTGTTGTTGTCTCCATGTATACGTGTTGTTGTCTCCATGTATCCATGTTGTTGTCTCCATGTATCCGTGTTGTTGTCTCCATGTTGTTGTCTCTATGTATCCGTGTTGTTGTCTCCATGTATCCATGTTGTTGTCTCCATGTATCCATGTTGTTGTCTCCATGTATACGTGTTGTTGTCTCCATGTATCCGTGTTGTTGTCTCCATGTATCCGTGTTGTTGTCTCTATGTATCCGTGTTGTTGTCTCCATGTTGTTGTCTCTATGTATCCATGTTGTTGTCTCTATGTATCCATGTTGTTGTCTCCATGTATCCGTGTTGTTGTCTCTATGTATCCATGTTGTTGTCTCTATGTATCCATGTTGTTGTCTCCATGTATCCGTGTTGTTGTCTCTATGTATCCGTGTTGTTGTCTCCATGTTGTTGTCTCTATGTATCCGTGTTGTTGTCTCCATGTATCCATGTTGTTGACCCATGTATCCGTGTTGTTGTCTCCATGTTGTTGTCTCCATGTATCCGTGTTGTTGTCTCTATGTATCCATGTTGTTGACCCATGTATCCGTGTTGTTGTCTCCATGTTGTTGTCTCCATGTATCCGTGTTGTTGTCTCTATGTATCCATGTTGTTGTCTCCATGTATCCATGTTGTTGACCCATGTATCCGTGTTGTTGTCTCCATGTTGTTGTCTCCATGTATCCGTGTTGTTGTCTCTATGTATCCATGTTGTTGTCTCCATGTATCCGTGTTGTTGTCTCTATGTATCCGTGTTGTTGTCTCCATGTATCCATGTTGTTGTCTCCATGTATCCGTGTTGTTGTCTCCATGTATCCGTGTTGTTGTCTCCATGTATCTGTGTTGTTGTCTACATGTATCCGTGTTGTTGTCTCCATGTATCCATGTTGTTGTCTCCATGTATCCGTGTTGTTGTCCTCATGTATCCGTGTTCTTGACCCATGTGTCCGTGTTGTTGACCTCTGACCCCGTCATGACTAACCCGTGTGTTTCCACAGGGCGGCTATGCAGCGTACAGGTTCGCCCAGCCCGCCACCACCGCCGCCTACAGTGACAGGTGAGCGCCCCTCTTTCTTCCTCATTGTGTGTTATTGATTATCCGGTATCAGAAATCAATATGTGAGTCATTGTCCACCCTGAGACACCTGATCAGATTCATAGTTTTGGGACATTTAGCTTCATGAATAAAACACGTCTGCACGTCTGCGGACGAGAGGAAACGACTGACTGGAGGAGAAAAAGATGAGGCAGATTGAAGGAAACGGAGTCCCCCGCCAAAATAAAACACACTTCATCAGAGAATAAGTGGCGGAGTGCAGGAAGCATCACACTCTGTGTGTGTTACGGGGAAATGTGTTGGATTACGTTTGCTTTTGACCTATCGCAAATAAGTGAGAGGCTGGAGGAGGAAGAGGAGGAGGAAGAGGAGGGAAGAAGCACAGCTGTCTACGTTCAGTGTTAAACAGGAAGTTCTGTTGCATGTTTCAGCTTCATCGTCCTTTTAAAGCCGAACCACGACGCTGGTCTAACCTAACACAGTCTCTTTGTGGTGTTTTTAGTTTTGCTTATTTTAGTCAGTCACATGTTCTCTGAGCGTCATTGAGAGAGCAGTGAAGTCGCAGCGGGTGGATGTTTAGTTGTAAGGCCGTTACAGAAGAAGCTCACGGTGGACGCAGGATGTTTGTGATGGTGGATGCTGCGCCAGCATTTCTACAATATTCTGTGTCAGTTATTTGTTTTTTTTTCTTCCTACCTCTCCAGTTATCTTATCTATTAGGCAAACCGCCATATTCCTTTTTCTAGCTCGGAGCTAAAAGAACAGACACACACACACACACACACACACACACACACACACACACACACACACACACACACACACACACACACCAGAAGAAAAAAAGAAAGACTAACCTTGTTGGACTGGATGAGAAAAGCAGTGATGTATGTCGTGACTCTCTGCTTGTGATGGGAGAGTAGCGGGTATATCACTGCGGTATTTATGAATGGCCTCAGGTCTGTGGACAAGAGACGGAGAGAGAGAGAGAGAGAGAGAGGGGGGCGAGAGAGAGAAAGAGAGAGGGGAGAGAGAGATGGACCGGCAGGAGCTCTCTCCCTTGTGAGCGATGTCACTTCGGTTCAGGAGCTCGTCTCTGATTCATTACGGTCCTGAAAGCCGTTGTCAGCGGTTTGGGGATGTGATCCTGGAGGGATGTGATCCTGGGGGCCGGTTTGGGGATGTGAACCTGGAGGGATTGAGCGAGTCACTCTGATAACGAACACCCGCCCGAGAGCCTGAGATCATATCGATAATGTAAGATTTATCAGGCCTTCGCCGCGGCTCGAGTTATGAGCGGCGGCGCTCGGAGAGAGCAGAAATTGGACGGCAGCTTCTTCTTCTTTTTTTTCTTTTTTCCGCTCGCTCTCGGAGTGATTTAATTCCTGTTCCTTTTTGTCAAGATTTAATGTAATTCGCCCCCAAGAGTTGTTTGTTTTGCTTGGCCTGTTTGTTTCCTCCTGAGTAAGCGGATCAATAGGGGTTCGCTCCGTACCGCTGCAGCAATACCTTATCGGACTTAACGCCGGAGCCCTCAGACAATCATACAGAATAAAAAAAGAGAGGTCACCGGGATTGTGGGGAGGCGTGTGAAAAACCCCGCCGAAGAAATATGAAACATGTATTATCTGAAAAGCCGACAGCGCTCACAGCTGAAGCCCGTTAAGTAACTCAACAGAGTTAACGCAGTGGAAAGAGGCCCGAGAGGAGAGGTCAACTCGTGACCTTCGGCTTTGACCCGTCAGCAGAGAGTCTTCTCCTACACGTGTTGGCCCAGTGGTTCTCAAACTGTGGGGCGCAACCCCCTAGTGGGGCGCGGAGGTATTACAAGTGGGGCGCGTTTTTATTTATTTGTATTGTCCTTTATTAATCCCACAGTAGGGAATTATGCTCTGCATGTTACCATCCTTAGTAATGAAGGAGCAGTGAGCTGCTGTGAAGCTCTGGGGCTTCAGGGTCTTGCTCAAGGACACTTCAACATGAACCTATGGAGAACAGGGATCGAACCGGCGACCTTGTGGTTTCAGGACAAACACTCTCCTCAGGAGCTACATGAGAACGTCACGTAGTACAAAAGTACAAAGTACATAAAACGTCATTAATAAATACATGGAGAAATGTCTTTACTTTCGTGGAAATGTTTACGTTACACCGTTAGCTTGCGCATGAGCGGCGGCCAAGATTATTGCCGACTCGCCAAGTCTTGCCGTTTTGCCGAAACAAAAACTCACGGAGAGGGGCTTTTTGTTAGGGCGGTGGGGCGTGAACATTGTTCTTCCTCCAAAGTGGGGCGTGACAAAAAAAGTTTGAGAACCACTGAGCTAATGCTGCGTTCACACCAGAAGCGTCAGTTTACTGCGAATGTTACTCGCGCCTGAAAGGGGGCGTGGCTTATCTCCGTAAAACAGTTACCGTTTCCGCCATCCACCATGAGAATAACCACTAGTTCTGCTTTATACTTGTTGTGTAAACTCAACATACGGGAACATCAAACTCCATGGTGTCAACCTATCGGGTCTGTGCGTTGACTTTGCATGTAATCTACTCGCGTGTAAAATTGGCAACGCTCTTGGTGTGAACGCAGCGTGAGCCTGAGAGGGCCTGTGGGGGTCGGTGCTCGCTGAAGATTAGAGGACCGCGGAGACCCCCATCCCCCCCATACTCTCCCCCCTCCATCTCATGGCACCGGCCTCCTCCCCGCGGAGCCGTTCTGATTTCACGTCCCGCTCGCTGACCTTGGACTCAAACGGACCGAGAACCGAGAACCGAGCCGCGTCCCGATAACTCTGCAGCTCCGTGTGCGTCGTGTCGCCTCCTTTCGGAGAGCTTCCTCCTCCCTCGCTC
>NC_136605.1:22625658-22635658 GCF_910589615.1 Taurulus bubalis
GTTCCTGTATGAAGTGGGTTATCTGTCTGTTTTCAATTCAGCTGAACTTGTTCTTGAATTGTATGTCATTTCTATAATGAGAATATATTTGTCTGAAAGTGTAATTTCAGAGGTATTTACTATTATGCCTTTTTCTTGTTGCTTTATTCTTAATTCTTTTTTTGTTGTCAATATGTGACATAAAATTAATCTCTGATTGTTTTGAGTGTCAGAATAAAGCAGTTATAATAACTTTATGTCTGCCTTCACACATCACGTCCATCATGATCTGATTTGGGATTTCTTTGTTTTTTAATGTGCTCTTTATTTGTTTCTTAAAAGCATTTACTCTCTTTACACGACTACTGTCGGTGTCTGAAGGGTTCAAATGGGGAACATTTCAATTAAGAAAAGTCTTTTATTCCAAATATGCTGCTACGGTGCTCCATACAGGGTGCTCCATACAGGGTGCTCAATACAAGGTGCTCCATACAGGGTGCTCCATACAGGGTGCTTCATACAGGGTGCTCCATACAGGGTGCTCAATACAGGGTGCTCAATACAGGGTGCTCCATACAGGGTGCTCAATACAAGGTGCTCCATACAGGGTGCTCAATACAAGGTGCTCCATACAGGGTGCTCCATACAGGGTGCTCCATACAGGGTGCTCCATACAGGGTGCACTATACAGGGTGCTCCATACAGGGTGCTCCATACAGGGTGCTCAAAACAGGGTGCTCCATACAGGGTGCTCCATACAGGGTGCTCCATACAGGGTGCTCAATACAAGGTGCTCAAAACAGGGTGCTCCATACAGGGTGCTCCATACAGGGTGCTCCATACAGGGTGCTCAATACAAGGTGCTCAAAACAGGGTGCTCCATACAGGGTGCTTGAAGTTATTTTAAGGACGTTTCAAAGTCAATTTACGTTAATCAGAAATATCTGGGCTGCACTCAAACAGATGTATCAAGGAATACCCTTCTACGTTAGCTTAAAGAAGAGCTAAGCAGCAAAGAAAGTAGCTGCATCCTCCTGTAGTCCGGGTGGACCGAGCCGCTAACGGGCTCCGGGCTTGATTCCTAAAGATAGCCTAGTTTCAGCTCTGATGCCTGGCCTGAGCCTCCCCTGGATCCTTTACGTCGGAGGGGTTGATTAATATATTGTCTCTGCGGCTCCTGCCTGTCAGCGAGGACTATATATATATACGTAGCTCTGGCGCCATTGTGCTCCCTCCCCGCTGGGCTGTAAGACTGCTTGTGTGGATATTTCCGTCGACGGCGGTCCCCAGCGAGCGCTCGGTAAACCCGAGGTATGGGATGGATGGCCGGCTCCTCCTTGAGATGGAGGCCGCTTGTTTGTCTCTCTAGATTTGGGGAGGTAACGCACTACGGAGGAGTTTCCAAATTAAAGCCTCGTCTTCTTTCGTTTCTTTATTTATTTCTTTGTCAGAAGCTCCGTTGAGCCGCCGGAGATCTCTCCGAGTTAGCGAACGTCTGTCATGACGAGGCTTCTGGGACACTCTCCCTCTGCTTCCATCCAACTCCATTACACTGAGACGTTCACTTTGCACTGCCAAACTCCACTGATCTTTATTCTGGAGGAGAGCGGCACCGGCTGCGGCACTGGCTGCGGCACCGGCTGCGGCACCGGCTGCGGCACCGGCTGCGGCACCGGCTGCGGCACCGGCTGCGGCTGCGACTGCGACTGCGGCAGCGCGAGGCCTCTGCTTCCCGCTCCTCTCGTGCCAATCTCCTCATCAATGGGATGAAGCGGGAACGAAGCCGTCGTCTCTGTGGCGCTCACACTTTAGTTTTTCTGCTGTAAAAGTTTGAAAACGTTGTTTTCCTTTCTGACGGTTTCAACTCTACATTGTGAACTTTTCCTCTCTGGGAGTGTATAACATGTCTGTTGTTCTATTCCACACATTGTGCCATATGTTAACTTGTATTTTATTTGTTATTTGTTTCAAAGAACTATACTTTCTGTGAAAACTTGTTCAGAAAGGACTACACTTTACATTATGCCTGTAATAACATTTCATTCTCTCCTCCGCTTTTCTCCCCTGTTTCCAGTAAATACAAAAGGAAGAGCTGTACTCAGTATTGATGGACATCACAGATGAAAACAACGAAGAGAGGAGAACTAGCTTTAAGAAAATAACACAAGAAGAAGATGAAGAAGAAGAAGAAGAAGATGAGGAGGAGGAGGAGGAGGAAGAGGAGTCCCTCTACTGAGGCTGGCGAGGGGAAACGGGAGGCGTACAAAGTGGCGGCGGTGTCACAGCAGCCACAAAACTTGACAGACGGAGTGAGCCGGTTTCCACCCGGGGAACACCTTTATGCCGGGTAGAAAAAAGACTGAGAGAGAGAGAGAGAAAAGTGTCCCGTTATTATAAAACATTTTATTTTTCTATACTTTTGTGATTTACAATGGTAAAAAAAAAAAAGTGTGTATAAAGCAGTATATATGTACAAAATCTGTTTTTATGTTTTTTGGTAAGGGAGGTGAACAGTTGGCCCTTGATGCTGATTCTGTGGTATGCAGGAGGGAGGAGGAGGAGGAGGAGGAGGAAGAGGAGGAGCCCCTCCTCCCCCCTCCTCTCTCCACGGCACGAGGTCGTGTAAACAAAAACAGAAGCAGAAAGGCTCGGCGTCCAGGCAGAAGCACTTTCTACGCTGTACTTCCTGTGGGCGGAGTCAACGGTCAGCCTCCTGGTCTCGCGGCTCCGCCTTCTTCCTTCCAACCTCCCCGACCTCCTTCCTTTTCGTTCTTTTCGTTTCCCGTTCCCGGCCCGGTGACGTCGCTCCTTCCTCACCGGCCGGCAGCGCCTCCCGTTAGCGGCGTCCCCCCGTGGATACTGCCGTGATGTCACTTTCTCCTGGCAGCACCATTGGGCATCCCCACCCTCCCCAATTGGGCGCGCGTCACTGGTTTACAGCGTTGGGGAGTCGGGGGGCGGGACGGTGAGACGCCCCTCTCCACGCCCCGGCAGAGCTCAACGACTGAGGACTAGTTGGAGGAAAATGGCGCTGAAGTTACCGACTTTACTCACCCGCCAGACTCCCAGCCTCTGTGTCTCTGCAGCGACGGACAAACCCGCCGGCGATAAGGTGCGTACACGACCGAGGATGCACGTTTCCACCCGACGAGAATAACTCATCAACGTCCATGTAACAGATTGAATTATAACCGAATAATCCCATTGTACTACATCAGCAGGTGCATAACCAAAACACAAGCCTGAGGCGTAGAGACTATGCCGCTAGATAAAAACATTTATAGAGATACAGTAGTGCCCATCCGACGGTAACAAGGAACGAGGGCTGAAATATGTCAGTTTTTTTATTTTGTCAATGTATTCTGAGAATATTTATTTGTGTGTTTTATTTTTTGTTTGTGTTTTTTGCAGCACTGAAAACTTTGAAAGAGGAACAAAAAAAAAAAGTTTTTATTTGGCGGAAGCGAAAAAACCTTAATTCTTTATATCAGAAGAGTCACTGTAAACGTGTTTAAACGAGAATGTCGGTTCAGTTCTTTGAATGTACATTAATGTCTAGGGTGTCCAATAAGTATGTATTCTTTTCTCTGTATATAAATATATATACATATCTATTATATGGGCTGTGGTGATGTCAGGGAGTAGAGGGGGTGGGCAGGAAAGCCTCTGACCCCGAACATAGATATCAGACCCCCAACTAAATATGTCCCTGATATTTACTGTAACATGTGATCATGTGTTATATGATTGAACGTGTGATGGTGATAGTGTGAACTGATCTCCCCTGAACCCCTCCCCCTTTAACACACACACACACTCACAGACTGACACACACACACACACACACACACATCTTTGCCCCCTCCCATCAAATGAAAAAACATCACATCCTATTTTTACCCGACAGACACTTCAGGAAAAAAGAATCACATCTGAGTTAATGTCAGCCCTTCATTGGAGCTGGGAGGACTAGCTGATTAGCGCAAGGTGTGTTGTGGGTGTCAGATATATGAAGAAGAAAAAAAGAAGTTTATGAATATTGATTTTTTTTTCTTACTCGAACCAAAGTATGATTTTTGAAGCGCACAGTCTCGGTGCTCTTTGATCAGGAGACGAGCGAGACTCCGCCATGACAGCGGAGCCCCGGATGTGTATTGACCCAGATTTTCATTCGCTCATCTGCCGATGAGGGAAGAGCTCGGCTCTTCGGCTCGTATCGCGGAGTGCCGCTGCCGCAGCTTCCTGCAGCTTCATGCAGCTTCATGCAGCTTCCTGCTGCTTCATGCAGCTTCATGCAGCTTCATGCAGCTTCATGCAGCTTCATGCAGCTTCCTGCTGCTTCATGCAGCTTCATGCAGCTTCATGTAGCAGCAGGAAGCTTCCTGCAGCTTCATGTAGCAGCAGGAAGCTTCCTGCAGCATCCTGAAGCTTCTTGAAGCTTCCTGCAGCATCATGCAGCTTCCTGCAGCTTCATGTAGCAGCAGGAAGCTTCCTGCAGCATCATGCAGCTTCCTGCAGCTTCATAAAGCTCTTCCTGCAGCTTCCTGCAGCATCATGCAGCTTCCTGCAGCTTCATGTAGCAGCAGGAAGCTTCATGTAGCAGCAGGAAGCTTCCTGCAGCTTCCTGCTGCTTCCTGCAGCGGCCTCTGCGTTATGACCCGCTGGCACTTTTATTGCATATTGGAAATGACCTGCTGGCCCTGAAAAGAAACAGTTTTCCTTTCCTTTTGGTTTATTAATATATCAGAGGCGAGCAGGTTTTCGGGTGAAGCACAACTTGGTTTGAGAGTTCAGGGTTTGCTACGTCCGTAGTGGTTTTGTGTGAGTAGTTGTTGAAGAAGGTGACACTGGGTTAAGCTCCTGACTTCCTGTACAGAACTGCAGTGGATACTGTTAATATCCTGTACAGTAAATCTCACCTCACACTTCTTAATTAACTTCCATCTTATTTCAGGTTTAAAAAAAAAAAAAAAAACACAACAAAAAAACTATTCTGAATCAGGGCTCCTACCCACGCGACCTCTGTTCATCTGTAGACAGCTTCTCATATATTACAAAGAGTATCTATATCATGGCAACTAACTGTTGTGAAGTCTAATTGGGGTAAAAGTCGGTCATTTGTTCCCCATGCAGCGATCACGCGCAGGCTTCGCTTTCTTTTTAAAACCTGTAGGTTTGTTTCTGAGTCGCGTGGCTCTGGCCTACTTCCAGCTGCAGACTGCTGGCGGGTCAAACGACTCGGGAGCAGGTTGGAGTTTTACTTTGACGGGAACTTCCTGGGAGACAAAAAATATATATGTAAAAAAAAAAAATATGCTTGTTCACTGAGGAGAAAAATAACCACAGCTTTTCTTTTCTTTTTTTGCTTTATTAACGTCAAGGTTTGGTCACATGATCGGATCGTGTCCACTGAATGATCTATGCACTTTGCAACAAACAAACAAAAACACACATAATGTCACGTGTGAAGCTGTTATCTACATTTTTCTAGTAACAATATATTCTATATCTTCATCGCCAGCAAATCCCATAAAAACAGAAACTATGCGTTCTGACTTCCTGCCTCTGGCCCTCGAGCTGTAGTTTTTAAATAGTCGGGGCGTCTCGGAGACACGTCAGATATGTTTGAGGTTTTGCAAATTGAAAAGGTCGATGGGAAAATTCCGTCTATCCTCATTAAAGCTGCAGTAGATATTTTGTCCTCTAGTTTTGGGGACTGTTTAATGCAAAGATAACCGCAGCTTCCACCAGTTTAAAAACACACGTGATATGTTATTGCCTTAGAAGTTTCCTGTGCAACCTGTTTCACATGTTTCTGATCCAATATGTATTGGTGGAATATTTACCTATTCAGTCTGGCTGGTCTTCCATGTTATAGCCGTACTTCATCAGGGTTTCTCTTCTGTTGCTCTTCTCTCTCTCAGCTGTGGTTGTTTGTCTCTCGGCTTTGACTGAACCAGTGTTTTTATGTCTGCGTCCAGAGAAGTTCTGCCTTTTACACACAAAAAAAAAGAAGTTTGTCTTAATAAGCTCCAGCCTGCACCCTCAGCGGAGGGGGGCGGGGTTAAAGCGACCCTCCTCCCTCCCTTCCTTCAGATGCCTTCAGTATAGACGTGGTCCTGATCTTCCTGAGCACAACTTGAGCTGTGACCCGAGCAGGACGTCCCCTCTGAGAGCGCCCCGCCCCCTGACCCCGCCCCCCGCCATACCTAGCCTTCTAGTATGTGAGTCGACTGGCCCCCTTTTTGTAGTCCTGGTGTTCTGTACATAATGACCCTCCCCCTTCCGCCCGGCTGTCCTTTCAGGGGGAAAAAGAAAAAAGAAAAAAAAAACATCATCTGACTCCCCGAAAATCTTGTATTTTGTTCTAATAATGACAAAAATTATTTATAAGGATTTAAAAAATTAAAAAATCTATCTCTTTCTCCTTTTTGTAAATGTTCCAGTTAAATAAAGTTTAAAAATGTTAAAAAATTTAATGGTTATATTGAAAGGTTAAAAAAAAAATGTCTCTAGAAGTCCTGCCCCCTCCTCTGGCTCTGTACTCTGAACTTTGTGTTTTGTTTTTTCTCTTTCTGTATGCTTCTCTTTATGTGCTTCAGATGAAGAGTTCTATTTATTATGACATTAACGTTATTATAATTCTGACTAATTATTAATATTATCATCATCCTCATCATCCTCATTATTATCATTAATAAACTTGTCTACTTCAGCCGCAGTGTGTCAGAGCTGTTTTGTGGTGAGCGATGAGTTCTCGCGCTCTCTGGTGGGGGGGGGGGGGGGGGGGGTAAGACTGCAACTCCCATGATGCAACACTCTGCATCCTGTGAGAGGAAGAGGCGGGGCGACGCTCCAGACTCATTGGAACTCCCTCCGGGTTCACAAGACGGAGCGCACCTGTCTACTGCCGGGGCGGCTTTACCAACCGGAGGTAAGACGGCTCACAGAAGCCCATTTCACTCATTAAAGAAACAAATGAGATGAAAATGTAGCTGTGATAATAAAAATACCCCCATAGTAAGTCATATTTATGAGATACAAAGTCCCTGTTTATATATAAACTGTAAATTTTAGCTGAAAGCGGGTATATATATATATATATATAGAAGGGGAAAGGTGGAGGCTCAATAACACATGTAAACAGTTCCAGGTCAGTTCCTCTCCATCATTTGACTTTTAGTTCGTTGAGCTTCTACAAACACGAGGAGATGAGATGAGATGATGTTTGTCGCAGCAAAAAAAGGATGGAAAGACAAATTGAAAAAATAAACTTGTTTTGTGAATATGTACACAATTATAATAAATATGAGAAAACATGCTATGACTTATTGATGTGACAAACTATACGGCGACTTATTTTTAATGAGATCTTTAACCATACCGTATCGGGACTTTTGATTCACTTATTTTAACATACTTTACTGTGACTTTTTATTATTTTTTGTAACATACTATTACTATGACTTTTTATTCACTGTTTTTAACATATACTATTCTTTTTCTGTTCTATTTTTTAACTATACTATGACTTTTTATTCACTTTTTTAACATACTATACCATGACTTTTTTACATTTTTTAGCATACTATACTTTGACTTTATCAACTATTTAACACATGCTATGACCTTTTATTGTGAAATGTTTAACATACTATGACTTAATTCCATTTTTTAAACATATACTATGACTTTCTATTCACTTTCTTTAGCATACTATACTATGACTTTTTATTCACCTTTTTTATATACTATGACTTTTTATTCACATTATCTTAACATACTATACTATGACTTTTCATTTACTCTTTTTCAACATACCATACTATGACTTTATTAAATGTTTTTTTTCAGTGGTTCTTGTTTCAGTGATGTAGCCCCTGTGACCCCCACTGACGAGTGCAAAGCATTTTTGGTTGAAAAAAAGATTTAACATATTTAACTATGATTTATTATTCACTTTTTTATTCACTTTTTTATTTATTTTTTACATATTATAGTATAACTTTGTATTCACTTTTTTAACATACTATATATTATGATTTTGTATTCACTTTTTTTTAACATACTATACTATGACTTTTTATTTAAACAGTTTTAACATACTATGACTTTTCATTCACTTATTCTAACACAGAGTTAAATTACTATTACTTTTTATTTTTTAAATGAAGAAATTATCCTTTATTAATACTTTAAAATAATACTTTAAACAGTATGCTGCACTTTGACATGAAACTAAAGGGAGACCAGGGATCGAACCGCCTAGTCTGTGGTTTCAGAACCAACCTTTTTTTAATGATGTGAAATACACACGTTTTGTTTTTACTTTTCAACAAACTACAAGATTACTTTTTATGTACATTTTTGGAGAAACTATAATATGACTTTTTCATGCTGCTTTGATTTTTTCTCATGTTGTTTTCCGACATTATATATATTTTTTTTTTTTACAACATTTTATACTAAGAAATATGACACTTTTTTGCAAAGTCACTTATTTATAATGTGACACACTATACACTTTTCAATGACATATGTTAACATACTATTTTATTTATTTCATCATGAAATGGTTCAACGTGGTATAGTGTGACTTCTTTGACAATACTATGACTATGACTTTGTAAGGAAAAAGGATGCTATGCTTTGACGTTTTCAACATACTTTTTAAGACATGTTTTAGAGCATTTTAGACATTATACAGTTTAATACATGACTGTTTATGGCTTGGCTGGGGATTAGGAGTGCAGCAATAAAAAGTAACACGGGGTAAAAGAATCAAGTAAAAATATGTTTCAAAAAATGTATACATTTTATGAACAATGTGAACAGAACATGTACAAAAGCTGAAAACTAAGATGTAAATAAAGAACAAGTCACACATTGTGGTACGCCACACGGTGGCCATAGAACAAACACACCGGCCTCCCCGGGTCTGACGAGTGAGAGACAGCTCATCCGACCACTGGCTGCAGCTGCAAGGCGTTGAGGGCGGGACCTAGAGAGACCCAGGAAAGAAAAGTCAAAAAGGTCATAGTAAAGTACGACATAAAAAATGTAATGAAAATGTCTCAGTATGGTTATGTCATTAAAAATGTCCTGAAAGTCATAGTTTAAAATGTCCCGACTGTCATTGGGGTAAGGCATGGTGAACAGGTTAGGTCACCTGTAAATATTACAGTATATGGAGAGTAGAAATGATGAAAACAGTCGGAAAATGTAATTGAAAAAAATCTAATTTAGAATGTTTTTCTTAAACAAAACTCATAGTTTATTATGTCAAATACATAGGATTAAAAAAGTAAATGTATGGAAGAAAATATTTAAAAACATTATGGAAAAGTATGTCGAAAAATGTATGTCTTAATGTATGTATGATTTGTCCGAAAATGTTGTGAAAGTCATCGTATAGTATGTTTATACTAAAAATATTTAATAAAAGTAATTTTATCATGTGTAAAAAAAAATCTAAAAAAATGTTTTCCATTTCACAGAGTATGAAATAAAAGTCATAAAGTGTTAAATGTCATAAGTGAAGAGTTCTGTCAGCCGCCATTGATGTGCAGAACTTTTTACTTCCTGTTTGTGTTTCTTCTGCAGATGGACGTCCGATAAGAATCCTTTTCACATCACAAGTTAAAAAAACTAAATGACGCAGTCATTTCTGAAAGTTTGAGCTGTTTTCTGATTTAATATTTAAAATGAATACGGTTTGAAAGTTTAGTTTCTGGTGTTCTGTCTACTCAGAATAAACCAAGAAGCCAAACTAACCCTTCATATATACATATATGAAGGGTCCCCATACATATATCAATTTGGTCCCCATATTTGGTCCCCATATATATATATATATATATATATATATATATATATATATATATATATATATATATATATATATATATATATATATATATATATATATATATATGGGGACCAAATTGATTGACGCTAATTAGAAAAATATATTTTTTATATATATATATATATATATATATATATATATATATATATATAT
>NC_136605.1:22638158-22707841 GCF_910589615.1 Taurulus bubalis
ATCATCTGAATAATCTACATCTGTGTGTGTGTGTGTGTGTGTGTGTGTGTGTGTGTGTGTGTGTGTGTGTGTGTGTGTGTGTGTGTGTGTGTGTGTTGGAGCTGCAGCAGCAGGTTTCTTGTCTGCAGCATCCATCAGCTCGGCTCTCCGCCATCTGCTGCCGGCTCACAGCTCAGAGACATCTGCACATCGCTCTGAGATGGAAAGTTTTACCTTGAACTCCTCGTGTGCTGAGTGGCTTTTAATAAGGACAACATCCGATACTTACAGCGTTTGTCAGTTTAAAGTAAAAGAAGCCGGGACGTGAGAGGGGGAAGCTGTGTGTTGCATCATCCTCCTGCAGCATCAATCACCCAACGTGTTGATGAATGGTTCCACATTCTGCACATTACCTCACGTGAAGGCTCATTACTTACAGCGGCATTCAGCTTGAACATGCACAGAGTCCAACAACACCATCTGTCCAGAAGAGGGAGACAAAGGCCATGAAATCACACGCAGATCTAGACGTGCAGGGCCAGCAGAGTGCACGTAGCTGATGCACGTAAAATATGATGTCGCATGTGGGCAAAGATTAAAAAATGTCATCCCCAAACTAAAAGGGTGTATCTCTGCAACCACTAGGGCTGTTTGAATAATGTTGGTGTTATAATAAAAGGTACACATGTGAGATTTAGTTCAGAAGTGTAAATATCAGTCTATATGTTTCTGGTTAAGAGTAAATGAAGATGACACACAGAAAGAAATGAAAAGGTTTCAGGTCCGCCTATAAAGAAATCACTTTCAGGATGATTATTTCTTTGAAATGATGCAGCTGTAAGGTCCAACTCTAACCAAATCATAACTCAATATGTGAACATTCTCTAACCCAAATCATAACTCAATATGTGAACATTCTCTAACCCAAATCATAACTCAATATGTGAACATTCTCTAACCCAAATCATAACTCAATATGTGAACATTCTCTCTGCAAAGGTTGACTTTGATAAAGTGAAGCAGAACAAAGTTGGAGAGGGTTTAGAACAGAGAACATTCAGGCGAGGACTCCAACATTTGCATTTGTGCACATTCATGTACCAAACCATATATTTCACTTGTATATTACTTATGGTGTTCAATACATCCAAATACAGCAGTTTTGGGCTTTTTTTTAATAAAACAAGATATGATTTACAGTTTTATATAACAATCACTTAGTCTGCTCAGTCTTGGATTTTGAATTGGTTAAACACAGCAAGTATTTAAAAAGAAAACTGCACTTTTCCCAGATTTAATCAAAGAAGATGATATATTGTATGTCAAACATATAAATGTGTAGAGTAAACTTCAGGCATTCTCTGGTTTATAGAAACCCCCGTCAGAATGGAAAAGAGGTGAACACATTCTGAATATATTATTTCAGGAGTCTAAACTTTGTCCACAGCAGAACGTTGCTTTGCTCCATCTTCACTGCAGTGAAACTCTCACACAACTTCCTAACATCACAGCGATCCCTAACAGAGTTTCCCCTTTTCCGTTTCCCCGAAGTGGCCATTTTAAATGTTTTCATGCCACACTTTGTGACAGCATCATGCATATTCTGCATATTACTGAGCTCCAGTTCCTCATTGAAGTTCCACGAGGTTAAAATATTTAAACGCAGAACAATGAGAAGATTCTCCTGATTCTCTTCGTGCCCAATAAAGCACAAAGCTCTGCAACATTCAGACTCTTGTGATGTATCTCTGCTTTAAAAAGGGAAAGTTGTGCGGCCTTAAAATGAGTTTATGAGCTGAACAGCGTGCGCTCGTTATGAATTACCCATCAGCAGCGACACCCGCACGCAACAATACACAGTACGGAACATGTGACCGCTCCAACACGCCAGATCGCATCTCACCGACATCGTGAAGGTGCACGACCTTCAGCTGCACGACCTTCAGCTGCACGGCCTTCAGCTGCACGGCCTTCAGCTGCACGACCTTCAGCTGCACGACCTTCAGCTGCACGACCTTCAGCTGCACGGCCTTCAGCTGCACGACCTTCAGCCTCGTCGGCGTGGCGCTCCCTCGCGCCCTCAAGCAGGAAGCGCGAGAGGCAATGAGGAACCCGGCCCGCGGGACTCTCGCTCCACACTGGACGGCTCCATGTGCTTTAAAGCCCGTGACGCCTCACCTGCAGCTCCATTAGGGTGAAACATAGCGATACGGATCCTGAGATGGAGGACAAAAGTGCTGCATGGGCTCGACAGAAGCAGGAGAGCGCGGCCGATGACCCGCGGCCTTGTGGGTAATGCGAGGGCAGACGGGGGAATGAGAGAAGTCACTTTGTCGGCACGAGGCGGCGAGTCCAACGACAGCAGAGACAGATGGAGGCGGAGAACCAGGGGGGATGATTATTAATATTAGTGTCATAAATAAAGCCAAGAAGTCAATACACTAAAAGAGAATGGCCTTCGAGTTGCAAAGCTTCAGGAGACGGACACAGAGTTATACTCTGTTACGGTGGAGGAAGCCAGGAGAAGTTTCCTCTCCTCCGTGTTGAGGCTCCGATAACTTCACGGAGGAGGAAAGTCGTATTTATGAATTCATGAACTGGGAGCGTTGGGATGAAACCATTGAAGAGTCTTTGTGATCCCATTGGTCTGCTCCATGCTGGAGGACTATGACTCATTCTGCTGCCAGAGACCCTAATAACCTCTTTATTGCTCTGCAACCATATTGTATACATTATTTCCTCATGCATAGTTGAAGTTGTACTGTAAATTGTTAGTTGTATCATCTCTCTCTCTCTCTCTCTCTCTCTCTCTCTCCATCCCTCTCTCTCTCTCTCTCCCTCCCTCTCTCTCCATCCCTCTCTCTCTCTCTCCATCCCTCTCTCTCTCTCTCTCCATCCCTCTCTCCCTCTCTCCCTCTCTCTCTCTCTCTCCATACCTCTCTCTCACCCCCTCTCTCTCTCTCCCTCCCCCTCTCTCCCTCTCTCCATACCTCTCTCTCTCTCCATCCCTCTCTCTCACCCCTTCTCTCTCTCTCTCTCCCTCCCCCTCTCTCCCTCTTTCCATACCTCTCTCTCTCTCTCCCCCCCTCTCTCTCTCTCTCCATCTCTCTCTCTCACCCCCTCTCTCTCTCTCTCCCCCCCTCTCTCTCTCTCTCCATCTCTCTCTCTCACCCCCTCTCTCTCTCTCTCCCTCCCCCTCTCTCCCTCTTTCCATACCTCTCTCTCTCTCTCTCTCCCCCCCCCCTCTCTCTCTCTCTCTCCCCCCCCCCCCCCCCCCCCCTTCCTGTGCCGAGGCGCTCAGGATTTAGAACAACTCCTGGTGTCCATCTGCACACCGGATTTAAAGCCGTGGCTTCGCTGTGACCCGTCTGTTGTCGAGGCCTCTGGAGACGGGCGGAGAGGACGGCGTGCCAGGAAGCTCTCTCTCTCTCACGGCCTCGTCCTCCACAACCATCACAGCCTCATCACCTGTTCAGTCGCTGCTGGACGTGATTACTAATGTGATGTAAATCATTCGTTCTGCACCTTTGGTCTCAGATGGAGGATGATTATGAAACACCGGTTGCAGGTTCACTAGACCGGGTTTCAGATGAGCAGTTTGTGAATAAAGACGTATTTACAGACCTGCAGCTTGGCGTGACGGCGGAGAAAGAAGCAACCTGTGAAACAGGAGGATGTACACGATGGAGCCTGTGCTGAGGCCGGTCCGGCCGGTCGGGTTAAGGCGGCTTACTGGGCGTCTGTTCACGCCAAATCCATTTTTATTCACCCTGTGGATTATCGGGCTGCTTGGCAAAGGCCGGCCTCACGGAGCCAAAGCCACACAACAAAAAGGCCCATGCAGGTGGAGGCCCTGCCTGTAGAGCATGGAGCATTGTGGATGCCTCACAAAGTGCACGTTGTTTATGATTATTTTACTTCCATACTTTTAAAGCTCTGGATACCAAAATCCCACAATATGTGCCTCTGCTGGCCTGCAGAGGGCGCTGACACGCCGGCGATGGCAGCAGCTGTGTGTGCAGGTGTTGAGGACACACACACACATACACACACACTTCTCAGCCGCAGCGTGTGTATGTGTGTGTGTGTGTGTGTGTGTGTGTGTGTGTGTGTGTGTGTGTGTGTGTGTGTGTGTGTGTGAAGTCTCTGGAAAGGTGCTAACAAGGGACGCTCGCCCGCAGAGAACGTCCTCAACCGGACCGGAGGAGACGAGAGGATTCAAAGCTTTTCATCCTCCCGCTGGAGAGTAAAGAACAAGCAAAACATTTGTTTAATTGACACAATTGGGAGTTGATGTTCTTTAAATTCAGCGTACTAAAATAGCACAGCATTTCTACGTGTCCAAAAGAAGAATCCGCCTCGTCTCTTCTCTCATTTAAACTGAGGAGCTGGAGCTCAGGATCACCTAAGATGTTCCTCTTGAACGCACTCATGTTGTCTGCAACGACGCAGCTTTTTAAAGAGAATGAACTGCAAAAAAAAAGCGTAAAAGAGTATTTTTGAATTATAGTTTTTTTGTTTGTGGTTGTGTTCCTTCTGTTTCTTGTTCTCCTTTCTCTCTTGGAAAAGAGACCTTAATCTCAATGAGCCTGATTACATAAAGAGTTAGTGAATTAATAAATGTGGACATCTATTGCAATATAATAATATTGATATTGCAGATTTTGTGCAGAGATTTGCAAGCAGAGCCCGAGTGAAGTCCAACGCCGATGTTGTGTGTTCACGCCCGGCTGCCGGGACCTCAGAGGTGTCGGATGGGGTTGTTGTCGGGGCTTCGTGAAGGCCGGTCCAGTTCCTCCTCACCAACAGCTTTTCTCTTACAGCTGGCTTCTTGCACATGGATGAGGTCATGTTGGAACCTGAAAGGGATGAAAGCAAACTGTTCACGATAACTGCTGTTGCACGATGTACGGTCCAGAAAGAGTCGCTTTAAAGATAATATGATGCCATGCTGATTATTCTAAGAGCGCGTTGCAGAAGATGTTGGTGACATTGGTATGTAAACAAACAGAATGGGCAAGTTCAAGGTCAGAAAAGATGATGAAGGTCATTCATTGTACAATAAGTCAAAAACGTTATAATTATGGAGGTCGTGTCCATCGTACGACAAGTCGATGACGTTAAAATGATCGAGCTCATGTCCATATATCGCACGATATTGTCTTAAATAAACCTGTGCTATATTAGTTATATTCCACATTGCAGAAGTATGCGGACAAGCTAGCATCAAGTATCAAGTAGTGGTTCTATCTACGCACTCGTGATTTAGAGTTGTAGAAATAATGGTGAGCACACACCTAGCAGTCAGCTAGCAGCGGCTAGCAGTCAGCTAGCAGTTGGCTAGCAGTCGGCTAGCAGTCAGGTAGTAGCGGCTAACAGCAGCTAGCTGTGGCTAGCAGCGTCTTGCAGTCGGCTAGCAGCGGCTAGCTGTGACTAGCAGCGTCTAGCAGTCAGCTAGCAGCGGCTAGCAGCGTCTAGCAGTCACCTAGCAGCGGCTAACAGCGGCTAGCAGCGCCTAGCAGCGGCTCTCTACAGCGCGGTCACGTCTCTGGCTTTTCTATCACGTCCATCAGACACACAGATGCCTGCTATCCTGCGACGGCTCTGGAGCGCGACCACGCCTCCTCTCTGGCGTGCGTCCTGTGTGTCAGCGCTGCCACCGCCATGCGTCAGCCCTCAGGATGTGCCGTCTGACAAAGACAACGCTAATCAGCTGCAGACTGTAAGACACTGAAGCTCCGTGAACACTCGCTTGTGACTTTAGTGCTAAGCTCAGCTCGGCTGCAGGAAGCAAACAAGCCATGTTCTGTATATTTGGATTGTTTGACCAGAGGCCCGAGCGCTGATGTCGAGTTGTTTACGGCGACTGCGTCATCCATCAGGAAACACGTCTCTGCTTGGCACCAGGGTTCCCAGGGTGCACAGACACTTAATGGCATGACAGGTTGTGTCCGGGCCCCCGAGGCCCCGGACCGGACGCCGCTGGCTGCTGGACGGAGACGCCGGACCGCCTCGGGACCCCAAGGGGACTCGCTGTCTGAGACTGCGGCTTCAGGCGCTGACGTCTGGGAAGAAAAAGAAGACAAAAGAGAAGAGGTGTGAAGAGCTGAGCGACACCACGGTGCCACGGCGTGCTACACAACCTGCAGACAGCACGGCGTGCTACACAACCTGCAGACAGCACGGCAGCTTCATGCATGAGGGGAAGGTGCCGTCAGGCTGTCAGAAGCTTCAGCTCACATGTGATTTACTTTTGCTTTTACGAGGCGTCTGTGGAGCGACTCCGGCAGCAGACGTGCGATCGAGTTGAAAGAAGACGCACTTCAGGTTTTATGTGGCGCTGAGATTGTGTGTTGTTGTTGTTTTCAACATATGCCTTCTTGTTTATGGATTATGTTCCATGTTCAATGTGACATAGAGAGTATTTTGTATCACAACATTGTGACTTGTGACACAATATTAATGATCAGAAACACTAATAGTTTACAGACAGTGACATATAATGCAATGTTTTTAACTCCATCCCCTGAATCATGATCTGGAATATATCGCCAGACAGGAAGGATTTTCTAAAATGAAAACAATGGTCATATATACCTAAAAAAAATCCTTGAAATTTCGCACCTTTCTTTTCAGACTTTGTGTGCTTGAAAAGCCAAATAAATACTTAATTAATAACTGCTATTAATAAACATCGCTGCCACAGGCTGTGGGCCAAGCGAGTATTGTTCTTTCCTGAAAAGAGAGCAAACAAATCCAGACATTCAGTCAGGAAGCAACAAACGGCCCCATGAGTGAGCGTTTGTCGGGCAGGATTTATAGATTTTTCGATTTATAGATTTATAGATTCATAGCGAGAGCCTCGCTGGCCTCGGAGGAGCAGCTTCTGGAAGCCGAGACGCCGCTGGTCAATACTCGGAGACGAGGGATACATTTGGCGTCTCTTGGGATTTACAACCGCCAAGTTTGGCCTTTTTACCTCGCAGTTTTTTTTTTGCCGCCTTTGTCACAAGAACACTTCTGAATATAGCTCTGAGCGAGAAGAAAAAGGGACCCCCGTGTTCGTAAATGCCAGATGAAGTCTGAGCCCCGCCGACGGCCGAGATGACGTTTGCTTCTCCGATGCTCAGATCTCTGCCACGATGTCCGCTGAAGCGGGACGGCCAGACCACAGGGAGAGAGCATATGCCGGCCTTTTCCTCCGACATGTGCCACTTCCTCCTCGCCTCGGCCCACCTGCCCGGCCACGTAGTTTCCTACGAGAGGCGGCCTGCAGCCACGGCATGCAGGATGCACTGCATGCAGGATGCACGGCATGCTCGATGCACGGCATGCTTGATGCACGGCATGCAGGATGCAGGATGCAGGATGCACGGCATGCAGGATGCACTGCATGCAGGATGCACGGCATGCAGGATGCAGGATGCAGGATGCACGGCATGCAGGATGCAGGATGCACGGCATGCAGGATGCAGGATGCACTGCATGCATGATGCACTGCATGCAGGATGCACGGCATGCAGGATGCAGGATGCACGGCATGCAGGATGCAGGATGCACGGCATACAGGATGCACGGCATGCAGGATGCACTGCATGCTGGATGCACGACATGCAGGATGCACGGCATGCAGGATGCAGGGCATGCAGAGACAAGATCATCCGGAGGAACCGTTGTCTGAGAAGAGCTTCAGTCGGGCTCAAAATCCTGTTCTAGTGCCAGTAATTAATCTCACACATGATGATCATCACATCATTGTAGGTCTGCTTGTAATGGCCGGGTTGATCAAAGCTGTGCAATTATTTAAAAATATATATATTTTTACACTCAAAATAATTTCCACAAGCTGTAGTTAAATAACTTTTAAACAGGTTGCTGCGCCACGTGTCCGTCTTCAGAGCAACGTTTCCATTATTCTGTCCACCAGCCGACCCGTGGTTATCTGGGGCTTTTCGGTTCCATCTGTTTGCCTCATCGATCCGCTATCGGGAGAGGAACGCCAGCAGGTGGATCCGTGGACATTCATCACGGATGGATCGGGGTCACGCCGCCCGGCCTCCGGCATCAGAACACGACACAGAAAACACCGCTGACGTCCTGCTGCCGAGGAGGACGGGCTTCGTCTTTCGAGGGATTCATCCACGGGGCCAAAATAAATGAAGACGAATGGCTTTTCATGCTCGGCTGCAGTTGGCAGTCGTTTTTGTGAGCGAGATTGTTTTCAGCTCGGCATTGTAATGGATGCACGTGTGACCTGGAAGAGCAGAAACGGGTGATCCGGGTGTTAGAGTACAGACTGAAACACTGACTTGAAGCAGAGTGCATGAGGAAACGCACACGAGGGGGTTTGTGAACAATAACTTCTCGTCAAAGCAGCAGGTGCATCTCTGCTCTCTGACCTCTAAGGGGGGCTCATGCCCTGACCCGCAGAGCAAAGGGGAGCTCACCCGGCTGCAGGCGGCGTGATGGAGGAGAGTTTGAGGGACAGAAAGGACAGATATGAGTCCCGCTGGTTCCCGTCCTGACCTTTCAAAAGCAAACGTCCAACCGGAGACGGCGCCGCCGAGGGGGAGGGGCCGGCGAGGCAAGCGGCGAGGGCAACATCTGTCTGACGACGACCAAGGTCGACCAAGGTCAAAGCGGGGGTTGTGTTGGAGCGCCGTCGCAGCGGGCGAAGAGGAAACTCTCCATTGATCAGTGGATGTCAGAGGCTACTTCAACTCTTCAGGAAGTCGCTTTAATGTCGTAAAGATGCTCATTGGGAGCTTTATGGAAATGTATAACACTAAAGGTTGATGGATGCTTCCATGAAGTACATATTTAATATAAAAACCTCCATAGCACGCCGCAGAGTTGGCTCTCGGGCCTCTAGTGGTGACTTTAGCTTTGCTGTCGCAGATGCAGTCAGCAAACCGTGTTTCCACCATTTTCCATATCAAAGGTGTCGAACCCAAACTTCTCCAAACATGAACACCTTCAGACGGGCGGCGGTCCGGGTTGTGTGTGAGGGTCAGTCGCTGGTTCCAGATCAATAGTTCAGGTTGTGAATAAAAAGGTGAGCGCCCCGATTCACTGCAATGCAGCTGAGCAGGAATCCATCCATCCATTATCTTTAACCGCTTATCCTGTTCAGGGTCGTGTGTGTGTGTGTGTGTGTGTGTGTGTGTGTGTGTGTGTGTGTGTGTGTGTGTGTGTGTGTGTGTGTGTGTGTGTGTGTGTGTGTGTGTGTGTGTGTGTGTGTGTGTGTGTGTGTGTGTGTGACATTGGGTGAAGAGTATACATCCTGGACAGGCGGCCAGAGGCTGTTAGGAATGTTAAAAAGGATTTTCATTGAAGATAATCAGATAATCATCAAATTTAACGTGGTCAATAAAGCCGCTGCAATTAAGTCAGAAGTGGGTTTTTACTACAAAATAAGAGGACAATATTTATGATTTATTGTATTTAAATGACAGGAAACATTCCTGTACTACAATTTATTGTTTATTTTCCCCCCAACATTCACACGGATGAGATATTTACAGGAGAACATGATCCATTTGGTTTCGGGGAACTCTTCTTGGTTTCTTCAAGCGGGGAAGAAATCAATTTTAATGGAAGCCGGTGACATGAAGCAAAAAGACAATACACAAACACATGTTTTTCCCAGTGTTCTAGTCTTCTATACAACCAGAGGAGTCACCCCCTGGTGGTCAGGAGAGAGAATGCAGCTTTAATATATGATGCATTGACTTCTATACAACCAGAGGAGTCACCCCCTGGTGGTCAGGAGAGAGAATGCAGCTTTAACACATGAAGCATAGCCTTCTATACAACCAGAGGAGTCGCCCCCTGGTGGTCAGGAGAGAGAATGCATCTTTAAAACACTTCGGTATCAACCCTGTTTCTAAACCACCTCAAAGTAATGTCTGACATTTCTGGACTGAAGCGTCAGACACTCTAATGTTTGCTTGCATAATGTTAATAATCATACATGCTGTACATGCTGACACATACGTGTCAACTTACACCGACACATGAAGCTCAAAGCACAAGAGGTAACGCACAGAGACAGGAGGAAGAAGAGGGTGAGCAGCGACTCCGTTTGTCCCAGAGAACGTTTCAAGGACAAACCTGTTGATGACGAGTCGCTGAGCGGAACGGGAACGCCGGGAAAAAACAAGATAGGGGACAAGTTGACGAATGAATGCGTCCCGGGGAGCAAGAGTGAGGAGAGACGACGCATTCTAGTGCCAGGGCTGAAACAGAGGCTGTAGTATGATGAGAGTTGTACGGCGGAGGGAGAGAAACAAAACGGGAGGGAGGGAGACCGAGAGGAGGGAGGAGAGAACGAGAGGATAAATCCTTACTACATAATGATTAGAGCTCACAAGCCCTTCCTGTGACACAGAGTGGAGGAGTCGGGATTACAGCCGGCCAGTGACAGCTCTGCTGATGGAGGAGAGAGGGGCTCAGGTGGGACGAGGCGATCGGGACAACAAGTGACTGGTGACCACACCAAAAAGAAGACGAGCAAGGTGTGTTGAAAGAAGATATTGTTCTCATCTGTCGCCCGGCATCTGGACCACCTCTTTCCCGAGGACTTGTTTTTTTTGATGGAGCGGCCACAAGGGCAGCAGAGGAGGGCGAAGAGGAAGGGGAGACGGGGAAATTAAGACGAGGGAGGGGGGTGTCACCCCTGCACAACGTGATGGACGGCCCCGCGGCGTGGACAGGTGTCTCGGACAAGACGTGGAGTACATCTGTGTCCGTGTGACGGACGAGGACCAGACTGCATGACGAGGATTTGTTTGTGTTTTTGTGTAAGTTTCTGCCGGCTTCCGGAGCTTTTCTTCTGAAGTCTTGGTCCTCCAGCCAAGAGAGGAATTATCTTCCCCCTCCTCCTCCACCCCTCCATCCCCCAGAGGTGAGCAGCTGCTGAAGATCTTAACAAATAACTAAAAAAGCAATTGCTTTACACTTAAATATGCACGCTGAAGGGTTCCGCCTCAAAGCATTCTGGGACGTCTTACCTGAAATGCCGCTTTTGAGTGAACTTTAATTCTAACCTGGAACATTTAGCCGAGAGCTCAACTGTGGACAGCCACAATTTCTTCATCCTCCTCCTCCTCCTCCTCCTCCTCCAGGCACCTGCTCACTTCGATCCCCCTCCATCACTCCGTCCATCCTCCTCCTGCTCCTCCTCTTCCTCCTCCCCTCCCTTTTTTTTCCACCAGTGAGTGATAATGTGACCTTCTGCCAAAAGTGCTGGAAAGCATGCCACCGTCGCAGCGGGCTCCTCTGCTGCTGCCACTGAAATAGACTCAAACAAGTGCAGGGAGAGGAAGAGGAAGGGAGGAGGGGAAGAGGACGAAGAGGAGGGAAGAGGAAGAGGAGGAGAGGGGGCCAACAAGGGGGAGAGGAAGAGGAAGAGGAGAGGAGGGGAAAAAAGAAGAAAAAAACGGAAACAGGACAGCGTGAAGCCGCAGACCCGGGATGAGCGGCGAGGAGCCGGAGCTGGACGAGGATCTCCAGCGCAGGTAACGGATCACCTCCATCTGCCTCTCTGGGCTCCATCTGCTGCTTGTGCTCTTCTGTAACTTTACTCACTGAGATGCTTCTGCTTCTTTTTCTGTGTTTGGAGGTCTGTTTTCAAGTAGCACCCCTTCCTCCTCCTCCTCCTCCTCCTCCTCCTCCTCCTCCTCCTCCTCTCGTGTAACTGTCAATAGAGGAATTGTCAGAGTGCAGAGGATCGGATCAAAAGCAGGACTCGACAGGGTACTTGGCGGGGGGGATCAGACGACACGCTACGTTTGGCTTCTGTGTGTGTATGTGTGTGTGTGTGTGTGTGTGTGTGTGTGTGTGTGTGTGTGTGTGTGTGTGTGTGTGGCAGCTGTAACTGTTGCTTTAACGCTGCCTGGGGGGGATTAAGCGGAGCGGATCGATGCGTCATTGTAAACAGTTAGAGCAGCTGAGAGGCTGTGATACCTGCTGCTGGACCGGGATGCTGCTGGTGATGCTGCTGGTGGTGCTAGTGCTACTGGTGGTACTGGTGCTACTGCTACTAGTGGTACTGGTACTGGTGCTACTGGTGCTGCTTGTGGTGCTACTGGTGGTGCTGCTGCTGGTGCTGGTTATATTAGATTAGAACACTGTATTAATCCCCAGTGGGGAAACTCATTTATCACCAAAAGTCATACAGACAAGAAACACATCACAAAGAACAAGCACCAGAGAATGCCATATGAAACATGGCCGACATCAGACAGATGCTAATCCTAAAAACTACAACTAAAGGTGTTAGAACTGCTGTTGGAACCAAAGCCCGTCTGAGTGGTTCAGTAGAACCACTGACCTCCTGAGTGGTTCAGTAGAACTAAAGACCTCCTGAGTGGCTCAGTAGAACCAAAGACCTCCTGAGTGGCTCAGTAGAACCACTGACCTCCTGAGTGGCTCAGTAGAATCACTGACCTTCTGAGTGGTTCAGTAGAACCAAAGACCTCCTGAGTGGCTCAGTAGAACCAAAGACCTCCTGAGTGGTTCAGTAGAACTAAAGACCTCCTGAGTGGTTCAGTAGAACCAAATACCTCCTGAGTGGTTCAGTAGAACTAAATACCTCCTGAGTGGTTCAGTAGAACCAAAGACCTTCTGAGTGGTTCAGTAGAACTAAAGACCTCCTGAGTGGTTCAGTAGAACTAAAGACCTCCTGAGTGGTTCAGTAGAACCACTGACCTTCTGAGTGGTTCAGTAGAACTAAAGACCTCCTGAGTGGTTCAGTAGAACCACTGACCTTCTGAGTGGTTCAGTAGAACCAAAGACCTTCTGAGTGGTTCAGTAGAACTAAAGACCTCCTGAGTGGTTCAGTAGAACCAAAGACCATCTGAGTGGTTCAGTAGAACTAAAGACCTCCTGAGTGGTTCAGTAGAACCAAAGACCTTCTGAGTGGTTCAGTAGAACTAAAGACCTCCTGAGTGGTTCAGTAGAACTAAAGACCTTCTGAGTGGTTCAGTAGAACTAAAGACCTCCTGAGTGGTTCAGTAGAACTAAAGACCTCCTGAGTGGTTCAGTAGAACCACTGACCTTCTGAGTGGTTCAGTAGAACCACTGACCTTCTGAGTGGTTCAGTAGAACTAAAGACCTCCTGAGTGGTTCAGTAGAACCAAAGACCTCCTGAGTGGTTCAGTAGAACCAAAGACCTCCTGAGTGGCTCAGTGAACACGTTGGTGCTGAGTCTTACTGAATGGACCTCTGAGTCCATTAAAACACTGCGTAGTGACGGCCTTCAAAAGAAACAATCGTTTGTGACTTGGCCCTCGTTCTCTTTTCCATAGTGACCTCTAGTGAGTCGATCACTGACCTTTCTGATCATCTTATTGATCCTGTTCCTGTCATCTGCAGTGATGCCTCCCAGCAGAGCAGCATATGAGGACACGGCTAAGACCTGCTGGTGCTGGTAGTGCTGGTGGTACTGGTGCTGGTGGTACTGGTGCTGGTGGTACTGGTGGTGCTGGTGGTGCTGGTTGTACTGATGCTGGTGGTGGTGCTGGTGGTACTGGTGGTGGTGGTGGTGGTGGTACTGGTGCTGGTGGTGCTGGTGGTACTGGTGGTGCTGGTGGTGCTGGTGGTACTGATGCTGGTGGTGGTGCTGGTGGTGCTGGTGGTACTGGTGCTGGTGGTGCTGGTGCTGGTGGTGCTGGTGGTGCTGGTGCTGGTGGTGCTGGTCATACTGGTGGTGCTGGTGGTGTTGGTGCTGGTGGTACTGGTGGTGCTGGTGCATGGGGGAAATTTAACTGCCATCAAAGTGACTTTCCCGGATGCCGGAGAATGAGACGTTCACTGTCATCATGGAAGGAATCTGTTCCGGCTCCATGAATACAGAACCGGTCTTCATGTCTTCAGGTCTTTAGGTCTTCATGTTTTCATGTCTTCATGTCTTCATGTCTTCATGTCTTCAGGTCTTCAGGTCTTCATGTCTTCATGTCTTCAGGTCTTTAGGTCTTCATGTCTTCAGGTCTTCAGGTCTTTAGGTCTTTTTAGGTCTTTTTGGGTCTTCATGTCTTCAGGTCTTTAGGTCTTTAGGTCTTCATGTCTTCATGTCTTCAGGTCTTCAGGTCTTCACGTCTTTAGGTCTTCATGTCTTCAGGTCTTCAGGTCTTTAGGTCTTTTTGGGTCTTCATGTCTTCAGGTCTTTAGGTCTTTAGGTCTTCATGTCTTCAGGTCTTTAGGTCGTTAGGTATTTTTAAGTCTTTATGTCTTCATGATGTCTTCAAATATAGTAGATAGTCTTCATGTCTTCATGTCTTTAGGTCTTCATGTTTTCATATCTTCATGTCTTCAGGTCTTCGTGTCTTCAGGTCTTCAGGTCTTTAGGTCTTTTTAGGTCTTTTTAGGTCTTTTTAGGTCTTCAGGACTTCATGTCTTCAGGTCTTTAGGTCTTCATGTCTTCAGGTCTTTAGGTCTTCATGTCTTCAGGTCGTTAGATCGGTTACAGGAAACAGACAAACTGATATGTAGAGATGAACTCAGTGAAAGGTCTCAACTCAAGGCTCAGGTGGAAGACCTGCAGGTCAACGAGGGAAAGAACCAAATCAAGGCTATGAAGGAAACAATGAGAGCAGAACAGAATACGTCTCATGAGCGTCTTCCAGAGCGTCTTCCAGAGCGTCTTCCAGAGCGTCTTCCAGAGCGTGGAGCTGGATCCAGCTGTCGTATGAGTCCAACCCAAACGTACCGGTGGAGACGCGGGTCAGAGGGAGGTTTGCGTTGGAGGCTTTCACTGGTTCCCGATGCAGAGAGGACAAAAGACTCCAGGGGGACGTCCCCTAGAGAGATATTTTGACTTAAAGGCTCAGCTTGATTAAAAGACTGACTTATATATTCTCAGGGTCCTCTGTGGTCGTAGAGTCCTGCAGCATCAACCTGTGGGGCGGATGTAGACGGATCATGAGGACCTTTAAAGACACCGATGGTTTCAGGTAGAGGCTCAATTCATCCATATGATGATGAACACGTATTCCTCTCCTCTAGAAGAGTGGTTCAAACCCAAAGGCGTCCCAAGATTAATAAGAGGGGACTCCAGATGATTGACACGTTGTTCTGTTGTTCTGTGACACGCTGAATAGTTTAATCTCTTCTGGAGTCTAAACACTATTCAGATGTAACAGACGAGCCAAAAATGATTGTTTCTTCCAAAAATATTGGATCAGAATCTGAAGGAAAACGTTCAATCCTGTTAATCATCCTGTCGCTCCTGAGGTTGCATGTTCAAATGTTTTCTTCTTTTCTTCTTCTTTGTTCTTGTGAATCATTTCTCCAACCCAGAGAGGAAAACTAGAGAGGCCAACATCACGTATAGGTGTTAATAAATATCACTTATTGCTTGTGATGCTTTAAAAAAAAAACACCCTTCCCACAGGTGTGTGTTTAACTCCTGTGCTCCTCCTTCTCCTCTTCCTCCTCTTCCTCCTCCTTCTCCTCCTCCTCCTCCTCCTCACCTGAGAACGAATGTGAGACGGCGTAAGCGGCCGGTTAGGCAGGTGAAAAATGTCCGTTCATTATGTGATGCCAACCATGCCCTAGTTTCAGTAATGGGATGTACTGGCATGTATGTGAGGTGTGTGTGTGTGTGTGTGTGTGTGTGTGTGTGTGTGTGTGTGTGTGTGTGTGTGTGTGTGTGTGTGTGTGTGTCAAGGCAACACGTGACTGGAGGAAGCAATGCAAGGATTCTCAGCCTATCACGCAACAAGATGCAGTCGCACACACACACACACACACACACACACACACACACACACACACACACACACAGTGTGGGAGGAGTCTTCTGGGCTGATCAAGAGCACAACTCAAACACCTCTGAGGACAAAATGTCCTCACAATCAGTGCAACCTGTTCTCCGGTTCCACGTGTTCTCCGGTTCCACGTGTTCTCCGGTTCCACGTGTTCTCCGGTTCCACGTGTTCTCGGTTCCACGTGTTCTCGGTTCCACGTGATCTCAGTTCCACGTGTTCTCGGTTCCACGTGTTCTCGGTTCCACGTGTTCTCAGTTCCACGTGTTCTCCGGTTCCACGTGATCTCAGTTCCACGTGTTCTCGGTTCCACGGTGTTCTGGGAGAACGTCTCTGGCTAACCGGTTTAACTCTGCAGTTACAGTTTGTCACGTAGGATTAACGTGTGAAGAGATGCTGAAGAAACAGCATGGAGGAGCACACACACACACACACACACACACACACACACACACACACACACACACACATTAACAGAGCAGCAACAGTGTGATTGTCATTGTACTGTAATGCGCACACTTAAAGGGACAGCGCGCCCAACATCAAACACACATCCTTTACCTGTTACACATTATTTATCCGTGTGGAGTGACAGAGCTTTGGAGATGCCGGCCTTCTTCCTTCAACTCACAACAGATTCTACATTTTCTGTTTTATTCATCCAGAGTCAGTGTGTTTTATTATATAACGGAAGTAACTCAAGGACTAGTGGTTTGTTTGGAATAAATAAAAGAGAACCTCAGACAGAAAACCAATTGATGACAAAATATTTTGATGAATGATTTAATAATTAGACCTCTGAAGAAATCCTGTAAGTCTGACATTTTATAAACTAAATTAGAGCAGAAAACAAGTAATTGAGGAACAGCTAGGAGAAGTCATCAATGCTGTTAAGATGAGCAGTGAAGAAAAAGCACCTGCAGAAACTTCACACGCCGAAGACGCCAGAACACGTTCAATGATGTCCACTAATGTGTTCCGCTCCTGCAGCAACATCCTGGTAAAACCATCATGTGTTAATGTTCGCATGTGAGGCCGCAGCATGCAGGTCAGCGGCTTCGTCCAGCAGACACTCAGAGCCGGGCTCTGGATCCAGTGACCGGACCTCGAGCAACAGGCGGAGGAGAGAGAGGAAGCAGAGCAGGGGGCATGCACCTGTGTGAGACAGATGCTGCGCTGATTGACAGCCGGCCGCCGGCATCCAGGCAGTAAAGGGTTTACTGCAGGGGGCGGGACCGAGGGGTGAGGACGGCAGAGGACTTCCTCCAAGGTCACGGGAGAGCAGTGGATGAGGCCGGCACCGCCAACGCCTCAGGGTGCTGCAGGTGCAGAGTCCTCAGGGTGCTGCAGGTGCAGAGTCCTCAGGGTGCTGCAGTACTGAAGGCTCTCTGGTGAGATGAGACTCGGGGTGGGAGCACCAGAAGAACTTGACGGTTGCTCTCGGGCACAACAGAGACTCCTCATCTATATTCATCGCACCTCGTCTACCGACCCGTCCCTGTTGAGAGGAAGCTGATCCGCCGTGGGCCTCTCTTCTTCTCTTCTTCTCTTCCTCTCTTCTTCTCTTCTTCTCTTCCTCTCTTCTTCTCTTCTTCTCTTCCTCTCTTCCTCTCTTCTTCTCTTCCTCTCTTCCTCTCTTCTTCTCTTCCTCTCTTCTTCTCTTCCTCTCTTCTTCTCTTCTTCTCTTCTTCTCTTCCTCTCTTCTTCTCTTCTTCTCTTCCTCCCTTCTTCTCTTCCTCTCTTCTTCTCTTCTTCTCTTCCTCCCTTCTTCTCTTCCTCTCTTCTTCTCTTCTTCTCTTCTTCTCTTCTTCTCTTCCTCCCTTCTTCTCTTCTTCTCTTCTTCTCTTCTTCTCTTCTTCTCTTCCTCCCTTCTTCTCTTCCTCTCTTCTTCTCTTCTTCTCTTCTTCTCTTCTTCTCTTCCTCCCTTCTTCTCTTCTTCTCTTCTTCTCTTCTTCTCTTCTTCTCTTCTTCTCTTCCTCCCTTCTTCTCTTCTTCTCTTCTTCTCTTCCTCTCTTCTTCTATTCCTCTCTTCTTCTCTTCTTCTCTTCCTCTCTTCTTCTCTTCTTCTCTTCTTCCCTTCTTCTCTTCTTCTCTTCCTCTCTTCCTCTCTTCTTCTCTTCTTCTCTTCCTCTCTTCTTCTCTTCTTCTCTTCCTCTCTTCTTCTCTTCCTCTCTTCTTCTCTTGCTCTCTTCCTCTCTTCTTCTCTTCCTCTCTTCCTCTCCGAACAGAAAGAGCAGTTTGACTTGTGCGGTGATTCTCGGCACGACGCTCTAACTCAGAGCGACACGCGGCGGCTGAGATTGTGACGTCGTTGAGGTTCAAGCTGACTTCCTGTGTCACACGTTCGATCCCCACCGGTCCCTCCCCGTCCCCCCTGTCCCCCCCGTCCCCCCCGTCCCCCCTGTCCCCCCGTCAACCCGTCCCCCCCGTCACCCCGTACAGAAGCAGCCAACATGCTGAACGGACCCAGACAAGACGCTCTAGACCAGAAGCAGAAGCCACAATCTGCTTCACACCTTTTCCAAAAGCTGAGAGTTGTTTTCACTGCAGAAAGAATCAATATTTCATCTCCAGAGAAAAGTATGAAAGCCAGAGAAGTTCTCTGACACTTCGATTGCTTTCCAGGCAGCGCTTCTACATGTTTTAGCTCAATTACGTCTGTCACTCCCAATCTTGCTTTAGTTTTTTTTTCATGCTGAATGACTTATTTCCAAGAAACATTAAGAAGCAAATCTCTTGTGAAGTGAAGGTTTGAAGCGATGCTTTTGTGAGATTCTTTGTGGAGAAACTCAGATTTAATTGTCGGAGATAGTCGTGAATATGTTCCTGAGACTGGATGAAGCCGTCTGGCTAAATGTAGAGGCTGATTTAAGAAATACAAGAATATCATTGAAATATTTTGTGGACAAACAAGAATTAAGACGCAAATGCATTTGTTTATTCGGGGTGAACTGGCCCTTTAAATTGATTGTAGTCGAGTTTATCTTTTACAAGCTAGCTTTAAAATACAGAAGCAGTATGGACAGAAGAAGTGAAACAGTCAGGACACACACACACACACACACACACGCGGCAGATTAAAAACAAAGTGGTATGCTCATATGTGGATTAGAGTGTGTGCACATGTGTGTGTATGTCAGAGATCAGCTGTATGTGTGAGTCAACTCGGAGAGCAAGCTGACGACAGCTGGGCCGCCGGTCGGGGGGCGGAGCTTAACCAGGGTCTTACGCTGATCCCTGCTCCACATACGGAAGGGAGGACTCCACCGCCACCAGGCGCCCGCGGGGTTTACATCCGGGGCGGCCGGCGGGGTCAGAGTAGGAATATTAATATCACGGCGCCGCGGCGAGGCCCTTAAGCCTCAGGTAAACACGCGCCCATGTGTCACGGACATAATGGATTACGTTTGCGACACCGCGGTAATCTGCAGCCCCGCTAATGGCGGCGGCCTCCTGGAAACCGGACGTTGTGTTGAGCTAATGCAACACATGTGATGAAGCGAAGAGAGAGAGGTGGTGTCAACCAAAACATCTGTCTGACGATGACAAACGGTTGTTTTGAAGCGTCTGGATCCATTTAGAAAACCCAATCAGACTTGTGTTGATGGTCTTAGAGCGTGGAGTTGAAAGCTGACGCGGTGGTCGTACACGAGGCTTTGCTACGGCGCTCGATGGGATTTTCCAAAGGCAGAACGGTAATAAAGCTCAAACGACGGCGTTGAAAACCCGCTGAACGCAGCGCAGCTCGTCTGAGGCCACGACAACGACGGGAGAACCAACTGATCAGTTCAGCGCCGCTTCTCTGCTGAATATTTCAATCCTTTAACACACACACACACACACACACACACACACACACACACACACACACACACACACACACACACACACACACACAGACAGACACACACAGACAGACATACAGAGAGAGAGAGACACACACACACACACAGAGACACATACATACACACACACACACACACAGAGAGAGAGAGAGAGACACACACACACGCACACACACACACACACACACACACACACACACACAGACACACACACCAGCAAAAAGCCTGAATACCCTTCCATTGATTCCTGTTGAGAATGTCCCAGCTGTTTGAGGAGTGCTTCCTCCTCCCCGTCCTCCTCCTCCTCCTCCTCCTCCTGCTCCTCCTCCTCCTCCTTCTCCTCCTCCCCGTCCTCCTCCTCCTCTCCTCCTCTCTTCCTCTCCTCCTCTCCCTCCTCCTCCTCCTCCTCCTCCCCCTCCTCCTCCTCCTCCTCTCCTCCTCTCCTCCTCCCCCTCCTCCTCCTCCTCCTCCTCCTCCTCCTCCTCCTCCTGCTCCTCCTCCTCCTCCTTCTCCTCCTCCTCCTCCTCCTCATCCCCGTCCTCCTCCTCCTCTCCTCCTCTCCTCTTCCTCCTCTCCACCTCCCCCTCCTCCCTCTCCTCCTCCCTCTCTTCCTCCTCCTCCTCCTCCAGTAAAGATCAGATTCATTGGTTCTCGTGCTGACAGATTAACTGCATGTTGTGAAGGTAATGTGGAGGCCTGCATGTCTTCAACATGTCTGCCGTGTCCCTGCAGAGGCTCGGTGACAGAAACCACTATCTCTGAGTGAGTCTGAGAGTCGGAGGTCGGCGTAAATCTCGTGCGGTTCGGCGTCAGAAGCCTCGTTCTCTTTGAGAACCTCGCTGGTGAAACGCTGCAGGACGGCCTGATACTCACACTATTTATATTTTTATATGACAGCACGAGGCGGCCATTCATCACACGGCCATGACAGAGGAAACCAGAGCATAAAGAGTAGAGCGGTAACTCAACAGACTTCCTCAGGACTCGCTGCAGGAATCAGGAATCTCTTCGCCTCGACCTTCAGAGAGAAATGGAGCAACAGAGGATGTTTTGTTCCAAAAGGAGTCCAAAGAAATGTGGTTTGTGTGAGTGATGGTGGGCGTGGTGGGCTGTTGGGCTGTTGGGCTGGTGGGCTGTTGGGCTGTTGGGCTGTTGGGCTGGTGGGCTGTTGGGCTGGTGGGCGTGTTGGGCGTGTTGGGCGTGTTGGGCTGGTGGGCTGTTGGGCGTGTTGGGCTGGTGGGCTGTTGGGCTGTTGGGCTGTTGGGCTGTTGGGCTGGTGGGCTGTTGGGCTGGTGGGCTGTTGGGCTGTTGGGCTGTTGGGCTGTTGGGCTGTTGGGCTGTTGGGCTGGTGGGCTGGTGGGCTGTTGGGCGGGCGACATGCTTCACACCCTCACACACTCTCACTTTCCACCTCGCCTCATCATCACCTGATGCTGCTCACTGAACTCAATGTGAACGTTTACTCACAGAGTTGTTCTTAAATCAGTCAGATTGTATTCCCCGTATTACAAGAATCAGGTTTTACTACGACAATGAGATACATGTAAACCGCCTGGAGCATCACCGCCTTGCAGGCTGGCTCCATCCAGCGTTCGTAGTGAAATCTCATTTGTAGATATTCCACAATGATGTTTCCGTGTGCGACCCACCTGAACCCCAACGGGGAGGAGGACGGGTCCATCAGGCAGCAATCGTTTGGTAAGTTTGGTACTTCAGTAACGGGACATCAGTCGTTGTTTTAAACCAATCAAGCTGTTCCTGAACATAACTATGTGGTTGTGTAGCAAACTACCTGAGTTTCCTGTGAAGACAGAAGTTCATTTTCAAAACACTGATCCATGCAACCAGCTGAACTTGACTCGCTGAACTTTCGTAGGAAAACGAGTGAAACACTTTTCCGTAAATAAATGGTAGGAACTGTTTGAGGCTACGTCGTCCTGAGAGGAACGGGACGGACGTGAGGTCACAACTCACTTCATCCAGATGGATGCTTGTGCCAAATTTGAAGAAAAATAAATCTAATATATCTATCTGTAAAAAAGAAAAACAGGCATACCTGTTCAGGTGAACTGTTGCCGGCTAATAAAGCCTCTGGATTGGATGAGACTAGATTCAGTGTCAGTCACCTTTAAGCACAAATGTGAGGACAGATCATTTAGTTTTTATTGCACTAAGGTTCAAAAGTTGAGATATTCAACAGCATCTTAGCATCTCTCTCAGGTAAATAACCACGTTTATGTTTTCATCTCCACTTGAAAGCATTTAAAATGCGTTCTGTTTGGTTCCTCCATTATAATTCCTGCCGTGTGAACATGTGTTCACTCAGGACTCTACAGATTGTTCTTTACGGCTCTTCTGACGTCTCCTCCTCGCTTCAAAACACTTTGATCGATGGAAGTGAAGAACGGCAGCGGACTTGAAAAGCAGAAGCGATTGTCTCGACTGTCTCGGGTTGCAACTGAAATAAAGTGCTTTTTCTTTTGTGCGTTAATATTTGATGAGATATTTGCAAACTTAATGGCAGGAATGCAGAGTTGTTTGTGCACTCAGGCGTCCCGTAGAGGATTCGCTAAATCCAGCGCTGGAAGCTCAGTATCTGTTTCCTAAACGTCTCAGAACCAGAAGCAGTTGTTGACGTGACACTGTGTCAAGTTGAGGCTTTAAGCTGCTTCTTCTTTCTTCATATAGCGACAAACTAGTATGAAATAATGATACAATTATGCTAATGACACATGTAGCATTCAATCAGTTGTGCCTCATCAAGAGTTCATTAAAGCTCCTCACAGATCTGACGTCACCTTCCTGACGCTGATCAACGGATCCTCAAACGGCTCGTGAACCTCGTTGAAGGTTTTCCTACTAAAGACAGCGACAATACAATATTATATATTATAAACAAAACACAAAGACTGAAAAGGTATAGGTAGACGCATACATGCTTAAATATTCATATTATCAATTATTATTATCAATTAAATCAGATAATTAATTTGAAATAAAGAAAACATATAATAAATATATACATACATCTTCCATATACATACATTTCATTCACACTTGTAACCCTCAAAAATAGTTTTATAAATAATCCTTTTGAAAACCGAAAAAGAGTGAATTTAATCTTTAAAACTACTTAGCTAGGTTTAGACAGTGGTGGCCTTCTAAGCATTCTCTGCTGGCCTAAACAGAATCACAAAGTTATAGCTATTTTTTTTATTTTTGATAATTAAAAGTTATATCAATTTATAATGTAATTATTTTTCAGCATCCCGTCATGCGCATATTTATGCATACGATATCAGACAGCAGGCCGAGGTAGAAAATGCACGGCCCGCCACCGGGTTTAGACAACCAAACTACTAAAGATCTTTGTTTGGGTTCAAATAACTACAGAAGCGTCGTATCTGGAGAACGAGTGAAGTGAAAAACACAATTGTCTTTCCAAGCGAAGGAACCGGCTGCTCTGTCTGCTGGCTGAAGGTCGCTGCTTGTCTCCCATCCTCCTGTGTGTGCGTTAGCGGCCGTTAGCTTCCTCGTTCACTATTATGTGATTTACGTATGAAATATCTAAGAGTTGCGGCGCATTACTTTAGCTGGACGAGACCAGCCCGCATTGATGCATGAAACTGAAATAAATGAAATAATTTTCCACTGTTTGAAGTTCGCCTGCCGTTGGCTTAGTTACTTCATCTCGTTGCGTCCTCTTCATCTGGAGTGAAATCGTGGCTGAAGCCAAAGGTTGTGCTTCTAGGAACGTTTATCTGGCTTTCTTATTATTTAGCTTTATCTCTATCATTCATTCAGTCGTTATGTTTTAGATGCTGCATGCTGTAGAAATGTTGCCCTATCTGTGGCGATAGATGGCAAGTCAAGGTCAAAGGACCTTCAACACGTATCTGGATTCATCGCCCTGCCATCTTAGGTGTTGAACTGAAATAATTGACCTTGAACCGACACTGCCGACCCGACAGCCACAAATGGAACAGCCGCAGTATTGAACTGCTCTTGGTTCTCGTGTAATGCCGTTAGCTGTGTGTGTAATCTGGACTATGGTGATGGAGACAGGGTCTGGTCCTCTTAATTAACTTCCATTACTCAGCACCAGGCCACGTGGAGCCGAGCCAGACTCATGAATATAAAGAGCCGCTATTGTCTTGAATGTGTTTGAATGGACTTCTCACAAAGCCATGATGTGACTATTGCTGTGACCTCTTCCAGAGGAGCAGCCAGACCTCCACACACAGAGGACCAGCTGTGGAGGTTTCCACTTGTCTCCTGGCTTTTTGCATTCTGGAGAAATGTCCAGAGATCAGCAGGAGATGTGGTTTTATATTCATGGTGATCTGGATTAAGATCAGTGCAGACGTCAGGCTGGGGGGACCGGCACGGTTTTGTTTCTGTTTATCGGAGATGAGTCACGAGATACGGGAGAGGAAGCGCTTTAGTTGAGAGGAGCTTCTGGGTGAGCTACACACACAAAACACTTTATGATCTGACTTTGACTCAGAACCCGTGGACGACCGCCAACTATGTCAAGCTGCGTGTTTCTGTCTCGTTACGGCTCTCTGCCGTCGCTGTACTTATGCAGATGATGAATCTACAGATGAGTTAAGCGGCTGTGGGTTTAAGGAGATTAGCATCGCTGTGTTTTATTCAGAGCCGAGCTAAACGTATTCACACAGGTGGAGGCAAAGAGACGTGACCGTTGTAATTATGTGATAAATGAGTCCTTGCGTCGTAATGGTGGATCAAATATCCACGAAGCACAGAAACGTACTGCTTTATTAGGTTTATACAATGATTTTGAATAATGCAGTAGTCCCACATTTATGAATCTTACCACATTCTCATTGCAGGCTGCTGTTTGTGTTGCATTTCACTTTTTTGTTTGTGTTAAATCACAATTAATGGAAAAAGAGGCGTGGTTAAATATGATTATCAGCCAAAGCATCTTAAAATAAATGTATTTACACGGCATGTGAGTTGATGCGTTTACTAATGTGCAAATTGATTCAACTGACAAAGAATCAGATGATCCCCAAAGAAAAAAGAAAGAAAGGAAAAGTGTGAAGTAATCAGATCAGAATCAGAAACCGTTTATTTGCCAGGAATGTTTACACAAACGGGGAATGTTTCTAAGCAGAAGGTGCAGACATTAGACATGAGCCGCGAGACGAGACAAACAACAATCAACGACAACAACAGTGCAATGATATTAAATGTATATAAAATATTGGGCGGCGCAGTATGAAATATAATGCAAAGCATGTACAACAAACACACGTCACGTTTTGATTATTAAAAGGTAAACGTCACCACAAAATGACCTTTTGTAGATCAATAACTCAACCTGCTGGTTTCCTTGAAGAAAACTTGCTTTTTAAAATGTAGTGTTAAGCCCTGCAGTCTCAATGTCAACGCATGCTGGGATACACTACAGCCCATGAAACCCTGAACAGAGGAGTGTCCAAAAAGCCGACTCTAAGGAGGCAGTTCGTATAGTAGAACAATTTAATGGAGATGAAAACAGGCGGGGAAACAAACTCCTTGTAAATGTGACTTTATCATTAGATCTGGTTCATTTTAAGGCAGAAAACGAACTTCGGGGTTGGAGGAAGATGATCAGCTGACGGTTAATAACCAGAAACCATTCATTCACTTCAACTGCTTCTCTGAAGTCTTTGGTGGTAAAACTAGACGAGGGTCCTAATTTACGAGGCCTCTGGAGATCCTTCTTCTTTTTTTGGCAGTTAAAACCAATAAAGGATGTTGTTTTTCTTGGGAAGACGGCCATGAAGGAGAAGGACGGCGTTAACAGTCACAACACGCTTCAGATCTCAAGTCAAGCTCACATTGAGAAGCATCAGGATAGAAGCATTGGTGTGGCGATGCAGCAGATGGAGGTCCCTGGTGGTTCTTTGCCCTAATTAGCTGCCTCACTTATTCCTATAATCTCTTCTCTTGTGACTTTGCTACACAGCGCTACAGCCGGGTGGGAGCTACGTGTCGAGGTGGTAGCTTGGTTCATGGAGAGGTGTGCACCCGTTTTCCAATAGAGGTCAATAAAGGTGACGGATGACTGAGCGGCTCTTGGAGCGCGACGCAGGATCGTCCTGGAAGGAAGACGCCGCTTGAAGCGGTCGGCAGTTTGAACAGAAGCACGTCTGAGCGAATCGATCACCCGGCGAGAGACGGGACAGGTGCACCTTGTTAAGCAGCAGAGGCGTCATGCCCGGAATGCAAAACAAGCGTCATTAAGCGGCGCCGCCGGTGAGACCGCGCCTCTCAGCCGGTTTACCAACGCGTCCTCGCCTTCATGAGCTGGATCAGGAATTCAGTCGGAGGACTCATAATACAGACTCACAATACCAGAAGAGAAAGAAAGACGGGTGGGACTTTAGTTGACAGGGTTTAATAAGATGGGGCGGGACAATGCATTGTGGGAGATTTCAGCTGTCAGCGGTTATTGACACGGCAAAGAAGCGTGAAATAAAAAAAACCCACAGTTGACAAAAAGACTGAAAAATGAGAAAATAAATGAGACGTAAGTTATTCTGTGCAGGATCCCCGATATGTGAGAACACAACATCGACTCGCTCACGTCTCACCACCTCATGCATAGTGAGCAGGAGAATCCTACTCGCCTTATCAAGAACATTCCAAACACACAGGGAGAGATAATGTGCAGGCTCAACATGCAGATGTACCTTTTGCATTACTGCCGGCTCAGTTTGTCACAACGTAAAAGGAAATGAAGCCCTGGGAAAATGATTTATTTTAATAATGCATTTCTTGAATGGCAGCTTCCATCGTGAGTCTCCCACTAGAGGGGGATACGCACTTTGTAAATGTGTGTTAGTCAAACAACCCTGAAGACAGAGAACATTATTAGATTCATCTCACAGTGCTGACATCATCAGTGGAACAGCCAATAGCAAAGTGGTTGACATGTTTTGACGCATGTTCTTTTCTTTAGTTACTTTTCTATCTTCTCTTGTACGAGACCCAACGAGAAGGTTGGAAAAACAACCTTCAGCTTCAATAATGTGCCATTGGGAGACAGAACTGCAGTGTGTGTGTGTGTGTGTGTGTGTGTGTGTGTGTGTGTGTGTGCGTGCGTGTGTGTGTGTGTGTGTGTGTGTGTGTGTGTGTGTGTGTGTGTGTGTGCGTGCGTGTGTGTGTGTGTGTGTGTGTGTGTGTGGTTTGTTTGAATCATATTGCGGGGACACATATCTTTGCAGTGACATTGTGGGGACTGACCTCCCAAATCTGTCAAATCTTCTCTCCTCGGGCCACGATCCCTAGAAATAACCCAAATAGTTTGCACACATGTACTTGCTGAATGTTGGTGGTTCAATTTAAAAGTTTAAAACATTCAGGGAAAATAGGTTGGCGTCTGAAGGGTGATGGTTTACATTTTTATTCCGTGTAGTCTTGACCACGTTTGAGCAGGATTTTGTTGGCCTGAATGCAACCTGGGAAACTACCAACTATCATCTGAAAATGAAACTTTTTTATAAGTTTAAAGGTCTAAGATTGCCAGCTTTTCGATTGCCTCTCAACGGCTCTCAACATGGCGGAGCTAAGCTCATGGCTAACAGTGTTTACCTGAAGAGGAATCAGAGGATCTTGGACGGCGTTATCAGCTGTGACCGCCGTCTGAGGTCGGTGCAGAGCGGCGTGCACTCAAAGCACCACAAACATAAATGAATGGATATAATAAGCAGAATTCACACCCCAATAATACCACGTAAGCATTCGCGTCCGGCCTCATATGTCCGATAATGAAGTCCTACAATCGGAGATCCACAAAGGAAAGTCCTTTTGATGAGCTTCAGCAGCAGAATTCAGAGATCTGAACAATGAGATGATGCCTCGTCCCCTGAAGGTCGGACCGTTTATCGAGATAAAGAAGAAATGGTTCCATGTGAAGAACGTCTCACCATAAAGAGGAAACATTATTTAAAAGGTTCAGATTGATATTGTAATGTTATACAGTAGCATCACTTCTACATTTAAATTCATGGTGATATTGTTGGGCTCTATTAATACATTTTGAATTATATTTCAACTCTAATTGCAGCGTCAAACAGGATAATATCAAGGAACTAATCAAACATAAGGTTTTCAAACTCAACTTATAGAAATAGGGAATAAATAGGGAAAAGTATAAATAGGGAAACGAACCGATAAGCAGTATTAATAAGAGTACTATTTGACTTGAGCAGGTGGTCTGAGACGCTTTCCAGCCAGAAGTTGAAATGTTAAACAATGCATCTTTACAGTTAAACATCTGTGGGAATAAACACCTCTAGGTGTTCACCTCTGTGATTAAAGATAACTCTGAAAATGATCCAAGCAGTGGAGTCATTGCACCAGTATTGTTCCTTGTTTTTTTCCAAGGTTTGGAAGTCATCGGGTAAGACGCTGTCGGAATCTGTCATCACCAAACAAGCTTTGTGATGTATCAGCATTGAAGATATTGTTCTCAGACACACCTTGTGTCCGTATCCCTTAAGTCCACGTCATCACACAGAGGGGAGAGAGCTCCGAGTGGCCCAGAGAGAAAGACAACAACGAAAGCTGGAAAGTCCCGTGTTGCAATTAGTGAGCATACGAACGTACTGAGGACAAATGAACGTCTGCAAAAACAATGAACAACTCTACAACTCTATAAATCTGCAACTTAGCCTTTTATTCGATCATGAACTGTGTCTTGAATGGATATTCTGTAACCTCAATGATGAATGCATTGCATAACCAGCTGTAACTAGTTATAATAGTTCATGCTTCACAAGTCTAAATATAAATCAAAGGGTTTTAGTAGTGAACCACACCCCTCCCTCTGTCACCAGGTACAGAGTGACTCGTGCACGATCCAATCAGAGCCTTGCATGAGGCAAACAGCAACCTGCTCAGACTGCAGCATGCATCTGCTGCACGGTGATGTCATGCATCCGCACACACCGTGACCTCTTGATCCCCGGCATCAGGCCACACACACACACACACACACACACACACACACACACACACACACACACACACACACACACACACACACACAGGATTTAGACCCGAGCACAGATGAAAAGCCTCTTTATGTTTTCGGTGCAGTTTTAAAGGTTCTGCTGACTTTTAGTTTCAGGGGTCAGAGGCTAGAAACTCTAAAGGACCGATGTGTAATTCAGCTGCGTCACAAGGCTTAGCCGAAATATCAAAGGGATGGTTAGGATTTTAATGTTTTTTTGAAGTGGGGTTGTACGAGGTACTTCTCCATCGTCAGTGTATTACTGTATTATCACTACAGTAGAGGGAGGAACCGGCACGGAGCGGAGCAGCGCTCATCAGTCGGCGCTTCGGCTTAAGTCAACACTATATTTAGAATATCTTCATGGCTTCACCTCGTTGTCAGACCTTTGTGACGGGAACTGAAGCCGTGAACTAAACTCTTCAAACACACAGAACTAGTGGTTTCATGGATTGATCGCCCTCCTCTTTGCAGTTTGGAATAATGACACAGGATCAATGTTATTGGGCAAATGTAAATAAAGACGTGACCAGGATGTGGCCAAGTGTTATCTTGTAAAACGTAGTTTTGGTTAGAAACTTGAATAAATCCAGTTGTTAACATAAAAATAGACATTAGAGAGAATTATGAGCCGTGTAACTTCTTAACACTTTAAACAGCTTAGAATACATGATCAACACTACTAATGCAAAGATGTTTTTTTGGCAATGAAAATACTTTATTTTTATTTTCTATTTAGGACATCATCATGACTTCAGAGCTGTTGAAATGATTTTTGAGACGATGGCAAAACAAGGCTGGAGTCTCGGCCAATATGGATCAATCGATGATCGGCCAATAGTATCGGAGGAGGGAAAAAGCATGAACAGGGATCTGCAAAAGTAATATTTGCTCCTGTTTTATTTTGTGCTGATCCGATCTGTGAAACCGTGAGTTTTGAGATCCGTTAGACAACTGACCAACACAGTAACTCTACATGTTCACAAACTACCTGATGAGGCTCCTGTGTTCTGAGAGGTACAAGTATGTGTTGCGTCAATGGAGTCCGGTGTCTTTGAAGAGAGCGTAAAGATAACGGCTGTTCTAGCTGATTAACTGACATATAGATTATTTTACATCCACAGCAGTACATTGCTTTGCTCTGGTAGTAAAACACTGACGGTGAAGAAGATCCTCATGCAGCCACACCTCCAAACATCCCTTTGAATACCTTATATTGGAAGTTCCTCCCGTCGTTATTCCCGGTATGTTGACGAGACATATTTATTGATGACTCATTTGCCGTTTGCTTTAATTCTACATCCACCACCGCAGAGATTCGACCTTCATGAATCTGCCTCAGCTGTTTCCCCCTCGCCTTGATTAAAAACACGGGCGGAAGCTCTTCAGCATTTGGACCACGTACGTCGCCCATCGAAGGCATTAACCCTAAACTGTCCCGCTGCCGTCGCAGCTGAAACACGACGAATGTCATTGGGAGGAATGTGACAGATACCCTCTGCCTGCCGGGACTAACCGATTCATAAGGTGATTTACGAGCCGGCTCCTCACCTGTGAGCATCACATGTAGGACATACGTAACACGTGTCATGTGTTAGATGTGGAGTTCAGCGACACGACTGGAAAAGCAAATCCCGTGATAACTATTCTAGAGATGCACCGCTCCTCGTTTATCTGCCTTTTCCGAGGGAAACTCACGTCTCCAGCGGGAAGTGGAGCTGCGACACACGGCCTCGTGCCGGTCGCCAAAGCGCTTGATAAGTTTCCGCACCACAATCAAGCCGAAAGGCTGCGACGCCTGGCGGGGATTACCGAGGGATTACAATACACTCGCCCCGCTGGGATTCCGTCACATGGCGGATCAGGTCTCTGTGACGGGGGACCAGTGTGCAGCGATCCCTCGGGGCCGCAAACACAACTGTGACAGATTTGACTAAGAGCCTGAGTCTGTCTGACAGCTCGCCGCTGTCTGGCTACGGCGGGAACGCTAAACCGACAGGGTTTCCACGCCGTGGAGCTCTGCCACCGGGCTTCTCCCTCCAGGGCCTCCAGGGCCGGAAGCAAAGCAATTAGGGTTTTGGAAAAGAAGGAGAAAATGAAGACAGGTCGGCCAAGAGCTACTGGTTGCAATCCAGTCCATTAGTGACGCAATGTCGCACAGAGAAACTTGGATTTTCTTCAAAATATGACTTGGACTTTCAATCGCTGTGTAAATTTAGACTGTTTGAATAATTCACATGTAAGTTCATAACAAATATTTAAAAAAAGGACGTATTTTCTCCAAAGAGCTTACAAATCGTATTAATGACACTGCGGACGTCAGTTCATTAGCATAGACGAACACATGCATGCAGACTTTGGCAGATTAAGTTTGAATGCTTCGCAACGCTGAAAAACTAAATTAAGCAACAGCTCCGAAAGTAATGTCATGAGAGAGAGATGTATAAATCCTCTTGTTCTCCATTTGTTGCATTAAACACTGGACACCATCTGTTGGGTTGGACGGCGGAATACAACAGCAGCAGGGCGGCAGCTGCCACCTAAGACGCAACAGCCTGGCCTGCAACCTCGTGTCGCACGCCGACACACTCTAAAAACACTATTCTGGGCTCCGGTAATGGCTCTTTCACTGCCTTGGTCATGGCGGGCGGACGGGCACCGAGCAGAGAGGAGGCTAACATGTCTTTAACACTAGAACACTAACCTAGAACCCTAGAACACTGACGCCTTTAACTCTAGAACACTAACCTAGAACCCTAGAACATCAACGTCTTTAGCCCTAGATCATTAACGTCTTTAACCCTAGAACACTAACATCTTTAACCCTAGAACACTAATGTCTTAAACCCTAGAACACTAACATCTTTATCCCTAGAACACTAATGTATTTAACCCTAGAACACAAACATCTTTAACCCTAGAACACTAACATCTTTAACCCTAGAACACTAACATCTTTAACCCTAGAACACTAATGTCTTTAACCCTAGAACACAAACATCTTTAACCCTAGAACACTAACGTCTTTAACCCTAGAACACTAACATCTTTAACCCTAGAACACTAACATCTTTAACCCTAGAACACTAACGTCTTTAACCCTAGAACACTAATATCTTAAACCCTAGAACACTAACATCTTTAACCCTAGAACACTAACATCTTTAACCCTAGAACACTAACATCTTTAACCCTAGAACACTAATGTCTTTAACCCTAGAACACAAACATCTTTAACCCTAGAACACTAACGTCTTTAACCCTAGAACACTAACATCTTTAACCCTAGAACACTAACATCTTTAACCCTATAACACTAATGTCTTTAACCCTAGAACACTAACATCTTTAACCCTAGAACACAAACATCTTTAACTCTAGAACACTAACGTCTTTAACCCTAGAACACTAACGTCTTTAACTCTAGAACACAAACGTCTTTAACCCTAGAACACTAACATCTTTAACCCTAGAACACTAACATCTTTAACCCTAGAACACTAACATCTTTAACTCTAGAACACTAACGTCTTTAACCCTAGAACACTAGTGTCTTTAACCCTAGAACACTAACATCTTTAACCCTAGAACACTAACATCTTTAACTCTAGAACACTAACATCTTTAACTCTAGAACACTAACGTCTTTAACCCTAGAACACTAGTGTCTTTAACCCTAGAACACTAACATCTTTAACCCTAGAACACTAACATCTTTAACTCTAGAACACTAACATCTTTAACTCTAGAACACAAACGTCTTTAACCCTAGTACACTAACATCTTTAACCCTAGAACACTAACATCTTTAACCCTAGAACACTAACATCTTTAACCCTAGAACACTAACATCTTTAACCCTAGAACACTAACATCTTAAACCCTAGAACACTAACATCTTTAACCCTAGAACACAAACGTCTTTAACCCTAGAACACTAACATCTTTAACCCTAGAACACTAACATCTTTAACCCTAGAACACTAACATCTTTAACTCTAGAACACTAACGTCTTTAACCCTAGAACACTAGTGTCTTTAACCCTAGAACACTAACATCTTTAACCCTAGAACACTAACATCTTTAACTCTAGAACACTAACATCTTTAACTCTAGAACACTAACGTCTTTAACCCTAGTACACTAACATCTTTAACCCTAGAACACTAACATCTTTAACCCTAGTACACTAACATCTTTAACCCTAGAACACTAACATCTTTAACCCTAGAACACTAACATCTTTAACCCTAGAACACTAACATCTTTAACTCTAGAACACAAACATCTTTAACCCTAGAACACTATCGTCTTTAACTCTAGAACACAAACGTCTTTAACCCTAGAACACTAACATCTTTAACCCTAGAACACTAACGTCTTTAACCCTAGAACACTAACATCTTTAACCCTAGAACACTAACATCTTTAACCCTAGAACACTAACATCTTTAACCCTAGAACACTAACGTCTTTAACCCTAGAACACTAACATCTTTAACCCTAGAACACTAACATCTTTAACCCTAGAACACTAACGTCTTTAACCCTAGAACACTAACATCTTTAACCCTAGAACACTAACATCTTTAACCCTAGAACACTAACATCTTTAACCCTAGTACACTAACATCTTTAACCCTAGAACACTAACATCTTTAACCCTAGAACACTAACATCTTTAACCCTAGAACACTAACGTCTTTAACCCTAGAACACTAACATCTTTAACCCTAGAACACTAACATCTTTAACCCTAGAACACTAACGTCTTTAACCTAAAACACTAATGTCTTTAACCCTAGAACACTAATGTATTTAACTCTAGAACACAAACGTCTTTAACCCTAGAACACTAACGTCTTTAACCCTAGAACACTAACATCTTTAACCCTAGAACACTAACATCTTTAACCCTAGAACACTAGCATCTTTAACCCTAGAACACTAACATCTTTAACCCTAGAACACTAATATCTTTAACCCTAGAACACTAATATCTTTAACCCTAGAACACTAACATCTTTAACCCTAGAACACTAGCATCTTTAACCCTAGAACACTAATGTATTTAACCCTAGAACACTAACATCATTAACCCTAGGACACTAACATCTTTAACCCTAGAACACTAATGTATTTAACCCTAGAACACTAACATCATTAACCCTAGGACACTAACATCTTTAACCCTAGAACACTAATGTATTTAACCCTAGAACACTAATTTATTTAACCCTAGAACACTAACATCTTTAACCCTAGAACACTAATGTATTTAACCCTAGAACACTAATGTATTTCCCCTAGAACACTGACATCATTAACCCTAGAACACTAACATCATTAATCCTAGAACACTAACATCATTAATCCTAGAACACAAACATCTTTAACTCTAGAACACTAATGTATTTAACCCTAGAACACTAATGTATTTAACCCTAGAACACTAACATCATTAACCCTAGAACACTAACATCATTAATCCTAGAACACTAACATCATTAACCCTAGAACACTGACATCTTTAACCGTAGAACACTAACATCTTTAACCCTAGAACACTAACGTCTTTAACCCTAGAACACCGACATCTTTAACACTAGAACACTAACATATTTAACCCTAGAACACTAACATCATTAACCCTAGAACACTAATGTCTTTAACACTAGAACACTAACCTGGAACCCTAGAACACTAACATCTTTAACCCTAGAACACTAACATATTTAACCCTAGAACACGAACATCTTTAACCCTAGAACACAAACGTCTTTAACCCTAGTACACTAACATATTTAACCCTAGAACACTAACATCTTTAACCGTAGAACACTAACATCTTTAACCCTAGAACACTAATGTCTTTAACCCTAGAACACTAACATCTTTAACCCTAGAACACTAATGTCTTTAACCCTAGAACACTAACATCTTTAACCCTAGAACACTAACGTCTTTAACCCTAGAACACTAACGCCTTTAACCCTAGTAGTAACCCTATAACCCTATAGTAACCCTATAGTTTATCAGGTACTTCATATCCAATATACCCAACGTTAGTGATGGTGTTACTGTTTTTAACGTTAGTGTTTAGGGTTTATCAAAGTAATCCAACTACATAAAAAAGGCAGTTTGGAGGCCCCGCATTTCAGGGGAAAGGCAGCATGTGGTCCTGGGTGTCAGTCTAACATGTCGATTCCTCTCGTGACCCCTCCCCACCCTGTGACCCCTCTTCCAGGCAGTAGGTGACTGAGATGGGCGTTCGTCTAGGCTGCTTGAGCGACTCCCCCTGGTGGCCGCCGCCGCCGCCGCTACTGCTGCTGCTGCTGCTGCTCTGCAGCGCCCCCTTCTGTTCGGGCCGGCCCTTCGGCGTCCCCACGCCCTCCGTGAACGTGGCGGTGGTGTTCAGCGGCTCCGCCTACCAGACGGAGATCAAGGGGCGGCTGAGCCGGGAGAACTTCGTAGACCTGCCGCTGGAGGTGAACCCCATCACCGTGCTGGTCAACAACACCAACCCGCGGGCGCTGCTCACGCGCATCTGCGACACGCTCTCCACCAACCGCGTCCATGGCGTGGTGTTCGAGGACAACGTGGGCTCCGAGGCCGTGGCGCAGATCCTGGACTTCATCTCCACTCAGACGGCCGTGCCCATCGTGGGCATCAGCGGAGGCTCCGCGGTCGTCCTGCCGTACAAGGTCAGTGTGGGGGTCAGTGTGGGGGTCAGTGTGGGGGTCGGATCGGGGACGGGGACCAGTAACGGCCTGGTCGAGGCCTTACTGGTGGGAAACCATAACATTTGAATGGATCGCATGAACGCCACTTATGAGTCTGAGGAGCCTCTCTTTCTCTTCAGGCAATTTCTTTATTGCTGTCATTCACAGACAGCGACTGAGATCAGATACATGCTGAACGCTGCACAAAGCAATGAACACAATAAAAGCCGATGATGAAAGCCATTGAATAGCGGCAGTAGAGATGCCAGCGGCAGAAGTCTCTATCTACCTCTGGGTTGTAAATCGCCCGTAATGTTCCCTAATAATAAACGCGACATGATTCACACACGTTAATGGGGGACGAACTGATGGCTTTTCATTATTTCTCGCCGTCTTCCTGGTTTGTAAGTGCTATAAATGTCGGGGCTGTAGGAGGCGCAGGACGGTGTGGAGCAACGGAGGCAGGTTGTAACATCTCCAGACGACGGATCAATCCGACTGAAAGTATTGTTATACAGAAACATTATTAAATCACACGTCATCTTAGCTTTACGCAGTCTCGTATAAGAAGTATTGAGATCTTTCTAGAAATAAACCCATCCAACCTTTCTCCGATACAGAAGCCTGGGCTTTTGGGTCTCAGCCGATTCTGAATACCGATCAGATATCAGTGTTTAATCAATAAGCCGTGAGCCTCCCTGAGGGGAAGAGACCGGAATCATTATTTTACGCATCGGGTAACGTTTCCTCATTTCATAAAAAATGGTGCACCCTAACCCAGAGTAAAAGTTCTCATTGTGCAGAACAGAATAATAACATGTTATTTATATTACTGGATAATTATCATGGGGTACCATGAAAATGTAAGCCTTTTAATGTATTGCTGATCAAGGTGGAGCTACTTTTCTATATGTACTTTTTTTAGAATAATGTAACTCTAACAATATTGGGTTTCACATGTTATAAACTTAATAATCTTTACTTATATCTAAGTGGTAACTAAAGCTGCCAGATAATTGGTAACAAAATGTTGAGGAACAAGTATTTGTTAATGTGAGAAGCACATGATCTGATCTCTCTTTCTTTGTGTTGATCTGACTGTGAATCATCTGGCGGAGGAACAAATCAAATTAAAGTCATTTGACTTTGATTTTCGGATCTCGTTTTCGCCCGTTTGTCGCCGGGTGTCGAGTACTTATATACGCAGCGGTCGATATTTTAGATATTCAATCACTGGGTTGAAAGACGGCCTGCAGAGCAAAACATTAAACCATGCAAGGTACAGATGTATTTCCTGGGGAGTCAAACAGAGGGCCACACATGGTCACTTTAGTGCTAATCACATCAGCCGTAATCAGCATTAAATAGACGGACAGCCACAATAACTGACTTATTGATTAAAACGTATCAGAAATACCAATGTGCTTAAGAATGCATTGCAGTTGCACTAGATTCAGGAAGGAAGGAAGGAATTCGGATCCCCCAAATTCCCGTAAATTCTAAATTCGGATACAGTGAGATCTCCAAAAAGGCCGTTGCATCTTCATCAGCACTACATGAGAACTGCATGCTAATACTGAGCTCTAAGCAGCACGAGGAACACTGGTGAGACAAACACAAGCATTTCAAACTGCTTTTCCAGCTGAAGCTGGAAGGTTCAGCAGCAGTGATCCGTCTATAGGAGCCCGATCAGCCGCCACAAAGGGCCCCGCCACAAAGGGCCCCGCCTCAGAGACCAGCTGTAATCCTTTCAGAATGGCTTTTCTTTTTTTCCTGCTGACATTTAAGTGCCTTTTGCAGGAGACGACACGGAGCTCGAACGTCACCAAACAACATCGCACAGGAAAAACAGTTTGAAGCCCTGCAACACGCTTCTGGCAGTTTATGATCTTGAAATATTTAGGGCACGTGAACTTTGCACGTTAATAATAATTAAACTATTAACAATACTTAATCAAACGCCACATGTTGTACGTGGAAGACAAATAGAGGACCGCCGAGAAATGTTATCTAACTCCGAAAGTGCAGGAGAAATAAGTGTGAAAGAAACCAGTGAGTGTTATCATTAAAAAGCAATGAAACAGAAGGGGTCCCAGAATAGACCCCAGTGGGACGCCACAAGAATCTCACATCCGTCAGATGTCGACTCATTTATTATACAAACTGTTCCCTATTTGTAATTTAATTTGAGAGACATTTGAACAGCAGTTCACGGAGACCTCGGTGAGATAAATTAATAAGCAAAATCTTCCAATAAAAATACACCACAAGCATTCGTTATTGTTCAACGCAGTTGGTGGAATTAGATTATTTTAATAAGAGCCACAACTATAGACAGACTTTGTTGGGGGGTCTTCAGATTTAAAGATGGCGACAACAACTGTGGGTTGTGGGAAAATTTTAAGAAATTGTCAAATACTTGAGTAAGAGGTGTGATTATAAAAAATTATAATTTGGTGACCAACATAAGTCTAACTTCATCATGGCAATGGATTTGTTTTTGCGGTATCAGAACTCTGATGGGAAGGATAAAACTTGTTTTCCAAAAATCTGAAATCATTTAACAATTTCTATACACTTTAAGATGCATGAACTAGATTATAGCTATCTTTAGTTCCATATTGAATCTTGAGGAATTTTCTATTTTGTGCGAAACAAGGAGACAATAGTGAGACTCCAGTAATTCACATCAGAGAGACGTCACTAGTTCATGCCTCCTGCTGCTCATTTACAACTCGATCATAATAAATTACAAAAATAAACACATGCGATAAGAAATAAGTGTAAATGACAAAAGGCTTGCAACTGTTAAAACGGAATGAAGGCTTTCCACCAGTAATTAGCCGGTGACGAGCGCGCACAGCGTTAATATATGTTTTTCCTTCCAGAACAGCGAGCGCATGCATTATTAATGCATATATTAATAATATTAATTCTCCTGCTCCCACCGAGGCTCCCGGCCTCCCTGCCTCGCCGATAATTTGATCTTTTTTTGAAGGCAAATAACAATTTCTCTTGGTCTCGGGTCCCCATGCAGTCGATGTCCCATAAGTGGTTTTGCATATTTAGTTTTCTGAAAACATCGATACGCATCATCACATTTAAGAGAAATCTTTACTTTGAAATTCCCACGGTAGTTCTACGGCACCATTCTGAATCTATGTCTTATCAGATCGCGATGAAACTTTTAGAAGAGATATCGGCGTGCACACGCCAGGTGCTCCATGCGCCGGCTACACGGAGAAGAGTTTGTTCCGACCCTCGGTGAGTCGTCTTCTAAACAATCGGCGACGCCGCCCCGTGGATTGATTTATGTGCCGCTGTCAGAGGTAGTCAACGAGGCAATGGAGCTCGTTCATTTTTCATACGTATCGCTGAGAGTCGAGGGGTTTGATCTTTCTGAAAGTGACAGCATACAATTAGGTGATAAACTGATTCCTGTCCTCGGGACATTTCAGTCTGTTGATCGGCGGCAGCGTCCCGTATCTTCTACCCCGATGACGCCGAGAAGAGGAAACGATCAGAGGGAACTAATGTGACGATGAAGACAGGAAGTATTAAGCAAAGTTTACTCCGCTGAGAACATTATGTATTATTGCGTCTGTGGAGTTCGAGCTCCAGCAGCCGGGCGTCAGACGGACAATAAATCAAAGCTCCAGTCTTCACTACTGCCAGCAGATCAATCTGTTCTCACCGGTGTGAACAGTGGATGAATCAACAGCGGTGATCACGGCTGACAGAAATGACTGAAGTGTTCGTTCAGCCCAAAGAAAGTTAAACTATGGCTGCTTCTCTGGCAGGAACACAACAAACAGAGCTCCAACAAACTACAGCCATAATATTTACAACAACGGCTCATAGAAGCGTTTCTCTGCTGTGTGAGATGAAGGCATCTTAAACTATTTGGGTAATATTGGAGATGAACATTTGTATCAAAGCAGCTGAACTGACTTTAAACTATATGTTGCATGCATCACTTACTGCAACATGAAAAGGGAACACCAGAAAGGACCATCAGGGTGATAACAAAGCATATCAGTGAGACTAAGGCTGTAGTTCTAATGTAAATCCCTCCTGGTGGAGCGTTGGCATCACAGTGTTGTGACTGGATGACTCTGAACAGATACGCTCATGTCGTGACGTCCTTCAGGAGCAGCTACACTACAAGAGCGTGGTCTTACCGCTTCATTCCTCAACAACCGCAGCACAGAATCAACGTGTTCTCTCATTATGCATTTAGCTCAATCTCCTGACCTAAAATTCAAAGTCATCCTTTGAAGCATTCATCGCTCGTTCTCCCAGATCACATCCTCACATCCTCCCAGCCGCAGCCCTGTAAAGTGGACAAGAATGTAAGTCAGACGGCAGCAGAAAGCCTGATTGTATTTGCAGGAACATGAGCCCGAGGCTTTTCTCAAACTAGAGCAGTTGCTTTTTTCCTTCTCTCTGTCTGCCGTCGGTACCTCCTGAACTCGCTGGTCTCTTCCTGCACCTCTCGCTGCATTTTAAAAACCACCGGCAGAGTAACGGTGTAACCTGTCGAGAACGAGGCAGAGCAGAACAGAGCAGTGATAAAAGCAGCCGGGGGCGAGTCCGTACATATGTATACATGTATATACGTATATGTAAATATGTATATGCAGCGCAGGTTTCACCGCTCAGACGTCAGACCGGCTGCTGTGGTGGATTATGACAAGACACATCTTATAACAGCAAGTACGATATTAAAGGGGAAACCAGATGAGCGTTAGTGGTTTCAAGTGAAGGAAGTCCTTGATTTAACTAAGTACTGTGAGTGAAGTCTATGCTTCATGTGTTAAAGCTGCATTCTCTCTCCTGACCACCAGGGGGTGACTCCTCTGGTTGTATAGAAGTCTATGCTTCATGTGTTAAAGCTGCGTTCTCTCTCCTGACCACCAGGGGGTGACTCCTCTGGTTGTATAGAAGTCTATGCTTCATGTGTTAAAGCTGCATTCTCTCTCCTGACCACCAGGGGGTGACTCCTCTGGTTGTATAGAAGTCTATATAAATGACTCTACTTCTCTTGATGTATTCCCTCAGTAAACATTGTAAACATGAGTTTATGTCTCAATCTCTAGTTTCAAGTCTTCTTCAATACAGCATGATGTTCATTTAGTACATTATGGTCATTTAGAGTCAAACAGACCATAAAGCAGGGGATGCTTTAGGGGCGGGGCTACAAGGTGATTGACAGGTCGTTACCAGAGACGTATACGACGTCTTCACGTCATTATAAATATGAAACTGGATCTTGACGATTAACTAAAAGTGACTCGAGACTCAACGAGTTCTCTTGATTTTCTCACGTCAAACACAGACAGAATGTCCATGTTCATATTTCAGTCTCCAAACCGTCCTCACGTGTCATCATGTGTTTTTTTTGTGAGTGGCAAACGACCAGGGAGTTGTGTGTCTGTTCCCGGTTGCCGTGCAGGATCTAGGTGACGTCAGCAGCACAGGAAGGCGACGCCACGGCGTTTCCTGCTGTGCGGCGGAGGCAGACATATGTCGCCTCACAGAGCCGTGGCCAGGAGAGAGAGAGAGAGAGAGAGAGGGAGAGAGAGAGAGAGAGAGTGAGAGAGAGAGAGAGAGAGGGATGCAGCTCAGTCATGTGACCCGGGGAACCATCCTCCACTTTGTGATCTTCAGTTCTCGTTTGACTCGCTGCCACATCCCTGCAACGCGTCATCTCCTCGTGGCTTCAGCCGCTTTGAGCCCAGTGACTTCCATCTCTCGTTTCCTTCAGATTTCCTCTGGATGCGTTCCACGTCTCGCCGCTCACCTGCGTCATTCACACGACCTTCAGCCCTCCGGCGAGCGTTCTTGTGCAGGTGACCGTTGCCGTTCGTGTGTTGAGCATCAAGGCCACGTTTCGGTTTTGAACGCGATCACGTGAAAACAAAAAAGGCAAAAAAGCTTCCCTGATAAAATCACTAGTTATGATGCAAAGAAGACCCATTGACACACTTTGGAAACATCTAAAAATCTACTTCTAAATAAATGTTTTGAAGCCGAGTTAAATAGTTTACAGGATATTCAACCTTTGTTTCTTTGCAATGCTTTTAATACTTGACTTGTTTCCTTCGGGCTTGAACAAAGGCATGAAATGAGTCCATGAATATGAGATATGAGTTCACAGATGATCACGACCCTTCGTGGTCCGTGGCGTTTACAGCCGGGTGCATCTGCAGGCCAACGGACACACATAAAGCTGCAGTCCTGTTTTGGTTTGGGGGCGGGCAAACAGCTGTGGTTCAGAGATAATCACATGCTTTACGCTCTCATCTTCCTCCGACTCAGACCGGCTTCACAGCGTCGTCTAAACTACAAACTAATCTCCTGGCTGCAAAGCGTTCTGCAGCCGGTCGCTGCAAGACGCCGAGCGCCACCGAACGTGGAGGAAAGGTTGAAAAGCGAAAGTTGAAGACGAAGACGAAGGCGTGTAAACAGATCTGCCTTCTTGTGTATATGTTACTCTGCTGGGTGTAATCTCAGCCTTGAGAAGCTAAGCTCTCCACTCAATGGCTGTAATCTTCTTTGGGACTGTGGACTATTACTGTGAGCTTCTGGACGACACAGTGGAAGCACAGCTTACCATGACAGTCACGGCTGATACCCGTTTACACGGAGCCGGTCCTCCTAACACATCGCATGGTGGGCCGCATGGGATCATGATGCAGAGAACGTCTCTTCTCCTAGAGATCTCTGCTGGACTGAGATCTTTGTGGTTGTGTTATTGTGCTGCAGTACCTTCAGTTGTTGTTATATAAATTACATACATCACAGAAAATGTCATCCTGACATATGGATCATCTTTCTAGGTTTTTCTAGGTAGCAAGTTTAGGAACTACACTTCCTGACAGATCACAGACTAAAAGAGAAAAATATTCTTGGGACGACACGTCTGCAAGAATCCAAAGTGAAGATTTGACGTGCATCTTTGTCTTCGCCGGCTGGAGGAGGCACTAACGCTGTGCAAAGGCTGGTGGGACATTTAGAGAATGGACGGGTCAATAGAACCAAGTTGAGTCCAATCAGCAAGTTCCTTCACACACTGAGAGGACGAATAAAAATACTAACCTGACAATTTGTTTGCATCAAAACTATTCATACATAGATGATTATGAGCAACAGTTACAACACTTTTTCAAAAACAGTCCCAAAAGATTCCCGCGAGCAGAGGACGACCAGGATCCTAAAATGCTGTGAGGGAATTAGAGTTCCTCTGGTAAACTGTCACACAGCGCATATGTCTTCTATTATATGAGCTTTTATTGTCAAAGGGGAGAACGGAATGGAGTTGATGAAAGGAGGAATAAAGTCAGCGGTCTTGGTCCGGACTGCGTGCCCAACGTGGTCGGTTGAGGCCTTTACTAGCCGTGCCAATCCCAGAAAAATCCCCTTCATTTTGGAAAAATAAACATGTTGCCTTTTTGGCTCGTAATATTCACGTTCCTGCATAATTGCTGACTAAAACAACAGTTCTGTCAAAGATTATTGGCTTGCAAATTCATCGCACGAGGAAAAACAAAACGCCCTCTGTGTGTAAAGTTCTTTCCAGTGGACACTTGTTCACCTGTTCACCTGTTCACCTGTTCACCCTGCACCTTTAACCCAAAAGGTACGTCACATTGCTGACCCACCTGCAGTGCACTCCGACTGGATAACGCATCACAGGACCGCTGGACTCTTTAGGCGGCGAGAGGAAAGTACGGAGGGGGTTCATGTTGCGCTGGGCGTAAGCGACCGATGTCGGGACCCAGAGGCCGCTCTGCTGCCTGCAGGCGCTGAGCTGCAGATGAGCTGCGGCTATCGGGCCGCTCCTCCGCTAATTGAGCTGTTGAGATTGTGGGGGTCTGCGGGGCGCTTCACTCCCACCGACCCCGGGCTCACAGGAACAGGAAGGAGGCGATAACGCTGCAGATCTGTTAGTAGACTTATGGGATCATAACCGGCATCAGATCCCTGCAGCCAGTCGGGTGTGTGCAGCTGCAGTCTCATCATCTCATCCGCAGCCGCTCCATCACTCTGAGAGGAAACCATTTAAGTAAAGACGCTGATGACTGTTTTCTGATGACGAGGCGTTTTGAAAGGAAAGTCACGAGCTTTGGGTTTTAATTAATTTGAAATGTTGTCATTTTAGCCAACCTTAAAGAAATCTGGCCGATGAAAATGAGCCTCTCTGGCTGATTGGTGTGCATTGTCCCTGCAAAATAAACCAACAAATACAAAATTAAATAAAAAAAGGCTAAACACCTCCTGTCCCATTTACAGTGTTTTATTCTCTTGCTCCGGTCACATTAAACGTCCCGCTCCTCTATGGAAGTGACACTGTCGTGGCTCGAAGCGGAGAGAACCGGAGAGGAAAAATAAAATGTTTCCAGGCCGTGAGCGCGGTGCATTCAGTCTGAACCGGTAAGGTGTTCATACATCACAGGACCAGGACGCCCTTCAAGGGAGCAGAGGAGACGGAACCAGATCACAGCCGGCTTCTCAGTCTCAGGATACCTGACCCCAGCCATCCTCAGCCGAGGGTCAGCAGGGTGGAGTGGCTCCTCCTGTCCCCAGAGAGGAAGGGGTCAGCAGGGTGGAGTGGCTCCTCCTGTCCCCAGAGGAAGGGGTCAGCAGGGGTCACATCACACCCGGCCAGACCGAGCGAGAGGAAGAGCTTCTGCCACAGAGTCACAACCTAGATCTCTACTTGTGAAAGATCAGAGGCAACAGCACAGACATAAAGTCCTCCGATAGAACAACATATTATTCTCCTCACTCCTCGACGTCACGCTGCTGCCGACGCGGCGCGGTTTAATTACGGCGTTTGCTTTGCGATGAAGACGAGGAGCCATGATTGGAATTGTCCGAAGAATCAATAATCTCCGCTGAAGCTAATGGAGTCGCATCATCCATCACTGGTTAGGCACCGCGTGTAATTACTGAGACTTAAACACCACGATGCTCTACATGCAATAACTCTACATGCTATAACTCTATATGCTATAACTCTACATGCTATAACTCTATATGCTATAACTCTACATGCTATAACTCTACATGCAATAACTCTACATGCTATAACTCTACATGCAATAACTCTACATGCTATAACTCTATATGCTATAACTCTACATGCAATAACTCTATATGCTATAACTCTACATGCTATAACTCTACATGCTATAACTCTACATGCAATAACTCTATATGCTATAACTCTACATGCTAAAACTCTATATGCTATAACTCTATATGCTATAACTCTACATGCTATAACTCTATATGCTATAACTCTACATGCAATAACTCTACATGCTATAACTCTATATGCTATAACTCTATATGCTATAACTCTACATGCTAAAACTCTACATGCGCTAAAATAAAATGTAAAAGAATATATAAACTTTTGCTGATGAAGGAAACACATCACCCATCATTGATATTAATAATACATTGGTTTATTAAGTTAATGTTGTTTATCTGCCACTTTTTACTAACTTGACAATAAATATACGCTTTGTGGATAAAAGACAAATAATTAAGACAATAACCTTTATGTCCCTTATTTCAAGCCGGGCTTTGTCTTTATTTAACCCGGAAGACGAACTATTTCTTCATGTTTTTGAAAAGAATTCAGAGAGTTTTTCTCACCAAGTGCCGGCGTGGCGCGCAGGCCGAGCAAAGAGCAGCGGCCGGCCGCTCTCGCCTTTTCGTTTGGGTGATTTATTGATTTTAAAATGTTGCAGACGGCACCTTTAAAGGGTAACTCGATACTAAATCACTGGCAAGAAAACTGCCGCTGCGCCATTTTCCTCCTGGGGTCTTTCAGGCACCTTTGGCCACACCCCCAATCAGTGATGTCACAGCAGGTGTAACGCCTTTGACAAACTGTTGGAGAAACTCTGCGACTGAGTTCGATTCCTCACGGAGCTCTACTTCCCCCCGAAGTGCCTTTTGTAACAAGTACCACATGAAGTATTTTACCCTGAAAAAGAACAACCTCATTCCTCTCTCAAGGTCATTGCATTTGCAGAAAAGAGATGAAACGCAGAGCGCCACGGTGATGGGGCCATCCCTCTGAATTTGCGAGCGTGGATGACGGCCAGTGTGCGCGCAGCAAAAGTAGGACGTGTGAGTTTAAGTGATGAATGAGTCTGCAGCTCCGGCAACAGCAAAATAAAGCAGGAGCACTTAACTCTCGTCAGAGCCGCTTCTCTCTGGAGGACTCCTGTGTGTTCTCTCTCTCTCGGGAAGAAGACGCTTCCTGCAGAGATCCTACTGCACGTCATGCACATTGCATTAAGATGTTAACCCTCTGAACTCTCTGGCTTTACATCTCTGCAATAGTAAAGTCCGGCACCTCTGAGAAACAGCACAAGCCTGGCAAAGTAGAGAGGACTCAAACGTGTCTTTTTGTGCAGAATGACACAGGTTTAATGCCAGAAATCATTAAAAAATTAACAGAAAGATCCAACTTTGTTCCAAGTGCCCACAAAAGACTGCTGGTCTCAGACAGATCAGTCATGGCTTCATAGCTGAGCTGAGAAGCTCATCATTTAATGTTTTTTACAGAATCTTATTAGAGCAAACGGTTTATTTGAGACATGAAGAATAAAATGTGTTTGATGAAACGCAGTGTTTCTTCTGATGGAAGCATTCGTCACACGCGATGTGTTCGGAGACCGTGGGAAAGATGACGATCTTGTGGTTGGCTGTGATTCTGGAGCTCGGCCGGGTTTCGGGGTTCTTGTTCAATAGTCCGTAAAGGTCTCCGTGTCTCTTCCCTCCTCATGATGATGTGCTCCTCTTCCTCAGGGCGAGGGCTCCAACTTCCTGCAGCTGGGCTCGTCCATCGAGCAGCAGATCAGCGGCATGTTCAAGGTGATGGAGGAGTACAACTGGGACAGCTTCGTGGTCATCACCAGCCTGTACCCGGGCTACGAGTCCTACGTGGATTACGTGAAGTCCTTCGCCGACACCAGCTACTTCATCTGGGAGCTGCAGGACGTGCTGACCTTCGACATGTCGGCCGACGGCATGAACGACGTGCGTGCGCGGCGGCTGCTGCAGCAGATCGACGCCCAGGTGCTGCTGGTGTACTGCTCGCACGACGAGGCCCAGTACCTGTTCAGCATGGCCAGCGAGTCCCGGCTGGTGGGGCCGGGCTACATCTGGATTATCCCCAGCCTGGCGGTGGGGAACCCGGACATCGCCCCGCCGGACAGCTTCCCCGTGGGGCTCATCAGCATCATCACGGACCGCTGGAGGATGAGCCTGAGGAAGAGGGTGCGGGACGGCGTGGCCATCGTGGTGAAGGGCGTGCAGAGCTTCCGGAAGCAGCGCGGCTTCGTTCCCGAGGGCCAGAGCGACTGCCACAACCCCGCCAGGCCGGCGGCGGCCAACGACACGCTGTTCAGGTCGGTGCAGCTCAGGGAAGTTCATCGTGTTTTACACGGCGCTTCCTGTTCCGGTTCCTGTTGATGCTCGGGGTCAGGTGTTGAATATCCGCCCTGATCGTGTTGTGGTCGTTTCCACAGCGCCACTTCACCCACTCTTGTTTCACAGAAATGTGTTTTTTAATTAGTTATTTACGAACAATCAACTTTGACATTTTCGTTGCTCGGCTGCTGTCAATCAAACTCAACACTCCCTGTTCGGCCTGTCACGATAATTGTGTTACGATCAAATTATCGTAAGATATATAGCGACAAAGTCCATCATTTTTACTTTATTGACTTATCGTATGATATATGGACAAGACCTCCACCATTTTTTATAGATTTGTCTTATTGTACAATATAAGGAATTAATCATAAAAAAGACGTACGTTGTCAACTTATTGTACGTTATTTGGACACGACCACCAAAGTTTTTACGTTATCGACTTATCGTGCGATATATGGACACGACCATCATTTTTACGATATTGATTTATCGTACGATATTTGGAAACAACCTCGATAATTTTAACGTTATCGACTTATCGTGCGATATTTGGACACGACCTCCATCATTTTTACGTTATCGACTTATCGTGCGATATATGGACACGACCATCATTTTTACGATATTGACTTATCGTACGATATTTGGAAACAACCTCGATAATTTTAACGTTATCGACTTATCGTACGATATATGGACACGACCATAATTTTTATGATTTTGACTTTGGACCCGACCATAATTTTACGATATTGACTTATCGTACGATATTTGGACCCGATCATCATTTTTACGATATTGACTTATCGTACGATATTTGGACCCGACCATAATTTTACGATATTGACTTATCGTGCGATATTTGGACCCGACCATAATTTTACGATATTGACTTATCGTACGATATTTGGACCCGACCATAATTCTTACGATTTTGACTTATCGTACGATATTTGGACCCGACCTCCATAATCTTTTCTGACCTTGATATTGCCCGTCATGTTTACAGGTGTGTTTGTTTACATAATAGTGTCACCATAATTGTAATAAAGAGTTAACATGAATCCAGAATCAACAGCAAACGTTGCACATCGTTAACGGAGAGAGTCCGACAGCATCGTTTGGAACAACAAACTTAATCAGACACTATATATTAATTAATTCTCAGAGTAATGAGCCTACATTTTCCATTTTAGACAACTAAGTTTCAGGTATCGGGCAAGTGGCTGAAAAAAGCTTAATCACAACCTGCAACATGCGGTCCAATAACAGCATTTATCGTGACATTTAAAGGGCTCCATCACCTCTCATCACCTTCTTTACACACAAGAACAGCAGGAAGTTGTGTTTCACTGACAGTAAGTTAAAGAGGCTGGAAGGATATCCACCGCATTAAATTATGTTTGGTATAATATAAAGCAAATTAAAGCATTTGTTATATGAAAGAGAGAGCGAGCAGCAGCAGATTGGTGAACTGGACTTCTGTGGTAATTTACATGTTGTTGAATGTACAATGTCAGCTGTGACGATAGACGTAATTAAACCCTTCAGTTCGTTTCCAGAGACCGCCTTCACTGACATTACTCCTCTCACCGATATTTCCACACCACTGTCTGAGTCGCAGTGCATTGTTTCTGTGGAGTCCTTCAAAGAATTTGCTTTGTGTAAATGCCTGTCTATAAAAAACATGGATTGTCCATGTTTGACAGCAGGGTGGGACATGCATTTATTGTATTTATACGTGCATCGGCACACAGGGGCTCAGCGCACGATGCATGCTAAACAGAGCGTGGCCGTTAAACAGAACGTGGCCGAAGACGGTTCTCTCGGTAAAGACTGCGCTCACATTAAGAAGAAAGGACCCCGGGGCCAGGAGAAGCTCGTAAACGACACGACTTGAGTTACAGAGCGGAGGCTCCCACCGCGGAGACCTCTCTGCAGTGCCTTGTGGGTAATGGTGCTAATTGTGACCGTGAGATATGAACCCCCCGTGGCTTTAGACTACCTCATGTGCGCTTCACGGTGTCTCGTCTGTTGTGTTGGAACATAAAATACACACTGGGGATAAGACTTCATTTTAAATTGAACCCCCAAGTAAAATGAAGAAGCCTCAACGTGACGGACTGCTGCAGCTCTGCATGGCAGAGCAGCAGGAAGGAGTGAACTTGACTAAGTTAAATGCATCGATCTGGTGCACGATGAGAGCAACATACAAGTATTTTTCTTGTAAAGATGTTCTCTCTCAAACAGCCGGATATGAATGAAGATGAGCCAGAACACTAAGCCACGCCCACCTGAGCTCGTTTCGGCCCCTTAACGAGCTCAGGTGGGTCGCCGGACTCGGGACAGTCCTAAACCTTCGACAGTGAAGGAACTCTTTATTGTCTTGGGGTCACAATGACCGTGTACGAGTGTATGTGTGTGTGTGTGTGTGTGTGTGTGTGTGTGTGTGTGTGTGTGTGTTTGTGTTGATGGGTCATTTTGACCCCAAGACAACACGAGGGTTGAGCCGACCCGGAGCAGGTGGAAGCGCCCCGCGCTGGAGGAAAAGGGTGCGTTGGATTTACGACTCGCCACACGATCCCGGAGCCTCCAGGCAGAGCGGATACTTCATCACAACCGTCTCGTCTTCATCATCGTCACACGATTGAGATGAAGACCGACGCTCGTTTAGTTTCATTCTATCCACATAAACGGTCGAGTTCTTGGACCTGAACAATAACAGAAATAGGTCGCCAGTCCCTGCTTTCCAAAAACAACAACTATTATGCTTAACTTCCATATTTGGCTTCAGACTTTAAAAGCCACTTGATTGAGATTCAGCTCAGTTTGCGGTTGTGCGTGAAGAGAATGATGCAGACGTTGGTTTGCACACTGCAGGTCCTCCGCCTCTCGCCAGCCTCCTGCTCCTGCCAACGACTGCTGCTGCTTAGAAGACAGGCTGATCATCCACGAGAGGAAACACACTCATAGCTCCTTTGAAGTGTTGGAACAAACAACTAATGATGTCTTGTGTTAGTGTCTGTTAAGTTAGTTTGGGATCACTATTCTCTTTAACTGCTGCTCTATCACAACAGACACATCAGAAATAGATTTGCACAATGAGGTCAGGAGTGGTTTATTTATGCATGACTTCCCATCTGTCTGCGATGTGAAAACGTTTCACAGCCACTGTCACACTTTCCCAAACCGCGGCCGTCCTCTGCCAGCTTCCTGTCCTCCGCTCTGGTTCTCCTGGAGGCGACGGGGGAGGGCGGGGCTTCTCCGGCCTTTTAAAACAAAAAGATCAATCCGACGCCATCTGCACCGCAGAGAAAATCCTATTTTGTTTAGAAAAATGTTTTAATCAGCAAAGGGGGGAAAAAACTGCTTGGGGCATCAGCTTTTGGCTCATGTGGACCAAGGTCATCCTGGGACGGTGTGTGTGGAGTGTAAGTGTGTGTGTGGAGTGTGTGGAGTGTAAGTGTGTGTGTGGAGTGTGTGGAGTGTAAGTGTGTGTGTGGAGTGTGTGGAGTGTAAGTGTGTGTGTGCAGTGTAAGTGTGTGTGTGTGGAGTGTAAGTGTGTGTGTGCAGTGTAAGTGTGTGTGTGTGCAGTGTAAGTGTGTGTGTGTGCAGTGTAAGTGTGTGTGTGTGCAGTGTAAGTGTGTGCAGTGTATGTGTGTGTGTGCAGTGTAAGTGTGTGTGTGTGTGCAGTGTAAGTGTGTGTGTGTGCAGTGTAAGTGTGTGTGTGTGTGTGCAGTGTAAGTGTGTGTGTGTGCAGTGTAAGTGTGTGTGTGTGCAGTGTAAGTGTGTGTGTGTGCAGTGTAAGTGTGTGTGTGTGTGCAGTGTAAGTGTGTGTGTGTGTGCAGTGTAAGTGTGTGTGTGTGCAGTGTAAGTGTGTGTGTGTGCAGTGTAAGTGTGTGTGTGTGTGCAGTGTAAGTGTGTGTGTGTGCAGTGTAAGTGTGTGTGTGTGCAGTGTAAGTGTGTGTGTGTGTGTGTGCAGTGTAAGTGTGTGTGTGTGCAGTGTAAGTGTGTGTGTGTGCAGTGTAAGTGTGTGTGTGTGTGCAGTGTAAGTGTGTGTGTGTGCAGTGTAAGTGTGTGTGTGTGTGCAGTGTAAGTGTGTGTGTGTGCAGTGTAAGTGTGTGTGTGTGCAGTGTAAGTGTGTGTGTGTGTGCAGTGTAAGTGTGTGTGTGTGTGCAGTGTAAGTGTGTGTGTGTGCAGTGTAAGTGTGTGTGTGTGTGCAGTGTAAGTGTGTGTGTGTGCAGTGTAAGTGTGTGTGTGTGCAGTGTAAGTGTGTGTGTGTGTGCAGTGTAAGTGTGCATTATGAAACCTCGCTCTCTTCCTCTCTTGTCAGAAGTAGTTTTCTCTCTGAGTCGCTCAGCGCTGCAGGGAGACGACTCTTCTTCTGTAAACCAAAGCGATCATGAAACAGTGGAAGCGGGGAACATTATCCGGACTTTGATACTCCCCAAACCCCCGCTTTCCTTCTGGGACGCTCTGAACCCGGCGGGTCGGATCTGAGCGTCGTGACGTGGAGGTCGGCGGGATAGAACAAAGCACTTCCATTAACGTCGTTCCTCCTCTCTGCAGATCAAACAGCAGCTTCCCAGATTCTCCTCAACTGATTGGAGACTCTTTTTCTTTTGTCCGGCCGGCTTCAGGTAATGAGCGGCTCACCTGTTAACGGGATTACTGCAGATTAGCAGATTAAATGGTTTTTCACGCAGACGGAGCCGGCGGCCGTCCTCCTCCCGGCGGCCGCTCATCACCTCTGCTGGCGCCGGCTGAGGTGATGAAGCGCCGCGGGTTTGATGTAACAGGAAGTGAGTGATGACACGGTGGAGAGAGAGAGAGAGAGAGAGAGAGAGAGAGAGAGAGAGAGAGAGAGACACTCTTCTCGCTGCAGAAGCCGTCAGATGAATTCTGTGACTTCATCAGTGAGCTTTAGATGGAGACACATGAGGAATAGGAAGAGTATGAAAAAGCATACTAGATTGTAAATGAGGTTAGAATGGGTACAGGTGAGGATTTTTCTGAATTATTTTTTTCAACGTCTGGGTTAAATACTGCAACTTGGTGCTTTCTGGCAATAATTTGCATCCCTGGGACAAATTTACGCATGAAAAGTATTAAATAGTATAACGTTTGAGGGTTACAAGTGTGAATGAAATGTATGTATATGGAAGATGTGTGTATGTATATATTTTTTTTTTCTTCTTTATTTCAAATTAATTATCTGATTTAATTGCTAATGATGCTTTAGGATAGGAATATATGAGCATTGTTTGCTTCTACCTTTACCTTTTCAGTCTTTCTGTTTCGTATATTATATAGAATATTGTATTGTATTGTAATGATTGACTGAATAAAACACACAAACAAACAAAACAAATAATTTGAATATAGCGATCAAAAGGCACGCTCTAATGATGGAGTCATGACATGAAAACATGAAACGTGTCCTGAACTATCCTTCAGAATAAAACAACACAAATACCTGTTCTGATCTTTCTCCGTTAGGCAGACAGACTCTCCGTCAGCTGAAGGAAAAGAAACCAGACGAGAGGAAGGACGGAGCGTTCGGTCCAAACTTCTCAAACTATTCTTCATCCTTTGCACAAACAATCACTTTCCTCACGAGGCGACAGGCTGCGAAACCTAAAAGCATCTCTTCTGCTATGGAGTTGAAAGAAATCCTGAATAAATATTAAAACAATGAAACTTTTCCATTGGGAGGAAGAGTTTCACTTGGTTCCGCTTTGTGAAGGCACGTTACTTTCTGGGTTTCTGGGGGCAGAACCTGAGCTTCTTAACTCTGGTTCCTCATTACGTGTCAAATCTTTCTTTTTTTGAAGTGAATGTCCAATAAAATAAGTGGCCAACGCCACACTTACACCACAATGTTGATCAGGGCCGTCACACTATTATAACTTAGAACTTAATTAATCTTCCTCTCAATGGCCCAAACAATAAAGAACAAAGAAAATGATTAAATAAACCACATGTTATGACCCATTCTAACACTTGGAAAGAGTTCAAATGCAAAGTTAAAGTAAAATACTTCATGATCCCACAAATAATAGTTCATAAATCAGATAAAACGTATCATAATACAATCATAAAATGTTCTATTTTCATATTACAGCTAACACACTGCCATGTGCTTAATATCTGAGTGATGTTTTTTGGGGATCTGCATCTGCGTTCATCGCGATCCCGATAACATCAACACCTTTAGTGCCACCATCTGCCACCAATCTTTACGTGTGAATTATTAATTAAAAAGGGGAAGGGCATTGATTATTTTTTGTGATAGTAAACTGAACGTTGCAGGGTTTTGCACAAAACCTGATGGGCATTTTTCAATGATTTTGGACAGAATGTCAGTAAAACACGTTCAAAATGTTTTAGTTTTTTTCCCCAAGTCACTGATCCTCTTCCTCGTCGCTCTTCGTCTCCCTGCAGGCACATGCTGAACGTGACCTGGGAACACAACGACTTCTCCTTCAACAGCAACGGCTACCTGGTCAATCCGGCCATGATCATCATCACCCTGGACCGCGAGCGGCAGTGGGACAAGGTGAGCGTTGGTTCGCCTGGCGGTCTGAACCGGCCCCTGATCTCGTAAACTTGGACGTGTGCGTGTTCCTTTGGAAGTACATGTGATGTGTGTGTGGGGGCGATAGAGCAGCAGTGTAAATAAGTTAAAAACAATACGTTGAGTATCAAGAGCAGATTTTTAGTATCGAGCACGACCTTTTATATACGTGAACATTCATGTGATGTAAACTGAGACGTGTTGGTTAAATATTTTGAGTGCATGCATAAAACCAGAATGTAGAAAACAGAAGAGCTGTTCTGCAGTCGCAGTGCGTCCTCCTCTGCAGTCATTTCATACATCGCTGCTTTCTTTGTAAAGAGCCATTGATACCAGTGAGCTACTTAACATGAAGTACAGTTTTCTGAGTTCTACCTTCCACACACAAACTCCCCCGATCTCTTCAAAGAGATATTGAAGAGACGGCCCTCGCAGGCGATGCATTCACCTGGAGGTTGAGCATTAGTCTAAAAGCTCAGGATGCGAGTGACGTCACACGAGGCGCCGCTGGTTGAATAGAAGCCGTTTAGTTCAACATCAACACTCAAAGTAAACAGCCGCAGGCCTTTTTTTCAAAGTTAATTATGTTAGATTTATGTTTACGGTGTGCGACTTCCTGTTAATTTCCAATATGTCGTCGAGGCTGCGAGCTAACGGGAACAGAAGTCAATTAGAAGAAACACGGCAGCTGCTCCAGATATATCTGTTTATTTCTCTGTTATGTGGGTCGGTCAAATTATGGAAAACATTTAATTATATGCTGAATCTGGCACTCTTCATCACGTATTATTCAGTAAAGTATGCGGTCAGGACGTCGGCATTCATGCTTTCTAGCCTCTGATCTCTGATGATGTCATATTGTAAAACACAAAACACATTAAGTTCAGAACGTGACTCTGCAGCTCATCAAAGCGTCGGCGTGAGCGTCATGAGCAGCGTTCACTCCGCTCACTGAACCAGCTGTTGGTGCCAAACTTTCTACCAAGCTGCTCAGCGTCTGGTGTTTGGCTGACTGTAACACGGCAGCTCCCAGAATGCTTTGCAGCGCGGCGTCCCGGCACCGTCCCGCTTAGAGAGAGAGCGACGCAGCGAGGAGCGTTTACTCGTCTGTGAATGAAGCGCTTTCCTCAAGGCCCAGACTAAGTCCCCGCTTCTGGCTACGGGAGCAAAGTGGCTCTTTTAAGGTGGGATGACTTTTAAGGTGGACCGGGTATTCTTCATAGTTTCTGTTTCTAAAGGTTGCTTTTTATTTAATCACTTTGTTCGGTCCATAAAAATATCACTAAATAGTTTCACGAGTTCCCAGAGCCCTGAGACAAAGACCCTGAACCTGCTGACATTTTGAGTTTTAACGGTGTTCCATGTTTTTAATCTGATGGACTCTCATAGAGGCGCTGAAAGAAATATATATTACATGTATTGTTTCTGCCAACGCCACGGCAGCAACAATGGAGACGATCTAGAATCAATCAATCAATCAATCAATCAGCTGCAGCAGCAGGTGGCAGAGTTCATTGATCGCCTTCAAACCGAAGCCCTTCTGTCTCCGGTCTCTTGTTCCTCTGGAGCTGCTTTTCTTCCCCGGCAGACAGCAGACGTGTCGGACATGAAGGACATCTTCCTCCACACCGCTCAGCACCAGGCGGTTCCTCAGCACCGGAACATGCGGGTCCTCTACGCTTTCAAAGACAAACAAGTGTAACACAATCAATTTGATGAATTAGCACCGACTCTAAAAGACTGAAATGTAATTAATTGACAATAACATGGATGCCGTTTGTCCCGCTCTCATGAAAAGGTTTTCTTATGCAACCTCTGGAGTAAAAAGGAGGAAACAGCAGTGATGTCATCCGGAGGCTGATCAGAGGATATGAGAGCTGATCACTGAGAGATAATCAATGAGAGCTGATGAGCTCAGACAGGATTTGAACTTCTTGTGTTGCTGCTCAAGAAAAACTGTTTGTTTACATACAGGAACAATAAAGAACATGCCAGTTATTTTCTTAATTGTCTTTTTTTTTCTCACAAAATAATCCAAAGTAACCGATAAGAGTATTGATTAGAGTACTAGTATCCTAAGATGCTAACGGTACTCTTCCCTAGTTAGCTCTTTCCTTCCTGATGGAAAGATTCCTGGTCGGGACTCGATCCCATCGCTGAAGGTAAACGTCCTCTCATCCTCCACATGCGCTGACCTTTAAACAAACCTTTCATGGGAGGAGGAGAACACATTGTGCTCCTTTTAGACACAACAATGTGCTCACTCAGAAAAATAAATAAAAAGCCGTGTTGAGCGATCGGCTTTCTGTGCTTAACGTCGCTGCCTCTGGGGTCTTTTTCTCTGAGAGCTGAAAATCAATTCCGTCTTTTGATTGCCTTTTTTCTCGCCGGCCTTCTCAGGTTCACACGTTTAAGTTGCCGCCTGTTTGTTCCGCTCACACATCACCTGCGCGTCACAGCCTCACCTGTGAGGTCATCGCTGTGACGACGCGCGCACGCAGGATTACAGCCTCATCGGCTGGTTTAGTACAAAAAAGTATTTCACCCCCAATAGGTTTTTGTAATATATCGACTCTGCTCCTGGAGTGGCATTCATTCCTGGCATGACTTCTCTTTTTAATGCGCTGCGTGAAACAAAACTCTTTTTTTCCAGCTCATTTTCCAATATGAATGAGTCTCAGTCAATGTTCCTGGAATTAGAAATTCTGATAGACTGGACTAAAAGCCCAGGAGTGTGAGGCGACAGACGAACAGATCGATGTGACGGGCGGCAGAGGACCAGCTGCACAGCCCAGAGAGGTTCGGGGTATTTGCTTCACTTCATCGTGACGAGCCGTTCTGACTGCAGCGATCAGACAGGACCGTCCCGTTTTCTGCATAAACAGCAGAGATTACGTGTTTTGTTTTTTTAGCCCTGCGGGAAAAAGAAGCAGCGTCGAATAGTTTGTGAAATGAAACCACCGTTAGGATGTCACTCAACCAGAACGGATGCATGGACAGAAAGATGCTTTAGCGTCTGTTGGTCCCCCTGCAGATCAGCGTGATGATCTGATGGGGTTACCGATCTAGGAAATGAATAATTCATTACATGTTTTGTTTTCCATAGTTGATGATTTCATTTTATTATTTTTGTTGCTGCTGCATTGTTAATAGGAATCCCAGAGTATTTGTTTTGTGAATAATTAATCTTAGTAATAACATTTCAGCCTTAATTAGTTCCTCGTTGTGTTGAATCAGAACTGTGGAATGTTTTCTTGATGCATCGCCTCTTTTATTACATGAAAACATGTAAATAAAAGCCGCCTGCAGTCTGGATGCTTATGAATGCAAACAGCTGTAATTTCCTTTTCTGAGTCATGGCAGCCGAAGCTTCATTTAATAATAAGCCCGTCTGATGCGGCATGAAGTCAACAATCATCGGATGAGTTGGTGTTTTAGCTAATTGGGGTCCAATTGGCCCTCTGCGACCTTGACTCCTTAATGCCCCGCCTGAGTCAAAGCTTTGGAACACGTCCTAAACAGGTCACGGCTTATCCAAATAAATGTTTAATTTCAGATCTTGATTACGTATTAGGCTCGCTTGAGCGCTCATTTCCCCACAACATCCAATTAAAATTAGCTAACTGGTAATATGGCACGAGGGTGGAATTGCTTTCGTTGCAGTCTAAGTTGCTCTCTCTGCATCCCCAATGACCGGGAAAACAATTTCCTCCGAACTTGAAGCCCTCCTCGCTGCCGCCATGTCCAGATGCACAGATCAGGAGGATGCTCGATAGCGACGTATCCGGTCAGAGACTCGGAGGCAGCTGCATAAAGATCGGAGGTCGAGATAAACAGCTCTGAGGCGCACAAGACGCGGTACGGTGAGCATGTGGAGTTTTCTACGCAGATGTCTCACCTCCTTCTCTCTCGACTCCTCCAGGTGGGGACCTTCGAGATGGGCATCATGCAGATGAGGTACCCGGTGTGGCCGCGGTACGGCTCCTACCTGGAGCCGGTGTCGGACTACCGGCACCTGACGGTGGCCACGCTGGAGGAGAGGCCCTTCGTCATCGTGGAGGCGGTGGACCCCGTGACCGGCACGTGCGTCAGCAACACCGTGCCCTGCCGGCGGCAGTCCAACAAGACGGAGACGTGAGTGATGCGACGCGGAGATCGACTCACGGCGTCAAACTTTAAACCTCAGGGTCGGATGACTCATTTTGAACCATTTTGTATTTCTAATTAATGTGATTAGGTCAAGCTGACACACTGAAACTCAAAATGGCCGCCTCATAGTCGTGTGTTTCCATCCAACAACACGTCAAGTTGCAGTTTACATCCCCATCCGTAATTTAGCGTAAGAATTCTTGAGTTATGGTCAAAAGCTGTTATTGTGAGGTCACAGTGATCTTTAACCACCGAATTATAATCAATCCAAGTGGACGCGTGTGCTAAATATTAAAGGAGTTCCTTCAAGGCTTCCTGACTTATCACGTTAATGAGAAGGCATACAAACAGCTGTTGCCTTTTTACTGAGATTATCTTTCACACCATACTTGTAATCTGTAATAACTGAAGTTTCGGACCAGCAGATGCTGACGAATATATATAACGCAGACCTGCCAATGCACATTCTGCACTTCTGTCTGGACTCAAGCGATGTGACGCAGCGCCATCGCTTCGCTAGATGCAATATGTGGAGGTGAATATCACACACGTGCCCAGAGAGGCTTCACAATCTGTCCAGCGTCCGACATCATCCGCCCTTTGGACCCTCGCATCAGAGGAGGAACACTTTTAACTGGGAAAAGAAAGAGATGGAAGGTTGTCTCTCCTTCAGCCCGTTGAACCACCACAGTGCACCAGCGATGTGACAGTTGGTGCTGGTTTCATTACCAAAACACATCCTTGGCCGAGAGCAGACACGCAGCCAGCTGTGAGCCAAGTCTCACTTTGGCAAGTTACCGTTGGCGTTGCCAGCTAATTAGCTCAAGCTCATTTGTGATTAAAAAAACAACAAAAACAACATTCAGCAACGGCAAAGACAAGAACCTGCTGCCGGAGTGTTTCTGACACAGCTCATAAAAAGACTAAAGAAGAGGAGGTTTGAATAAAAGAGAATTTTGTCCTTGATCTTGGATGGATGGATTGATATATAGATATATAGATGGATTGATCTATAGATGGATAGATATATAGACAGATAGATGGATTGTATTGTCCTTGGAGGGAAAGTAAATATATTATTATTAAATGTATTTAAATTATGTCTTAAACTATTGCAGTGTTTATTGTTATGCACCAATTACCGAGCCAAATTCCTTGTGCAAACATATTTGTCAATAGACCGATTCAGAAAGAAATATACCAGGCTGACATTGGGGTACATATGTATATGTATATATATATATATATATATATATATATATATATATATATATATATATATATATATATATATATATATATACATACATGAAAGACAATTCATCTAGATTTACCAAACCATCTTAAGTCAAGAAACCATTTCACAGAAACTTCACACCAGCGTCCCACATGCACTATCAAGTGTGAACATGCTCATCTTAATTGATTTCATATCTAACGCCAGAGCACCATTAGCTCTGAGATGAAGGGCTCTTCCCCCACCATTAGCCCAGGCATGACTTCTTATCACTCAGCGAGGTGAGATACTCATTAGGCCGCTCGGCCCGAGTGTGAAAAACCACGGGACCGCCCCGTGACCCAATCAGGGAAATATATGTGCTGCATGGCGGGGTATCAATTAGATGGGGCGATTAGGCCGTGTCATCCATCCTGAACACCTAGAGACTGATATTGGTGTTCATTAGCGGGGGGCGGGAGCGCCGGCCATTATCCATTACTGACAAACGTGTTAACGAGATGAGGGGAACGCCAGATGAGGATCACGGCCCTTCAGGGTTCTGCAGGACCGGAGTGCTTCATCGCTCATGCCCACCACGTCGTCCTGCCGGTACGCAACGTGCATAACTGATCGCACAACGGAATATTATTAATGGAGCTGCAAAAAATAATCTAAGGCAGAAGGAGATAAAGTCAATAAGAAGTGAATTAGGTAATCTTTGGTCAGCTGAAGGAGGAACCAATGAAGGGGAAGAGGTAGAGACGCGTCTTCAGGCTTCAACCTGTCTAAAGATACATCTCTGTTTATGGTGAGCGTCTTTAATAACGCTCATCGGTTATTACTATATCGTGCTTAGATTTCATTTGTTTTAATTTGAGTCTGTCAAATGACCCATTACGACCACCCAGACCCCAAAGTGACCTCTTTAAATCACTTATTTCATCCCTCCAAAAGTCCATTAACCAATAATATGCTATCAATACTGATGCAAGGAAAGAAAATTCCTCCAACGCAGCATAAAACCAAAGTGTCCTTGGGCAACATGAGGCATCGCTGTGTGGATGAGCACGACTGCTCTGTGACCATTTCACACAGTGGTGTCCGATCTGTGCTCTGCATCTGCCGACGTGACGAGTTCAGGTTCTGGAAAGAAGAAATGGTATCGAAGCATCTCTACTTGTGGGTCTCCTTTCTCAACAGCCCTCAACGTCCACAACTCAGACCCACATCAGTGCTTTCTAAACAGGGAGTCATCCGTCATGCAGGTTCTCCATTTCAATCCCTCAGCCCCTTCAAGCCTCTCCGTTCGGCCAGCCTGGCAGACCATCTGTGTAGTTCGCTCATCCGTCCTCAGAGAGGCCTGATGAACAGCCAACAGAGCCAGACTTGGCTAAAGCGGCTCAGAGCAGTTAACACAAGCGCTTCCCTTCGGGTCATGTGTGTTCTCCAGCGGGATCCAACACATTCACAAGCTCTTACTGCTTTATTACTGCCGGCAGACTCCTGAGCTTTATTCAGAGGTAATGCCCTGGTGAAGGTATTGACCTGGGAAGATAATGTCATCATACATTAACTGTGTTTAATGGGAGCCAGATCATGAGTTGATTTAATCAAAGTGGAGGGCGTTGCAGCTAGAGATGAGCTCCCCGGAGCCTCAGAGCCTCAGAACCAAGACGAGGCACCAGAAAGCTGCAGCAAACAACTTTGTTTTGGAAACTGTAGTGTAGCTTTGCATTGTGTCACTGGGAGGTCAGGATGCTGCTCATATGTGGAGGTGGTATTCTCCAGTGTGCCAGCTGGTTAGACACGTTGACAGAGACCGTATGACTCATACTGACGAGTAAAGATGTTCCCAAACCTTAACGGCTACGTTTGAGCATGAAAGGAGGGTTTAGGTGGGGTGCTCCGTATCGACACAATCCAATATGGTCCCTCCTGATCTGATGAAAGAAAGCATATCACGTTACTTATGAGCAAACTGGTAAAGACGATGCAGAGGCCTTTAAGGCATCTATCCAGGGAGCTCATTATTATATATAATATGTATATAATCCACCAATGCATAGCCCCAGAGCCCCCAAAATGGGGGCTAAAAAGCCTTATGTACCTATTGTTCCCCGTGTTCCAGTAGTCGTATGAACCCCAAATGAGTTATAATACTTGTGTTATTTTAAATGTTTTTTTTCTGAATTATTTTTCGGAAAAAAAGTTTATTTAAAAAAAAAAATGTATACCATATTTTCATAACTATGAACGTCCAGCATGATATGAGCAAGATTCCCCGAAAATGCCTCATCGAGCGGTCCCTGAGTTTTTCAAACTGTATGGTTCAGAGCATGAACAACATCCCACATACTAATATGACACATTTTGGAAAGATTAGGACCTAAAGAATTGGAATCTGCAACAAAAATCCCAATCCAACAAAGCATTGGCATGTTAGGAAGGATTTTCAGTCAAAAAACTGTGTCGTTCGGTGCAAAAATGGAAACGTTACTTATTTTATGCCAAAACATTGTCGGATTCAGGCATGCTGGGTAGAAAGGTGGGCGGACCAGGAAGGCCTCAGGACTCATGGACGTCCGCCGGAAAGAGAAGAAATAAAACTCTGTTCGTTTTGTGACTTTACAGGTACTAACAGGGGTTATGAATGAATGCATTGCTTATATCTGCTCCAGTGGAGTCAGCAGCAGATGGGCCGCTTCCAGATGGGAATGTGTCTTAATGAGGAGCTGCATGTCGGCCATGCTGGTGACCAAATGGTCGATCATGATGTCATCGCAAAATCCAGCTGCAGACCTTTGTTGCATGTCCTTCCTCCTCCTCACTTCTAAACGGTCCACTAGTGAATGAAGGACCAAACATACTTTAAAAAGAGGAGACTGAACATCCTGCTTTTAAAACAACAGTAAGAGTAAACACACTATGCAATAAGTCTGTGTCGTGGACATGTTGCTTTTCTTCTAATTAACTAGCGACCCTTCAAATTGAAGTTGTGTCTTCTTCTGGTCCCGGCAGATTGGAACAGTTTCAGTCTCTAAAAATGTGGCGGATGTGCAGCCTGGCAGCCGGGGAGTGGAGCGGCACTTTGAGTGAAAAAGCTTTACCACTTCTTTAAGAGGTCAATACTTCAAGAGCAGTGAGAATGTTGTCTCTGTAAATGTTCTCGCGGAGGGACGTAACCATCCCAGAAGCAGCTTCCAAACATCTCTCTAAAAAAAATGTCGACGCTTTGAATAAATAACCCGACTCGTTTGCGACGACCCCAAAGATGCATCTAAAGCGACTGGCAGCCGACGTGAGGCCGAGCCCTGGCCCCTGGCATCTGGTGAGCCGGGGATGTTGGGGCCGCTGTGTTTACTCGCGGTCTGCTGTGGCAGCCTTGTTTTCCTCTAAAGTGTTCATTCGTCGCGGTTTGTTGTGGCCCGGCGCCGCCTCGCCTGTCCGTCTCATTGCCTCCTGGTTCCTGACGTGGGCGCAGAGTCCATTAGCCTGGAGGTCTGGGGGAGGTGACGGGGTGACGTGTCATTAGTGCTCCCTGCATCGCGCCCATGGCTCACTGGCTCGCTGCCGCATCGCCTCACACTGCACACCGTGTGCGCCGTGGAGGTGTGGGTCTGTTTTAGGTTTCCTCTGAAAGCAAAGAGACGTTCAATGTTGGACCATAACCTTTCTTTGGAAGAATAACAAACACAAGAAATGGATCAAGTGTGTCCACGACCGTGAAGCCAAGATGAAGGAGAGACAGGAATGCATCCCTCTCACGCAGCAGTGCATTCATTCATTCATTCATAAGCTCTGCCTCACCACACAATGGGCTCCTATCGGTGCAACGGCCTGTTTTCAAGTTAAACTACAACCTTGTTTAGAGATGTCGATGGTTCACCATTTTTCGGTTTACCATGACTGTCTATCGAATCATTTAAGGTCTATCCGTTAATTTAACATATGACGTATAACGTCTGTGCCACGATCTTCTTACGTATGATGACTTACAAGAAAGTTAATATTAAAGTAGGTTTTTGCCTTCAAATGTCAGGCAACACCTGTCAATTTCCGCTTGTTATATGCATACATGAATTATGTCTTCTTTTTGCAACCAGGCGGCAACCTCCGCAAGTGAAGCCAATATGGAAGTATCTGACCACCAGGGGGCGACTCCTCTGGTTGTATAGAAGTATATGCTTCATGTGTTAAAGCTGCATTCTCTCTCCTGTCCACCAGGGGGTGACTCTTCTGGTTGTATAGAAGTCTATGCTTCATGTGTTAAAGCTGCATTCTCTCTCCTGACCACCAGGGGGCGACTCCTCTGGTTGTATAGAAGTCTATATAAATGACTCTACTTCTCTTGATGTATTCCCTCAGTAAACATTGTAAACATGAGTTTATGTCTCAATCTCTAGTTTCAAGTCTTCTTCAATACAGCATGATGTTCATTTAGTAAATTATGGTCATTTAGAGTCAAACAGACCATAAAGCAGGGGATGCTTTAGGGCGGGGCTACAAGGTGATTGACAGGTCGACACCAGAGACGTATATGCCGCATCTCTACATCATTCCTCCACGGTCCAAAAATGGTCACTTCCGTGAAAAAAAAACACGATGGCCACGGCCGTAATCCAAGTTGGCGGTGGCCAAAACAAACCAACAGGTCTTTGTTTGCACCCGGAGACGTCGCCCCCTTCTGGTCATTAGAGAGTAAGTTTAGTTCAAGGCTCCTCTCCTCACAACGGGATGCCCATCAGCCAGCACTGAGCTATCAACGAAACACCAAAAAAACAACTGAAATCCCAGTGAAGCAACAAAAAAATCCTCAAATATCCGTTAAAACATAAAATACTTGTTCCTCTAAATCAGAGTACAGGATGTTTCACAGGCCACTAAACTAGACTGCACTCACATCACCTGCGTCATCCCATTACCGCTAAAACTGAGGGACATTTTCATCCCCACATTCCTGGTAATCCTGCTGATAAGTAAGGGGAATTGATTTCAGCCTCACGTCAGCCGCTCTCACTCTGTATGCGCAGCCGGAGCTCCGTCTGAAGAGCAGCGCTGGAGTCTTTATTTCATTATTTGTTTGGTCGGGTTACTCCGGCAGCCTGGCATGTGGTAGGTATTACACTGTCCTCATTAAAGCTCTTTAGCATACTGTAGTACGCCACAACATCCAAGTCTGGGTCAAACTGTCTGGGGCTCGGAGGAGAGGGGATGTGAGGGGAAACCGCTGTTTCTGAGAGAGACAATTAAATAAATACAAGAAATAGAGATATCTGCAGCGTTGATGCTGGTCTGGATAGGATAAAGGAAGGCACAGAACCAGAAGAGGAAGCTGTTGTCTGAAGCCGTCGTGGTGATGTCTCCTCAGTAAAGACAGTTTACTGAGACGTCACATTTCTGGGTGTTTGTGGTTTTCATCTTAGGAATCAGTAGAAATACGAGGGAACAACTAATTAGCACCGCCGGTGAGCAAAAGATCAATAATCACATCTCGTTTTTTGCTTTATTGACAAAAATCACAGTTTTTGCATTAAAGGCTCAATCAGTTACCAAGACTCACGTATACATTTTCACTGAAAAGCAGCTCAATAAAAAATGAATTGCAAATTATACATGTAATCTTGTTAAATGTAGTGTTTGTTGAGAAACTTGAGGCGGATCATCAGGTATTAATAATACATTCACAAAAAAACAGGTATGAAGGAGTGAATGTTTAGTTACATGGGATATTTGTAATCTCGAATCGTGGAATTCCACTGGTTATGATGAACTGCTGCATGTCTGATATGATATCTCTGCATTTACAGTAAGAGGTACATATAAATAAATACAAATACTTTGCATCCCTCCAGACACCAACAACAGTCCACAGAAAAGTCCACTGAATAAAAAACGGAGAAACAATAACATCATTAAATGGCCGAAACTCCGTGTTGCACCGAGCGGTTATTAATCTGGTTATTGATCTGGTTATTAATCTGGTTATTGATCTGGTTATTAATCTGGTTATTGATCTGGTTATTACACGTGTTGAAGTCGTAACTTTTTTGTCAGCTCACATGTTGAAGCTTGAGTCTTTGAGTCCAAACGATCCGGCCGAGAGGTTCAAACTCGTCTGCCTTTTTGTTTGTTTGTGATTAATTCACCACGGATTTGTTTTGGTCCGTCCATCTGTCCGTCCATCTGTCGCCGTGACATCACGCACAGGCCTGTGGAGCCGCTCCAACACCCCACCCACACCACCAACACCAACACCACCCACACCACCAACACCTCCACCACCCACACCACCAAATACCACCCACACCACCAACCCCAACACCACCCACACCAACAACACCCACACCCCCAACAACCCCAACACCCCAATCACCACCCACACCAACCACATCGACACCACCCACACCACCAACACAACCAACACAACCACCACACCACCAACACCGACACCACCACACCACCAACACCGACACCACCAACACAACCAGCAACACAACCAGCAACACCACCAACACCTCCACCACCCACACCACCAACACCGACACCACCCACACCACCAACACCGACACCACCCACACCACCAACACCGACACCACCCACACCAACCACATCGACACCACCCACACCACCAACACCGACACCACCCACACCACCAACACCTCCACCACCCACACCACCAAATACCACCCACACCACCAACCCCAACACCACCCACACCAACAACACCCACACTCACACCACCCACACCCCAACATCCCCAACACCCCAATCACCACCCACACCAACCACATCGACACCACCCACACCACCAACACAACCAGCAACACCACCAACACCGACACCACCAACACCGACACCAGCAACACCACCAACACCAACACCAGCAACACCACCAACACCGACACCACCAACACAACCAGCAACACCACCAACACAACCAACACAACCACCACACCACCAACACCGACACCACCACACCACCAACACCGACACCACCAACACAACCAGCAACACAACCAGCAACACCACCAACACCGACACCACCCACACCACCAACACCGACACCACCCACACCACCAACACCGACACCACCCACACCACCAACACCGACACCACCCACACCAACCACATCGACACCACCCACACCACCAACACCGACACCACCCACACCACCAACACCTCCACCACCCACACCACCAAATACCACCCACACCACCAACCCCAACACCACCCACACCAACAACACCCACACTCACACCACCCACACCCCAACATCCCCAACACCCCAATCACCACCCACACCAACCACATCGACACCACCCACACCACCAACACAACCAGCAACACCACCAACACCGACACCACCAACACCGACACCAGCAACACCACCAACACCAACACCAGCAACACCACCAACACCGACACCACCAACACAACCAGCAACACCACCAACACCATCACCACCAACACAACCAGCAACACCACCAACACCATCACCACCAACACCACCACCATTCACCACCTCGTGTTTCAACATTAGAGATCTTTGGTTTCTGTGGTTTGTAAACTGTTTTTGTAGATAAAAGTATTGTTTTATTTTGTTTATACGACCAACACTGAGGTATTGTGTTAACTCGATCATTGAAACTCACCCAAATACTGTGCTTTAGATGATGGTGATACACTTTTGGTTTTACCCAGATCATGTTGATCAATTATGAACTTAAAATAAAAGGGTTGGCAAAACTATGAGATAAAAAGACACATTTTAAAGCAGAATAATTGCATTCCATGATACAGGTGTTTGTGATTACCGGGAGATGTAAACTAGCGGGGTCTAAACTAAACTGCAGTGGACCGTTGAAGGTTTTAATTTATCTTTTCTGGAGATATCGAACATATGGAAATATCGCTCAATATTTCACATTACGCCGTTTTATCCATTTCCAAATTTGAGCCTTGATGGTACTTCCAAATAATACAAACAACGTATTGGATATAATAATTGGTGATTTCCCTTTAGTTGACGATGCAAAATGAGACTTTAATAGCATCATTTATAACAATGAGAACTCAGAAACCAATGAAAACCGTGAAGAATAAGTTTCACCCAAAGAGTTTCACGTCCTCTGTTTCTGTCTCTCTGCCCCTCAGCATTGTGGGTCACAGCGAGCCGTACACTAAACTGTGCTGTAAAGGCTTCTGCATCGACATCCTGAAGAAGTTGTCCCGCACCATAAAGTTCTCCTACGACCTCTACCTGGTCACCAACGGCAAGCACGGCAAGCTGGTCCGGGGCATCTGGAACGGGATGATCGGAGAGGTAGGACCTTTAATTCAAGTTAACTAGTGTTCGTGTTCACGCTGTGCGCTGCTTCTCCTTATCGCCGGAGGGAAATATCCACCGCAAAAGGTGCAAAACATACGACTAAAACTTCATGGAAAGAACATTGTAAGATGACTATGATGAAAAAACAAACAATCAGTCCAAACACAATGTTTCTATTGTGGCAAAGGTAAAGGACTATTTGAGGATATCTGTTGGCCCTCCATCTTCCGCCTGACGCCATGTGAATGCAGCATGGAGGTTGTTTTCATTTGTTAGATTGAACTCTTTTACAGATACTTTGTGGCCCACAACACTAAATAAGCTGAATCCAATGTGCACAGAAACTTCCATGAGACGCGAAACAATGAAAAGAAGCCACGAAACGGACTAATGCAGTAATGCATGAGAGTTATTGCAGGATGGTTCTGATCGTTTATCACGGAATGAAGGAACGACAGACGATTACTTTTCCTTACATCAATATCAAGGCAATTGTAACTAACTTACTATCTGAACTAAGAGGCTATAAAATGCATCGATAGAATCTTCCCTCTGCTGAGCATTAAAAGATGTTTCTGGTCAAGTGAATTCATTTCTTAATTACAAACCAGTATTTCAGTGATGGAACTCGTCCTGGATATCCAATCTCATGTGACCGATATGGAACAAAATGAAAATAGAAATGCCAAAACTAACAAGGCACAGAAAATGGGAACTTTTTCTCTGTAGAATGGGCCAAACTCTAAATAATCTAGATCCTACGTGTCCTGTTCCGTATCTTTGATAGCATCCTCCCTGAGACTCTTCAATGTCCTCATAGAAACCAGGTTATTAGGCTACTTGGCTATGTATTGATCATTGATCTCAGAACCTTTGGGTTCGACATGCATGTTGATCGATGGTTCTTGCAGCCAGATATTCTCTCCCAGCCGACATTATGAACTATAAACCTCCGTCAAGAAAAACTTGACTTCAATCATTGAGACGTAGAACCCGTTTAAGTAGCAACAGAAAGTAGCAACAGAAAGTAGCAACAAAACTACAATATTCATAACACCTTCTGAGGGAAAGAGAAGATACAAGTAATTAATTCTTTCATGATTTCATCATGTCTCAATCAGTTTCCTTATCAATGCAATCAGAAACCCTCAAATAAAAAAGCATGCATGAAAGCAAATCTTTATCTTAACGTTGATTACTTTTTAATGTTATCCAAGTAAACCCAACGATGTGGTATTAAGCTTAAAAAGCAAAGCGTATCATTTTCTTTGATAATGAGCAAAACAGTGTGAGTTACAACACGATAAGATAAGAGGGAAATCAGTGTGAACGCCTCAGACGAGGCTTTTTCACCTCGGCTACACACAACAACAACTAAAAAGCCATTATTCAGTCAAGAGTGACTTGGCACCAAGGTCATTGTGGAGGGAGGAGAAAGAGAGGAAGAGGAGGAGGAGGAAGAGGAGGAGGAAGAGGAAGAGGAGGAGGAGGAAGAGGAAGAGGAAGAGGAGGAGGAGGAGGAGGAGGAGGAGGAGGAGGAGGAGGAGGAGGAGGAAGAGGAGGAGGAGGAAGAGGAAGAGGAAGAGGAGGAGGAGGAGGAGGAGGAGGAGGAGGAGGAGGAGGAGGAGGAGTCCTCGTGAATAATCTCCGCAGTTGGAGGATACAACATTAGCCGGCCAGTATTTGTCCCTTTTTTTCCCAAGAATCAGAAGGCCATTGAGCTCAATGAGGCGTCTTCCTCCAGAGGAGCCGACGGCTGGATGAGGAGGAATGAGTCTGGACTGTAAACCTATCAGGAGAAAAAACTCTGGGAACGGCTGGAGACACAAATACTTAGTTATTCATTTATTTATTCAATATGTTTTTAGTTTTATTTCAATATTGTGCACAATGAGGTGTAGTCAGAGGGGCGTTGGATCTTTGGAGATCTGCCGTGAAATATTATACCACATACTTACATATTCAATTATCAACTTATTTATTTTATATTCATATAGATATTTTATGGATAGATATTTTATAGATATTTATTTTATAATTTGTTATATTTTTAACATTTATTATATTGTTTTATTTTGTATTGTATTTTTGTTTTTTGTTTATATATATTTTATTATATTCATTTTATATTAATTAATTTACTCATATTATATTTATAAATTTGTATATTTTTATGTTTACGTATTCATTTTATATATTTTACATTTATTGTGTACTCATTCATTTTATATGTATTTATTACTTGTGTAGTTATTAAATGTCTTTTGTTGTATCTCAATATTGTGCACAATGAGCCAGTCCAGTGAGCCTGCTGTGTTTAATTCCACTTCCTGCTTGTAATATTTATCATTAGACGCCTTATGTAACGTGCATTATGCCATATGCAGCAATAGCTCACAATGCATTAGAGATGCACTAGATTACACGATGCATTGGTGGGAAAGGCTGGACAGCGTCAGATGAAGGCTTTGAGCGTCCAGCAGGAACAGAGAATCCTCCTCAGGGACGGAGTGCTGCTCCACTGATGGAGGAGATTTATCTCAAAGGTCAGCGGTGGACGTCCCGCTGATGCCGGGTCAGATTTATGACGACGGGCCGACT
>NC_136605.1:22708041-22725541 GCF_910589615.1 Taurulus bubalis
GAGGTAGAAAGTTGAAATTATAAAATATAATTCATAATTATGAGATAGTAAGTTGAAATTATGAGATATAATTCATAATTATGAGATAGAAAGTCGAAATTACGAGATAGAAAATTGAAATTATAAGATATAATTCATAATTATGAGATAGAAAGTCAAAATTACGAGGTAGAAAGTAAAAAAAAGTCCATTATACTGGGATAATGGGCTTCTATAAGAGTGAGCTCTAAATGTAGGTCTACACTCTTTAAAAACTAAACATCCAAGCTTTCATAAATTATGTCGGATAACATACTGTATTTATTTCCAACTTTATTTTCAGCTTTAGTTGCCACAACCTGCATATTTATGAATTAATATGGATTGAAGTGCATTATAATTAAATAACATTTCACCAGTGGCATCCCTGGACCTCCACACAGCATGGAGAGGATTCAGAACACGTGAACTCACAGCTTGTTTACAGCGGCTCTCTCTGGATCGATGCCAGCAGCACGGAGATGCTGCATTTCATCCGGCAGCCGTGTGCTTCTATAAAACATCCTGTAAGGATGAAGGTCAGAGGGGCTTCGCTGCTGCCGCCGCTTCTCCACTTGGGTTTTATGTCAAGATGCAGGAGTCAAAAAGGTCAAAGCGTTCTGGCTGCAGGGCAACCTGTCGGGAAGTTGTTGTTCGCATGTTGCTTTAGACGCGTCACGAGTCGCTGGTGTTGCGTCTAATCGTCCTCCAGAAGTCCTTCTGCTGACGTGACGTTTTATTCAGTTGATTAAGAATTTTATTGAAGAAATTGTACTTTTTTGATTCTTGTTGTTCTGAGTTTGTCCTCATGGTTGATGCACTTATTGTAAGTCGCTAAATGAAATGTAAAAAAGAATGTAAAATCTTTTCATCGTAATGTCAACACTCACAGATTCCCATTTGCATTGAAATACTACGCCGGTAACACCAGTATACCCAGTGGGGCTGATTGGCACTGGGGGGAAAAAACATCTTAATCCAGCTTTTGTCAAAATGTCTAGAGCTTGATTTGTGGAAACAAAACAAAACCCACACAGCACTGGTTCTCAGAAAGTCCCAGTTCAAACCCAGTTCAGACAAAACTCAAGAATCAGTTCCTAGTCGTCGGATTCTTCACACTCACATTCCTCTATGACTTTCAATTACTCTTAAAACCAGTCAAAAGTGTGTTGCTAACACCTGAGGGGTCCCACTGTGTGTTCCCCGTCCCTTCTTGTGAACAATGCATTTGCAGGAGGAGAGCTAGGTAGCGTTAGCATGTTAGCCGTTAGCAGCCGGTCCTGCTCGGCTAAATAAAGGAGCTAACGGCTAGTTTCATTGTTGGAAGGGAGATGTTTTCATGGCAATATTAAAAAGAGAATTATGACTTCCTGACACCAGCTCCAAGCAGCTTGTGATACCTCATGAATACTGCGGACAATCAAGTCAAAGCAAATATTTCAATTTAAAAAAAAGTTGCAATCGTTTTCCCGCCAAACAATTCATCAGGAATCGATAATAAAATCTTTGTCAACTTCCAACTCTCATGTCAACGAATCCAAACTGAAATGTGTACAAAATACAAAACAAGCAAAGTATAGCGACTGAAAGCTATTTGATATCAAATTTAATTTGCAGTAGAGAACATGAAGTAGAAAGAGGTTGAATAGCAGCGTGGGTCATTTGTCTATATTCATGTTTCCTCTCAAGCGAGCTCTTATAAAGAACAGTGACAGTAACGTGAGGACACAGCAGCAGTCAAAGGACTTTCCCCTAAACTTTACCAAGACCTTCTACTTGAGTGAAGCTTTTCATGGAGGCTGAACATCAGAATATGCATTATTTTTGGAAAAGTCCCTCACTATTATCCCCGTTCTAGAGCCCGGAGGTCCCACCTTCACCATCGGGAAGTCCGTGTGGCTGCTGTGGGGAATCGTCTTCAACAACTCGGTGCCCATCGAGAACCCGAAGGGCACCACCAGTAAGATCATGGTCCTGGTCTGGGCCTTCTTCGCCGTCATCTTCCTGGCCTCCTACACCGCCAACCTGGCCGCCTTCATGATCCAGGAGCAGTACATCGACACCGTCTCCGGACTGAGCGACAAAAAGGTGCAGCGCTCCGTCACTGTCAGTCCCGTGTGTGTGTGTGTGTGTGTGTGTGTGTGTGTGTGTGTGTGTGTGTGTGTGTGTGTGTTCAGGCGTGTTGTTGTGTTTGATGTAAAAACACAAAGTGCTCTATTTTGGGTGTGCAAACAGCGTGAGGTGGAGCTATGAAATGCAAACATCCAGAAGTGTCAATGTCACGGCGGTGACTTTCTCCCTTTCCCTGATAAACATTAGAAAAAGAGTAAGTGGTGAAATTGAATTACATCCCGGGATTCTCTGGATAGAGTTGTCCGTGAGAAGCCTATGAAATGTAATACATAAGTGGATTTTCTGGGGAGAGGCAGATTATACATTTTTGGGGTATAATCTTCTGCGTACTTGTCTGGCCCGAGGATGAGTTTCAGAGTATTGACGAGGAAATCCGTGTCAAACCGCGAGCACGAGGAAAGGTTTCTCGAATCTTTGCTCACAGGCAACTGAGGGGGATTAAAGAGGCATTTGAGGAAAAGGCCGAGCTGTCCGCCGCTCATTAGGATTCTGGCAAAGTCGTTTACAATTCCCATCTCATTATACATTACCGCCGCCCTGCAGAGGGAAGGAGCGGGACGCCGTCCTGACAGCCGGCCCGTGGATTATTGAGCGGCCTTCTGCGCTGCGGCAGCGCTGCGGTTGAGCCGCTGTTTGCCCAGCTGTGCAGAACCCTCCAGGTTAAGTAAATGTAAATGAGGAACACGACGAAGAGCCCACGGAGAGCGACCTTGTGCGAGGAGGCAGCGATGAAGACGAGCACGATGACTACCTCGTCGCTGCAGAATAGACACTCCACTTATACGTCCTCGCGATGGGGTGACGCATCATGTGCACTCCGACCTCTTTCGACGCGACGTCCCTCTACATCTCCGTCCAGCGCGGCATTAAAGCGAAGGAGCTTCATCGAGGGGCGAGACGGAGGGATGCGAGGAAGTTTACCTGCTTTAAAAGTGCAGTGAGACGTCGAGGTCGGCGTGTCGAGGTCGGCGTGTCGAGGTCGGCGTGTCGAGGTCGGCGTGTCGAGGTCGGCGTGTCGAGGTCGGCGTGTCGAGGTCGGCGTGTCGAGGTCGCGTGTCGAGGTCGGCGTGTCGTTGCAGCGCGTGTTTGGTCGCATGAGCGACTTTGACGACGGTTTGCATCCCGGTTTCTTCCATCAATCAACACTGAGTTCTGTCCCCACATTGGGATGGGAACTGGTTCCTCTCGTGGATGTTTTGTTGGTTTGGCCATGGTTGAGAGGAGGAAACGCTCTGAAGCTTGGAGCTTCTGAACCTGGAGAGGAAACACCCGTGTTTACTCTCCAATAACGCCAAAATGTGTCCAACACATAGGTAACGTTAGCTGTTAGCATCCTGCTGGGCTAAATAACAGAGCTAACGGCTAAAAGGAAAGTTGAATAAATACCAGTTGTTTGAAGATGTTTTCACAGCAATATGAGATGGATATTAAAGAGGGAAATAACCCGTTTAATTTAATAACACAGACTAATCTGTCATTTTGATCGTAAACATTTGAAGATTTAAATAAGTTAAAAGTGCTGCTTTTGTGTGATTCTTTGTGTAGAAACTTAGTTTTAGCTCCAATAAGCTCAAAGCAGCTTATAATACATAATTTAAATTACTGATCCCAATATTCTTTTCAATCAAAGCAAGTCAGAAATAAAATGATTTAAAAATGTTCAGCAAACAGCCACGACCGATAAAGAACATGTGACGCTTACAGGCTGGAGCCTCGCCTGCTTTTCTACTCTCGTTCAACCCAGCAGTCATCAGAAGTCGACAAAGGAATCGACAAAATAACCGTATCGCTAAGAGGATGACGGGATCAGTATCGATAAAATCGTATCAATAACCATCCTATACTTCACGTGGACGTGACCGTGAGAGATACCAGGAGAGCTCTGCTTCCTTTAGGGACGTGTAGATATGATCGTGACCCTTTTCTCACCGTGCAAACTTCAGTTTAGATGTTCCCTCTGAGAACATATCTGCATTAGGTTCATTAGAAAAGGCGGGTTTGTCGATTGCACTTCCACCCCGTCGTCCTCTCGGCCCTCACAGCTGATTGAAGCGTGTTGCTGCCCAACAGCAGACGGGTGAAGTGTTCATTTCTTACTGCAGACGGGATATTTGGATTTGAGTGTTTGGTCTTTGAATCATAGCGTTAGATGTGTAAATGAATAGAGCAAGAGTCCAGCAGGATAACTAGCACAGAAGCACTTGGGAGTCGAGGCAGAAATCCCAAAAATAGCAAAGTGGCGAGTGTCATTGTATTTATATCTTTAGAGCTTCTTTTCTCCATCGGGGCCTTGAAGCTTTTCTGACTTCTAAATGACGGAAAAGTGCAGCGTAACGAAGCCTCGATTCAACCATCTGCTTGATGGAACAAACTCAATTTGATTATGTCTTCTAGACCCATGTGCAATCCATCAATATCACCCATCATCCGTGTCTCTATCAATCCTCCCTTCTACCTCTCTCGACAGTTTCAAAAGCCACAGGAGCAGTACCCTCCGTTCCGCTTTGGTACCGTCCCAAATGGCAGCACGGAGCGCAACATAAGGAGCAACTACCCCGAGATGCACTCCCACATGGTCAAATACAACCAGAGGGGCGTGGAGGATGCCCTCAACAGCCTCAAAACAGCGTAGGTGTCAGCCAAGACTCGTAAAAACATATATTCAGTGAGGAACTCACAGCCGGAGCGGAGCCAAACAGTCATGCAAAGGCCGTTTGGAGTAAAAGCTCATTTCTCTTCATCCTGCTAGGAAACTGGATGCCTTTATCTACGATGCTGCGGTGCTGAACTACATGGCTGGCAAAGACGAGGGCTGCAAGCTGGTGACCATCGGCAGCGGGAAGGTGTTCGCCACCACTGGATACGGCATCGCCCTGCAGAAGGACTCGCGTTGGAAGCGCCTCATCGACCTGGCCCTGCTCCAGTTCCTGGCTGATGGTAAATCCTTCACGTTTATTGACAGTAATGCACATTTTGATTTTTCCTGACGGATAGCCGAGCCTCGTTAAGCAATCCTTACCTGTTAGCCGGCAGGTCAGCTGTGTCTAACAAGCTGCAACGATAACCCAAGAACAAACTGGAATCCATCTTTTAGAGCAACTGTGTGCTCGTGGTTATTAATTATGATGAAGTATATCACTTTTCCCCTTCTCTTCATTCAACAGAGCAACAGCAAGAGACTTCAGGTGGACCACCACTGTTCTCCGTTAAGCATTTTATATTTATTTTAACTGTTTAAGAGCATTAGTAATTTAACAGCTAAAAGGTTAATTATTGACATCTCTAAGTGTTATAATAACTGGATTTACACTTTGTGTCCATGACCTTGAATGAATGGAGAAGAAATGATAAGAAGAGAGAAAGAAAAACAATCCTTACTGTAATGGTACACTAAAGTCTTCCATACATAAAGACCAAGAAAGCAGCAAGGGAGAAAATGGGAATAATTATAGGGTATAAAATATTATTATAGTAACGACTCAACCAAAAAGAGAGACACGTCATAAATGTCATTAAGACCCGATTTCAAAGATGATTGAAAATGTGAGAATTATTCTGCCGACCGAAGCTCCTCAGGCAACTTATTTCAAAGCCTCGAGCAAGAGCCCGGTCATATGCAGAAATATGCAATAGATGGTAATAATACCGCACATTGCATAATATATCAAAGCAATAGTGAGGCCACACACACAATGCTGCAATAGTATTACTTCTCACAGAGATCAGCAGCAAAATCCTGTGATTTAGACTGAACCCCATTTTATTTTTGTCGACAAAGAAGGAGACAATATTTACTATTAGCATGGTCCGAATATTACCTGTCAGATAGTGAATTAATAACTAAGCACATCATCAGGAGCTTTATCCTGTGTAACACGGAAAAGTGGAGTGCCAATACTGTGTGCATTCTCTCTAATGTCCACCAGGGGCGACTCCTCTGGTTGTATAGAAGTCTATGCTGCATGTGTTAAAGCTGCATTCTCTCTCCTGACCACCAGGGGCGACTCCTCTGGTTGTATAGATGTCTATAGACGACTCCTCTGGTTGTATAGAAGTCTATGCTTCAAGTGTTAAAGCTGCATTCTCTCTAATGTCCACCAGGGGTGACTCCTCTGGTTGTATAGAAGTCTATGCTTCATGTGTTGAAGCTGCATTCTCTCTCCTGACCACCAGGGGGCGACTCCTCTGGTTGTATAGAAGTATATGCTTCATGTGTTGAAGCTGCATTCTCTCTCCTGACCACCAGGGAGTGACTCCTCTGGTTGTATAGAAGTCTAGGTCACAACTACTGCACGGCTAAACTTAAAAACAAGAACTTTATGGTATCTTCAAGTCCAAATAACCCGTCATAAGAAGCAGATTGAGGTTCTGTGTCTCCCTCAAGGACGCGTTGCCAAGAGGACAGGAAGTGCCAGGGATCACATCTCCAACCCTGTAATTTAAGGAGAAACTTCTCTCCATCCTGACCCCCTCAAAAGCCAGTCAGGATTGGTTTTGCATTCACTAAATCACAAACTGTGCGACCTTGTCCAGTTGAACCCTGGAGTGCTGGTTATATGAGAACATTTCATTATCCCATGCAAATGAGTTTCACGCGAGGCCCGAGGCTGTTTCATTACTCTCTTAAGTCTCCGAATAATACAAGTGTCATGCAAATAATAGTTTTTTTTCTTCTCTTCTCACAGGTGACACCCAGAAGCTGCAGACCGTCTGGCTAACGGGGATCTGCCGCAACGAGAAGAAAGAGGTGATGAGCAGCAAGCTGGACATCGACAACATGGCGGGCGTCTTCTACATGCTGCTGGTGGCCATGGGCCTGAGCCTGCTGGTGTTCGCATGGGAACACATGCTCTACTGGAAACTACGCCATTCGGTCCGCAAAGCAGAGCGCCTCAACTTCCTCCTCGCCATCAGCAGAGTAAGCCGCTCTTGTGTAATGTGCATTGAGAAACCAGGATTAGGTCTCGTTTTATAGCATCCACTGCACTGTTTTGCAGACAGGAGCTGAGGAAGATGTTACTTATGTGACGGACCTCGCCACAAGGTCGTAAAGCCTGCTGTCTCCTTATGAGGTGTCCTTCAAGACAAAGGGTTTAGACATGTCAAATGAGTACATGGCCAGCCGTGGGTCAAGGGCAGCGACAATAAAAGACATAATAAAATCCAAACGAGTTGAAAGCAATGAAAGGACTTCGTGGATCACCTGCTGAAATATTGTGACGGCCGTGATCCCTGAGAAATTGAATTTAAATTGCATCATTAAAGAAACCTTTATCTGCGTGTCGACAGCAGTCAGTAGGTGAGATTAGGTATTCCCAGCATATGCATTGAGTCAAGTAAAGCTGGTGGGATAAAAAAAAGAAGGGAGAAACTAATACACGGCAACTCATTCAGGGCTGGAAATGTTTTCTTTAAACAATCGCCCCGAATAAACCGTTTAGTCCAAACAGATCCTGAAAAAAAAAAAAACTGTCTGTTGAGCTCAGAGCAGAAAGGAGAGGCTGTACAATGTAAATAGTTCAATACATGGAGCTCATATAGAGCCTCCATTGGTAACACTTGTTGGCAATTGGAGAAATATCGGCTGTATAGATTCCAATGTTTTCAAAAACATCACTTTATTTTTTTGTATTGATCCTTTTTGGCATTATAACTGTTATTCTGCACACACAACATGTCTGAGTTCTCTCTGCTTCTTGCTACGATTGTTCCGTTTCCATAGAGGTGCAAAACGTTGTCATGCTCAAGGCCACAGAGAGTGAAACGATGCCCAAAAGCTGCTTCGGGGTCCAGATCCTAATTTCCCCCATTTGTCTCCCTGCAGGGCATCTACAGCTGCTTCAACGGAGTGGAGCACACCGACCACAACGGCAGCATGCCGAGTCCGGACGTCACCGCCAACTACACGCAAGCCAACATGCTCAAGATGCTGAAGACGGCCAAGGACATGGTGTCCTCTGCCCGAGTGGAGAACTCTCTGGACAACGCCACCAAGACCATAGAGAACTGGAGCCGGCGCGGGGTCGACAACGTGCGCGTCGGCCTGCCGCCCCGGGTGTTGACCACGGACATGGCTCACGGCCGCCTGCCCTACATCTCCAGCATCTCGGACAACCACTCTCCGTACCCTCAGAGGGCGCTCACGCCCACCTTCCCGCTGCACTACGGGGACAGCACCACCCAGCCGCTGCTGGAGAATCCCCGCGTGGTGACCCGGCCCACGCCGCTGCGCTACACGCTGCCGGCCCGCAACAGCCAGCACGTCTTGGAGAGGACTCTGCCCATCTCCAGCCTCAGCAGTCCTCACATCGCCATGCGGGACCCGGTTCCCTCCGCCGCCGCCTCCAACCCCCACCACGGCGGCAGGCTGTATGTGGAGAACCCGGCCCGGCACCCAACGTCGCCGTTCGTTTCTTACAGGGAGTTCCAGGTGCCCGACATCTACGTGGAGCACAAAGGGCCGCTGAGGAGGAAGTTCAGCTACCCGCCCGATTGCGTGAGCCGGAGGAGGCGCTCCCACAGCTACGTGTTCGATGCCGCGGACCCCAGAGTGAGGGTCGACTACGAAGAACCTCGACCCTGCCTTGCCGAGTTGAGGGCCAACCACCTACTGAACAACCACGCCCCCGTCGCCGCCGCCGCACACTACCCGGGCAGCGGCGCCGGCTGCAACTCCTGCATGAAGTCCTACCTGGAGCCCGAAATGGACGACATACCGCTCCTGGGGAAGGACAAGCTCAACCGCCGCGCCTCATTCCTCAAAGCCACGTGGGGCAACGACAGGATCCACCAGGTGGATGAAACGAAGCCCTCCGCGTCCGCGTCCTCCGGCCGCATAGACATGCCCGACCTGTTTCCTCGGGTGGTCGTGGCCAACCAGAAGCCCAACAAGCTGTACGGCAGTCTGGGGCACAACCTGTCCTGCTACCCCTTGTCTGCCGAGCCCGCGTACCTGGACCCGGCCCACATGGGCTCCTACCCCTACAAGCAGAAGCTCAAGTACTCCGAGTCGACCCGGCTGCCCTCGTACAGGGAAGCCATCCTGCAGAACGCCGCCGCCCTGCGCCGCTCCTCCTCCACGGTGGTGCACAGACACTACTCCACCTACCTGAACTCCTACACAGACTTACCGGTGTACGTGGGGCCGCTGGCCCAGAGACCCTCCCAGTTCTATGGCAGCGCCAAGGACATGTGCCACTTGTTTCCCTGCGCGAGCCACTGCCCGGAGAGCGCCGCCATGCTGCCGCGCATGGGGGACCGGCAAGTGGTTTACCACAACAATATGTTCGGCGCCTACGACGGCACCGGGAAGAGGGAGGACCCGGGCTCTGGGAGCCGAGAGCGGAGGCAGGTGTTGGTGGCGCGCAGAGTCAACAGTCCCTATGTGCCAAAGCCCTGGGGCAGGGTATCCAGTCTGGAGTCTGAGGTCTGAGCCCGCATCCTTACTGGACCTCCACTTGGCTCTCAAACTGTGGGGGGGTTCTCCTCTCAGCCTCTGGTTAAAGCAAAAATTAAACTCTACACCGATAGTGTATTTGAGAGCGTTGACTCTCAATCATCAGTGCAATAATATCTTGAACATGCAACGGAGAAGAAACACTGACGAGCAAAATACTGCTGGGACTTTGTAAGCCAAACTAATAGAAATACTAATAAAAAGAAAAAGGCAATGTTGAAAAGTATTTATTACGTAAGAATTTAACCTGTTGATTGTTTATTTAAAGGATTTTTAAATGCTGTGTTGCTATGTGAAAGATGTATGGGAGACAATATACTGTAGCCTCTCAATCTGACGAAGACTTGAGACATTTCTCTTTTTTCTCATATTTTTTTGTCAAATAATTTCAGTACCATTTCAAATTGAGAGATAAATTATTTAGATGATTTTGTGATGAATACCACTGTTCACGTCGTTTGAGAGTTTTCTAAATCCACAACCACTGAGGCTTCTGCTCCACTGGTCACTCACACGTGTAATTTGACTGGGATTAAAAAAAAGAAAAGAAAGTGCAGGGAAACCAGACAAAAGTATGACGTGTATTCCCATTGTTACACTACCCTTTAATAATAAAGAGCGAGGTCATCTCAAGGGCCTTTTGGAATCATCTGTCATCTCAATCTATATGTTAAACACGCTCTCACGTCGCACAGCGCTGTAATGAGTGAGACACACAATCTATTATTTCAATCTCTGACGACTGCATGAATATGGTTGATGTTCTGGGTGATGTGGAGACCTTTGGCTCTGCGCTCCAGCAAAGTGCTTCTATCCGTTAGCAGGAGGAACGGACTCCATTGAACTGAAGGATGAATCTGAAGCAACCAATTCACTTTATATGCAGCTACAATGATTAAGTTATGCATGTTATAATCACAAAAAACACCCCATGGTTTGAATCAGATCAGATGTTTTTTATGAAATACGATGTGCTGCTGGTGATTATCAGGACGCTACGACCAATTAACGTAATCAATTAGACAATTAGCTTAGCGATATTATGAATAGCTATAAATATTGTCCCAAAAATACAGAAAAATATCTATGTGGCAACGCCAACACTAATGTGATATCCCTGGAGCCAACACGGATTATTACCTTTGGCCTCAGGGCTGCTGACAAAACAACAACAACAACAACAACAACAACAAACTGGAGGGGACACAATGCAGCACGTAAAACTCATCATAATTAATCACAGCAAGAACAAACATAATAAGATCATAATTCACCTGTCAAACCACAGCCCAAAAATTGTCTGTTTCACAAAAACATATTAATTCAGAATTGACGCCACTGGAAATCTGTAGATTCATAACAGCACAAACAGCCAGCAGCCGTTCAACACCAGCACATGAACATGAACTGATTGTGTCTCAAATAACTGTATACAGTCTGCAATATATACTCATATATACAGAATCCTGTTCTTGAAGTAAGTGTATAAGAAATAAACATCCTTCAACCTTTTTAACAATAAATGATGCAATGTCTCTGCTGTTTACTTTCAAATCCAAAGATTGAAAACCTATCTTTTTGTTTTTAAAGGTCTTCCAGGAGCTGTCTAACTACTACTGATATATATATATATATATATATATATATATATATATATATATATATATATATATATATATATATATAGATATATAGATATATATCTATATATATATATATATAGATATATATCTATATATCTATATATATATATATATAGATATATAGATTTATTGTCTCCAGTACCTCCATTTCCTCTGTGCATGGCATTGATTGTGAGACATTAGTCGTCTGTTTTGATTATACTTCATTTTATCACTTTTTCCACTCCATACTGAAAACCTCCAATGTGCGATATGGAATTGTGACTCTATGAATATAATACTGTAGAGGAGGTCAGCGAGCAGCAGAGCTTTACCTTCGCTGAATTGGGTCACTGATGGTCACGCTGACCGCGGAGAATCAATCCTGGAAAGAACGGCCGTGCTTCCGATCTGCATGGAGAATAAATTATACAGTAAATATTCTAGAAAATGATTATTGGAACTCACCTGGCTGTGTTGACATTGTTAAAGCCAGTATGCAATATCATCCTCAGCTTCAGGAGCTGAGGAGGAGCAAAACAACAACAGACTATTCATCACCGCACAAATGAACAGCATGAAAGCCTCATAACACACAACCGGCCAAACACCACAAATGAAATAGCTCAGCCACAACAAGACGTGAGATCACAATTTATAGCACAACAAACTCTGAGCATCGATCTCTAACAGCCGCCTGCAGACGCTAAGGGACATAAAACAGTTTGAGCGGGGAGGTTCAGCGTGAACCTAAACAGAGACGGGACATGAACACAAGAAGAATTCATATGAAACTTTGGTGAGAAACGACCACGACGTGGTCCAACGCTGCAGGAACTCAGCTGGTCGTGGTCTGCAGAGCGGCCTCCTCCCACCGCGCAGGAGGCGATGACGCAACATCACGGGACCGTGGGTGTGTTCACGCTCGCGTGTTTCAGGTGTTTCAGGTGTTTCAGGTGTTTCAGGTCGTCTCGTGTTTCAGGTCGTCTCGTGTGTTTCAGGTCGTCTCGTGTGTTTCAGGTCGTCTCGTGTGTTTCAGGTCGTCTCGTGTGTTTCAGGTCGTCTCGTGTGTTTCAGGTCGTCTCGTGTGTTTCAGGTCGTCTCGTGTGTTTCAGGTCGTCTCGTGTGTTTCAGGTCGTCTCGTGTGTTTCAGGTCGTCTCGTGTGTTTCAGGTCGTCTCGTGTGTTTCAGGTCGTCTCGTGTGTTTCAGGTCGTCTCGTGTGTTTCAGGTCGTCTCGTGTGTTTCAGGTCGTCTCGTGTGTTTCAGGTCGTCTCGTGTGTTTCAGGTCGTCTTGTGTGTTTCAGGTAGTCTTGTGTGTTTCAGGTAGTCTCGTGTGTTTCAGGTCGTCTTGTGTGTTTCAGGTAGTCTCGTGTGTTTCAGGTGTTTCAGGTAGTCTCGTGTGTTTCAGGTCGTCTTGTGTGTTTCAGGTGTTTCAGGTGTTTCAGGTCGTCTCGTCTGTTTCAGGTGTTTCAGGTCGTCTTGTGTGTTTCAGGTGTTTCAGGTCGTCTTGTGTGTTTCAGGTGTTTCAGGTCGACAAACAGAGACGAGCAGCAGCGATGAGCTTCTCTGTATTCTGCTCTCCTCTCTGCAGAAGCTGATCTCTGGAGATGATAATTGGTTCTGCTCATATTTGCGGCGTCCCAAACATCCGCCGCTCTCTGCTGCTCGACTGAACTCTGAGGACCGTGAGACTCTTTAGGGAAAATAAAACTATCAGACCTTAAATACTTATTTATTCCACATCAGCAGATAAAGATCGGCTGTGAAGATGCAGAGCTCCGCTGCAGCTGACTGTCAAGCATCGGAGTATTTTGGTAAAATACACTATGAGGTTAAATTATGGGGTTAAGTAACCAGTTTAAGATACAATCAATCAATCAATCAATCATGTGTGTCCATTAAAAGAGTCTCACGGTACTCGACTCTGAAACAGCCAGACGAACACTTTCAATATGTCTGTTGTTAATAAATAACATTGAACCTTTATTTAGGAGGATAGTCCGGTTCAGATTAGTCATCTCTTAAAGGTTCAAATATTTCACATAAAGAGACAACATGCTTCAAACGGTGCATGAAATATTCTTCATTTTAAACGAATGAATGATTCTGTTTCTCATCTCGTCTCTGGAGCTCAAACCAAGACGAGGCTCCAGAAACTAAGAATGAAGTAATTAATGTGTCCTCTGTACCGGAGGTCACGACGAGCTTCAGGGGGCAGTAGGAAACATAATAGGAGGCGGTTTGTGGTATTTAGTCCTAATGAAGAAACACATGCCATTAATAAGTGTGCATCCTCTCAGCAGGACACAGTTACATCTTTCAGCCAGAAAACAGCTGTCCGTTCACTGTCAGGGTCATTTTAACCCAAACCAGGATCTTGTCCTCAACCTGCTTCACTCGTTGTGTTGACTGAACACAACAAGTTGTTTCCTGTGAAGACGGAAGTTTATTTTTTTAAAGACTGTATTCTTTCAAATGTGATTAAAGCAAAAAAAGATTACAGATTTCCCCTTTAAACAGACGTGCATGTCACGCATGTCGTATGTAACTCTCCATCTATTGTGTTCCAAGGACAAAGCAAGAGGCTTTTCTCCTCATGTGAAGGTGACGCTGGTTAAACGCTCTGGCTTCCCAGCATGCTCTCTGTTCCGCACCGCTCTCCCCTGAAGCCCAGAATCATATAGAAACGAGAGAGAGATTAATGCCACGAGCACTAAATGAGTGTGAGAACCGACTCCCAGCTGAATGAAGTCATTACTGGACCCGTGAAGTAAAGATCTCTAGATGAACGCATGAACTCCTTCTACATGCTCACTGACCAGACATCCGTTCATTTCACACAATAATCACAGTCATGCTGAGGCCTGTGGGCTGTGTGACGGGACCAAGACGAGACAATTCATTCCCCAATTTGACCACATAAATACTGGACGAGATAATATCGAGTCAGGGAGGAGTTTCTGAATATGATTTCACTCTTGGTTCCCTCGGCATATTGAGATGAAGTCAGAGGTACGCGGCAGAGTCGCTGATGCGAATCTGCACTCAGAATGTTAGCGACAAGCCTCGGGCATTCGCTTCTTTTTTTTTAAAGACGCCATCCATCATCCCAAATTCATTCTCACCTCAAAACTAGTTTTGCAGCTTTCTAATTGACTGAGATGAACAAGAATAAAAAACAATGTTGTTGTGCAAAGACCTGTCATTACTTTAGGATCGGCTCAGAGCAGGTCCAACACCCAAACCATACTGGTTGTATAGAAGTATATGCTTCATGTGTTAAAGCTGCAGTCTCTCTCCTGACCACCAGGGGGCGACTCCTATGGTTGTATAGAAGTCTATGCTTCATGTGTTAAAGCTGCAGTATCTCCTGACCACCAGGGGGCGACTCCTCTGGTTGTATAGAAGTCTATGCTTCATGTGTTAAAGCTGCATTCTCTCTCCTGACCACCAGGGGGCGACTCATTTGGTTGTATAGAAGTCTATGCTTCATGTGTTAAAGCTGCATTCTCTCTCCTGGACACCAGGGGGCGACTCCTCTGGTTGTATAGAAGTCTATGCTTCATGTGTTAAAGCTGCATTCTCTCTCCTGACCACCAGGGGGTGACTCCTCTGGTTGTATAGAAGTCTATATAAATGACTCTACTTCTCTTGATGTATTCCCTCAGTAAACATTGTAAACATGAGTTTATGTCTCAATCTCTAGTTTCAAGTCTTCTTCAATACAGCATGATGTTCATTTAGTAAATTATGGTCATTCAGAGTCAAACAGACCATAAAGCAGGGGATGATTTAGGGGCGGGGCTAAAGGTGATTGACATTGACAAAAAACTACCCCTTTAGGGTTTATAAACGGTTGTGGTTTGGGTTGAAATAACTTCTGAAGTAACGTTACGTAAATATGGAAGTTTTGTAATAAATAAATCAACTTTTTTCCAAGAAGTCCTTTCAAGGACTCACTGTTATAAACATATATGCGGTTCAACTTAAAAACTTCTATTGCTGCCTTAAAGTTTCCAATCAACTCCCATTGGCTCCCCATTGGTTCTCGACTCTTTATTGATTATCTTCTGGAGGTGTGGATCCTCCGTGGGTCGGCTTTGCCCTTCACTCCGTCTCCCAGACCCTCTGCTTAACCCGCAGACAATGTGTTAGAGATGTGTTTAATCAAACCACCTGGAGTTGGACGAGGGCCAGACTTCACTCTCACTCACACACACACACACACACACACACACACACACACACTCCTTTTGTAACCGCCTGACCAGCTGAGTCTCTGCAGAGTTCGGCGCCTGCTGTTAGTTTGATAAATCCTTGAACTCCCCTCTTCGCTGCAGCGTGATGACAGCTCTGAGGACGGGAAACGCACCACACCGCAGTGGGGGGGTGGACGAAATAATGGAAACGGCATATGAGAAAGATGCTCAACTTTTACCTCACTAGCTAAAAAGGCGACGCAGAGGAGTCGAACGTGTCACCTTTAAAGATGTCTGACGATCAGCACCTTGGTTATGCAACGATATGATGCAACCGAGATCCAACGAGCCAACAGCTGCTGCTGCAGAGCTGTCACTCAAAGAATAACTTAAAACCTCTTCCACCGCCAGGTGATGAGTCATCAGAGACAACTTACCCAGAAAAATAGGTCATTTTCTTTAAATCAGGACCATTTTTGACTTACTTTGGTTTTAATGTACACTGTTAACGTTGTGAATTAAAACAAAAGTTATTTTTGTTTGTCATATTTAGGAAAATCTTGTCGTTTTGCTTAAAATAAATACACTCGTTACATAAATTAAGTTACGGACACAAAGTTAATTACCGTAAAAGTCGGGTTCCAAGCCGCTACTACCTTCGGTCAGTGTCCCCGTTAGCTCCCCGCTGTAGCCAACTGACGCTCATGCTAGTTCCCCGCTAGCGCTGCTGCTAGCGCTGCTGCTGTGTGTGTGTGTGTGTGTGTGTGTGTGTGTGTGTGTGTGTGTGTGTGTGTGTGTGTGTGTGTGTGATGTCTGATGAATAGGAAGTAATAAACTGACAGTTTAAGCTCGAAGGAAACATTTCACACACACAGAGACGTCCACCATTGAAGACACCGGTGTATTAAAACATGAACACATGAACATCTGCTGTGTCCGATTGGGAGGATCCATTTATAATAATACATATTCATTTTTTCCGATGTGAGGGTCAGTAGTATGTTGTATGTTGTATGTTGCACAGATTGAAGAGCTCTGGGGGAAATGTGAGACTTTGAGCTGCACAAATAAATTGAATTGAATGAAAAAGTGTTTCTTGTTGACTCTCCTGCTCTCTCTGATTTAATTAAATGCATAATAAAAGTTTAATGGTGGAAAAAACAGATAATAAAATAATAAAGTTAAATAAATAAATAAAGTTGTGTTGTTTTGTTGTTCAGACCTTTGTCCTTCCACAGCTTTTAAAGCTCGATGAAGCCTGTTCTTGTTTATTATGTAAACTTATTTGTTTTTGTTTTGTGCAGCACTTTGCCAAATTATGAGACACATACAAACAAATATATAAAAGTATGAAATAGTTCCTCATTTAAAATGGCTCAGCAGACCCTTTTAAAGCCGAGGTCATGATGAGGAAATACTGGCAAACAATCACCTCAGATCAAAATAATAAACACAAGTATTGCTCTAAAATGTCATCTTGCTGTGTTTGGTGCCAGAATAGATGTTGCATTCATTGGAGATGATAAACTGGAGCTACAACATTGGAGAAGTGTTTCATGGATGGAGAGGAAAATTATGCAAATAAGCTAAACTCTGTGTGAACAGATTGTAAAGCCTCTGAGGATCATTTGTCATTTTGGGCAAAATACAAAAAGGTTTTCTTTTGAAAATGAATAAACTAGAGAGATGAAGAGGCTGTTGGGCTTATTGTCTGTAACCAGTGTAGCATCAAAGCCACGCAGGTGGAATTAGCAGCTGACAATGTGAAGCTGTTATATTTCACCAATATAGCGGCTAGCTAGTTAGCATGCTAGCTTTCTAGTTCCATCATGCTTCATGCTGCGCTGGTGACAGAAGCGACTGGGGGTCGTCGAATAACGTCCCACAGGTACATGTTCACCTTCTCGTGGCCCCGGAGAGGAAGTGACCTTTTGAGAGAGACTCGTCTTTGTTCTGCCTCCAGGCTCCGCCCACAAAAACAAGTCATCAAGTGGACTCATTTCCTTTGGTTAAAAATTTTTCATAATTTACCTTTAAACTCGTTAAACGAGACTCGTGTGCCCTAGATCAC
>NC_136605.1:22728041-22898041 GCF_910589615.1 Taurulus bubalis
TCCTCCTCCTCCTCCATCTCATTTCCCCAAGATGAGAGGGACATGAAGGCCGGATCATGTTTTTTTGAGAGCTGATTCCCTCTCTGGTAATGAGGCGGCGCCGCGGGCCAAGGTTGAGGAGAGACGCAGGTTTCTTATCGGCCCGGAGTTAATTTGTAAAAAGTAAAATGAATAAATGGTTGAGTGTTTGCCTGCACGCTGAGCCCGTGAGTCATCGAGGTAAAATCAATAAAAGCTTAACGTTCCCCCGGAGGAACTACAATGTCAACGCGTTAGTCCATTTAACCCGTTCTCCCTGCCTTTTATCTTTTAAAGGAACGCTTTACAGGATCAATCAATCAGCTGGAGAGAAACTTCCTCCATCTGGGAAATGAAGCCGAGGGAAGCTTCCACATGAACGGTTGCTTTAGCTCATTCTGACGGCGTGAGTCTTCATCGGAAGTAAAACGAGAAGCAGGACGTCTTCCACGACTAAACGGGCAAACGCACCGGGATAAACACAGGACGACCCGGGCAGGAGACACACGGCTTAAACACACGGGGAGGTGCAGGTGATTAGACATGGAGGAAACAATCAGGGACAAGGCAGGCAATCACAGGAAGTGCAGGGACACAGAGGACACGAGAGACAAGGACTTCAAAATAAAACAGGAAACCAGAAACAACCCAAACCCGTGACAGCTCGGTGACTTCTGGTGTGTTTAGTTCTTCGTTAAGCCGGGATGGCGACAGAGTCCTCAAACCAACGAGCGACGTCACGACGACTGCACCTGAGGGGCGACACCGTCATCACCTGTGGCTCTCGACTCCATGAGAGGACCTGTGGCCCAACCTGTAGTTTATTTAAACGCCTCTACTGCCGTTTAGTGGCCCCAACGCCTCGCCGATCCAAAGGCCCCTTTTGTCCAAATGATTGCCCTTTGAGTCGCTCTGAATGTCCAGGATGTCCTGTCTGTGAAGCGGAGGAGCTTCAGACGCTCTCTCTCTCTTTTAGAACGAGATCTGATCAGCTGATGAAACGAGAAAAGAAAAAGCAGCGCCTCACGCTCAGCAAACTCTCCGTGGACAAATAAAGCGTCAAGAAAACCAACAAGCATCCGTTTCCCCGGATATCAATCAGCCGTCGTGTACCAACGCCTGCAGGCGCCTCGAGGCCGGGGGGCGTGGTTACAGTATCTCTCGCTCCCAGACGCCATCCATCAGATCCATCAGATCCATCAGATCCACCGGGTCCACCGGTTGTTCCCCGCTCCGCGGTTAATGAGCCCGCCGTCTGGCAGCGAGACGTTACAGATGACTCCGGATCGTTCTCAATATCGATTGAAGGCGCGGGAGAAAGGAGCACATCAAGGTGACGCAGGCGGCAGCTGCACAAACACACACTCAGCATCAGGACGCTTTTAGGAGTCAGTCGGAGCTTTTTGCATTTGTTTGCTCATCTTTAAAAGTTCATTTTGAAACAGATGTTTTCCAAAAAGGGTTCCCTCCCAGTGCAGACAATCATAAACACACAACGACAACGCAGGCAGAGATGAAGACGCCTGTGTGATGATGCAAGAAGACCTGAACCCAGGGACCTCGTCTCTATATCAACGTCCTGTCTGCACGACATCGTAAGAACTCAATATCTGGAAATAAAAGCCTCACAATCACACAGAATCCTGCCATTAAATCACGTTGTCGTATTATTTATCACACCACCAATTGCTCCTCATTTATCGTGTGTTTTTCCTGCGAAAGTCATTGTGTACATTTCTGCTTGTTTCATGCACACGGTCTTTTCAAAATAAAGGTCCGTCTTCACAGAGTACTCGGGTTCAGGAAAAGATGGATGTTCCTGAACTATGGAAGTAGTTGACTTCTACAACAGCGACCTCCTGGCTGAAGTTATGGTAGAAATAATGATGAATCAGGAGGACATTGTGTGATTTGGGAGAACTTATACGATCATAAATGATTTAAAAGAGGCAATTTGCATGAAAATGAAAACTCTCTGATGTATTCTAGTACAAATAAAGAGTTGGAATCGTTTCATGTTGAAGAAACCAACGGCTCCAGCGAGTGAGCGCCTCGCTTCTTTCTGCACGTTCACAAAGTATTACAGGATTCTGTGTTTCTCATCTCCAGATCTATTTCAGTCTCAGTTCACACGTCTTCCTCCTCCTCTTCCTCCTCTTCCTCCTCTCTCACATGATGAACGACGAGGCAACAAGAGCCCTTTGTGCTTTACATCAACAACAAAAGAAGCTACATGCAGATTAGAATAAATAAAAATAAAACATGGAACAAGAGCACAAAGAAGTGAAACAGAAGCAGCAGCTGGTGAGAGGAAGCGGAAGAGGAAGAGGAGGCTTCTCTCTTCTCTCAAGTGGAACTTTCCCCAGTGTGTGTGTGTGTGTGTGTGTGTGTGTGTGTGTGTGTGTGTGTGTGTGTGTGTGTGTGTGTGTGTGTCTGTGTGTGTTGACACTTTGCCCTCTGCTGGGCCTTCGTGTCCCACAGGTCTCTCTCTCTCTCTCTCTCTTCACACATTTGCTCCCTCCTCGCTCGCCCTCTGACTCCTCTAACTCAGTTGATATCTATTTTTTTATTTTTTTTAATCTTTTTGCAGAGTACGTGGAAAACATTTCAAAGTAACCGTTGACCGGGCCGGAGGTTCCTTCACCCCGAGAGCATCTCTCAACCTCTCGCTCTCGACCCTCCATACCTGACGCTGCAGACAGGGGGCGCTCTCGACCCTCCATACCTGACGCTGCAGACAGGGGGCGCTCTCAACCCTCCATACTGACGCTGCAGACAGGGGGCGCTCTCGACCCTCCATACCTGACGCTGCAGACAGGGGGCGCTCTCGACCCTCCATACCTGACGCTGCAGACAGGGGGCGCTCTCGACGCCGCTCTTCCTCTACTTCACCTCGTCTTCATCAGAGCCGGGAAACTTTTTTTATTGAACGGCCGCCAACGCGGCGCCATCTGTCTCCCTCCTGCCGTCCCAAAGATATCGACCTGCGAGGGCAGATTAATATCTGAGGTTATTACACAAACAAGCGCTTCTTCTCACCTGCAGGCATCGCTGTGATGTTTTTAAAAGCTGCAGAAGTTTAGTGGAGCGGCTCCAGCAGCGGATCAATAAACAAACAAATGATCGGAGCAAAGAAGACGGAATGTTCCTTGATGTGTGAGAACAGATGTTCAGACTCAGTGAGAGCATCTGCCTTTACACAGTGATTACCCAGGGGAGGCCAGGCTCCGCCCACTGACACACACACACACCATCACACACACACACACACACACACACACCATCACACACACCATCACACACACACACGATCAATCACACACACACACACACACCATCACACACACACACGATCAATCACACACACACACACACCATCACACACACACCATCACACACACACCATCACACACACCATCACACACACACACACACACATCACGCACACACACACTCCAACATCACACACACGATCAATCACACACACACTAACCATCACACACACCAACCATCACACACACCAACCATCATACACACACACTAAACATCACACACACACACACTAATCATCACACACACACACTAAACATCACACACACACACACACACTAAACATCACACACACCAACCATCACACACACCAACCATCACACACACACACACCAACCATCACACACACACACACACACTAACCATCACACACACCAACCACCTCACACACACACACACACATACACTAACCATCACACACACCAACCACCTCACACACACACACACATACACTAACCATCACACACACCAACCATCACACACACACTAAACATCACACACACACACTAACCATCACACACACACACTAACCATCACACACACCAACCATCATACACACACACACTAACCATCACACACACCAACCATCACACACACACCAACCATCACACACACCAACCATCACACACACACACACTAAACATCACACACACACTAGCCATCACACACACCAACCATCACACACACTAAACATCACACACACATACACTAACCATCACACACACCAACCATCACACACACACACTAAACATCACACACACACATACACTAACCATCACACACACCAACCATCACACACACACACTAACCATCACACACACACACACACACACTAACCATCACACACACACACACTAACCATCACACACACACACACCAACCACCTCACACACACTAACCATCACACACACACTAACCATCACACACACACACACACACACACACACACACACTAACCACCTCACACACACACACACACTAACCATCACACACACACACACATTAACCACGCTGGTTGATCTGAAATATTATATAACCTTATTGGTCGTATAAATAAAATGATTTGAGAACACAAATTAAGTTAAAGAAGCACTTGTTCAGTACTAAAGATTATTATCTTAGTTATTATTAGTATTATTAGTTATATTGGTGCAGACATTGTGCAATACTGCAGACACTACATATTACAGTTTTTCTGGATTGCTAAGACACATTTCTTTAGCCTTCACCCATTTCCTCAAAACTGTAAACACTAAACCTTCAAGCACTATTCACAAAACCTCTGAATCTTCTTGCAGAATGAAACAGATTTGTGCTCAAAATCAAACACTGCTCTCAAATATAAACAAAGTGATCAACATAATATACACTATCAAGCAGTCAGTAAACAATACACCAATAAATAGAAAACATTGTTCAAAACATATAGTTCTCAGGGAGAAGTAGATTTTTAATCTCAAAACAAATGTCATATGAACGAAAACATGTTCTATTACAGATAAAAATTGATCAGAAAGGACTACTGTGCTTTGCTCTTTGCAATTTCTGTTGTTCCTCCTCCTCCTTGTGCCCTATGTTTACAGAACTATGCCCTATGTTTACAGAACTGTGCCCTATGTTTACAGAAGTGTACCCTATGTTTACAGAACTGTGCCCTATGTTTACAGAAGTGTACCCTATGTTTACAGAACTATGCCCTATGTTTACAGAAGTGTGCCCTATGTTTACAGAAGTGTACCCTATGTTTACAGAACTGTGCCCTATGTTTACAGAACTGTACCTTATGTTTACAGAACTGTACCTTATGTTTACAGAACTGTACCTTATGTTTACAGAAGTGTACCCTATGTTTACAGAAGTGTACCCTATGTTTACAGAAGTGTACCCTCATCTCACCACCGTGTCCTTTGTCTCTGATACCGTCATTCTGGTTCTGTGTGGATATGAACCTGCAGCCAGTCAGCATCTGTTGAGCAGTCAGTGCTGCAACACATAGAAAGCACCATGTTCCAGGCCATACACTTTGTTTATTGTACATTATACAGCCTACGATGCACTGTAGGCCGACTACTATACAATACTACAGTAAACAAACATCAAAGAAGTCAGCATGTCATCAATGTTCCTATTCGTCCTCCTCTTCCTCTTTCTTGCCCTCCTCTTCCTCCTCGTCGCCCACCTCTTATACGCTGGACTCAGTTGGGACTCAGATGGACTCAGTTCACTGAACTGAGTCCAGTAAACAAGTTAAAACATCCTCCTGTGTGTGTGTGTGTGTGTGTGTGTGTGTGTGTGTGTGTACGTGTGTGTGTGTTCCCAATAGCTCGTTAACTCTGGCACTTTGAACGTGATTGACCTTTGAGTCCTTTCTGACATTTCTGGGACTGAACATCGATCTCAAGTTCTCACCGCTTTCTTCACCTTCAACTTCTGAACCCGGCAGTCTTCACGTGTGCATGTGCGTGTGTGTGCGTATAGTGTGTGTATGTTCGTGTGTGTAACTCTTCGGTTTGGTTTCCCAAAGTCAACATGTCCTCATACAACGATTCCTAGGAAATATTACTCCTCAGTTTCCATGTGTTTTCCTACTAAAGCCTCATTAACTCCAGAATGAATCTTCAGCTCAGTGAGAACATTATATTTATTACAATATATATATATATATACACATATATATATATATATATATATATATATATATATATATATATATATATATACACATATTATTTATATACATTCTAGTTCAGTCTGGCTCTGTAGACGTAGAAGAGCTCCTTAATTATGACGATGGATAAATATTGATAGGAGCCTGAATTACTTAACCGATGCATTGCACTGGAGCGTTCTCATCGACCGCTGCATTTGCATTCAATGTAAAAAAAAAAAAAAATCAATCAATACTATTTTGTTATTCTGTGCTGATGGAGGAGTTCAGCGCGTGGAGGCGACGAGGCTTAAGACACGTGGTGCAGGAGGAGCTGGAGTCTGCAGAGTGAGACCTCTGGAGCAGCAGCAGGACATGCAGACGACCACATGACCTTCATCAGCTGAGGGTTCTGTCCCGGAGGATGAACTGCAACAGGGACTAGACCCAACGAGGAGAGTTGAGGACGACTGCAGGGCTCTGACAGGAGGACCGCTGAGGAGCTTCATCAGGATCTCTTCCTGTGGTTGGGCTTAGAACCAACAACCTGCGTCCCAGGCCGTCACTACATCCTGTAGCCGGAGGTCAGGTGACTAACGGGGGACAGGTGAAACCAATCAGACGATCACAAAGCAGGAAGTGATCCGAAATGAGGGGAAGAAAATAAACTAAACACCTTGGAGCAGGAAGCAAAGGACAAGGAGCGTGCATTGATATTATATATATATATATATATATATATATATATATATATATATATATATATACACATTATATATATTTCATACACGTAGTGATGTTCAGGACCGTCCAGAGAGAAAGTTTTACTTCATTACTGACAAACACCTGTCCAATAGCAGCGACGCACAGAGAGATGCATTATGGGTGAGATGAGGCCGGTTCCTCTTCACGACATCGATCCAGAAACTCCTGCAATGATTTTCCAAAAGATGGGAGGAAGAGGAGAAGATGAGGAAGAGGGTGGCAGGCGAGCAGAGGGATGAAGAAATAACAAAACAAAACTAATGACCAGTTAAAATGAGTCTTTCCCTCTCGTGGAAACACCTTTTCTTAGCTTCATGGACCCGCTGGGTAACCTCGTGTCTGTTGTCGGTCAGGAACTCGTCGCCTGCCGGCTGAGGCAATTGTTAATTGTTTTATTTCTTATTTAGTGTCCCGTGTCTCCTTTCCTTCGGCTGACTTCACTGACGGTTAATTGAGTTTAATCTGCGGTGAGTTTGGTAAACGTGTGGTTTGGTCCTCTTCCTCCTCCCTGCAGCTCTGCTGTGGTTCCAGATGTTTCCGTCCCGCGTGCAGAGCAGAGAAACAAAAATGACTGGAATGGAGATTCACACAACATTTATTTATTTCTCTCTCCGCAGGTCGACGACAGCGACTCCACCTCCGAGTATTCGGAGCTCTTCGTCACCAGCTCTTCATCCGAAGGCTCCTCAGACGCCCTGGAGGAGGACAACCTGGTCCGGAGGGGGAAGCATATCAATATTTGAAAGGGAGCCATTGAACATAACACATTGTGCCCGTTCACTAAATAGCCCTTCAATAAATCAGTAGCAGACTTTTTGAATCCATACGCCGATAGTTTCACGGGTAGTAGCTCATGATCTATGAGGTCAAAGGCTGCACTGAAATCCAAGAGCACCACCCCAACAACTGCCTTCATGTCAATCTGTCTGAACCAGCGTCAGTAAGACATGTCAGTGCTGCAGAGTAACCTGCTGTGTATGCATGCTGGAGATCTGAGTTCATGATGTTTTCTGCAAAGTATTGCTGGATCTGCTTAAATATAATTCCCTCCAAAGGTTTACTCAAGGCAGGTAAAATGCTGATAGGCCTACTGTTTGGACCTGTAAATGCTCCCTACTGTTTTTAGACAGGAGTAACCTTCACGATTTCCCACAAATCAGGATGAGCACATTCCTTAAAACATACATTGAAAATATGGCCTACAGTTTAGCAACTGATTTAGCTTGATGCAGATGCTGTTGGAGAGCCAGAGGGCCAGCAAGAAATCAGCGGCGCCCTGTTGCAACAGCAAATAAGGGCTCATGACCTGAAGGAGCAGGAGCTCAAGCAGGTGCCCAAGTCGAGACCCAGGGCCGCTGATTTCATCCCTAAACTAGGGGTGCCCGACGATGTGGACGCTTACCTTAGAGCCCCCCGGTCCTGCCGTCCCCTTCCGGCCCCCCCGGGTCCTGCCGTCCCCCCGACAGGACACCTCCAGAGGCTGCATCAGCTCTGGCTCCCCTCTCCTGCTGAAGCCAGGGTGAGTGTGTGTCAGTAGAGGCATAAAGTACCTTTACTGCACCTGCCTTTCTCCACCAAAGATACTCAGCATCACTGATGCAAACAGACAAGAACTGCAATGTCATTAAATGCATATCTTCTTGTCTTTGGGCTTGTAGGACTTAAATCCCAAGTGGTACGATGGAAGTGTGTGTGACGGATGATGGAAGTGTGTGTGACAGCGTGTACATCAATGTTTGCGTTTTCAGAATCAGAATCATTTATCAGGTGTGTTACACGTACAAAGAATTTGTCTTGGTGTGTGTGTGCCCAGGCAGAAAAAAAAAACTATACTTTTGTATATTTAAAATATACCATCAAAGAACTGTACTTTCTGCAAAAAAAAAAAAAAAAAGAAATGTATATATATATATATATATATATATATATATATATATATATATATATATATATATATATATATATATATATATATACTTTAAGTGGAAGTTCTGTGCAATTACTCAAATGTACTTCTTTGAACATTCATTTAAAATATATATTTTTTTATATTACAAAGTGTATGCTTATGTATGCTCTAAATAGCATTGAAAAAAATTATTTTAAACACATTTGACAAATACAGATTTGATATATACCAAAGTCATGCTTTCACCTATTTAAACCATTCCACTTTTAACACACTGTATACGTTCAATAAATATAACAAAATATACCACATGTTTTATATTTTAGTGTAATAGTAGGTAAACTTATTCATGCCATTATGTCACATTGGACGTCAAGAGTTAACTTGGCTATCTAATAGTGGACCCGACCCTAGACCCCCAACCTGGACCCGACCCTAGACCCCCAACCTGGACCCGACCCTGGACCCCCAACCTGGACCCGACCCTAGACCCCCAACCTGGACCCGACCCTGGACCCCCAACTTGGACCCGACCCTAGACCCCCAACCTGGACCCGACCCTAGACCCCCAACCTGGACCCGACCCTAGACCCCCAACCTGGACCCGACCCTGGACCTTTATGTCCACACTACAGACATGTCTGTATACACACTTGCCTCTGGATCTCAGGGCCAATCTGGGGGACGTCTTGGCGGCAGATCTGACCGGCTTCTTCTGCCCCATTCTTTCCCTGGGTGTTCTTCTGAAGGGAAAAGGAGGAGAGGACATCAAGTAGTTAGTGACGAGAGGAAGCAGGTCATGTAGAACTTGATATTCAGTGACCGTTCATTGACATAAAGCCACTGATCTTCACCAGGGTAACTTGGGGGAGACGCTCACTGGGAGTGATGCAACCATGAATATGACCATCACCCCAAGTCATGGTCAGTATTCAACTGCAAAGCTCTGGAAACACCAAACCCTCCACATGTTGACAGTGACAAGAGACTCAGTTTAATAATGTTTGAATATTGGAACTGGGTTTAGAAAGCCTTTTTTCTTGTTTAAATTGTTTCTTAATCATTTCCCATCTCCACATTAGGTATGGATACCTCCAGGCACGTGCAGAGGCCCCTAGTGGTGCTCGGGCACCTGCCCGTTTGCCCTGGAGGAGAAAAGAGCCACTTCTGCTGGAGACCTATTATTTTTTTTTCTTCATTCATCAGTATTTCAGAATAAAAATCTGTTTTGATATCTGACCGGGCATTTGTTTGAGTTCTTGTGAGAATCTCCTCCTGCAGTGCTGGGCGTCAGACGGCTGCAGCTTCTTCTTCTGACGCGCAGCATCAGACAAACAGGCAATGACCTGTTGTGCAATCCCCGACGTTGTTTGCTGATAAATGAACCACAACATTAACGCCGCTGAAAACATGACGTCGCAACTGGTCCGACCTTTCCTCAAAAAAAATAAACAAACTCACGAAATCCGTGATTTCAAAGCCTCGTCCAGCTGTTTACTGTCATGTTTAATGAAGGGAGGGAGGGAGAGAGATACAGGCAGCCATCTTCTTTGTGTTTAAATGCTGTTTAGACAATTTCAAAAGTATGTTGACTTTGTCTATGAATGTCACGAGAATTCAGCTAGAAAACATTTACAAAAATGTGCTTACTTTGCATTCATCCTATGCATGGAAATCAGCACCCAGCATGTGAAGTCACAACAGAGGAGTTCCTCCCCGATGCAACCGGGTGAGAAACAGCAGAGAGCGGCGAACAGTATGTTGCGTGCGTTTCACAATGGGATTTGCTGCTTTAAGCCATCAGTATGTTAAGATATGAGCTCTCCCTGTTAAAGCCCAACAGTTCATGTATTTGCAGGTCAAGACAAACAGCCTGGAGCTCATCGATGACGTTTCTGACTTCGCATATCGAGGCTCTGGAAATATTCTTCCAAAAACCCGAAAAACACACTGCAGTGACAAAGCCTGCTCACTTTGTGGTCATTAAAATAAATGAACACCATGTTTCCTTTAAGTCAGCATTGATCAAACTGGGGCGTATTTATTACAGGTGGGCGCAAGAGGAAATGCTGGTTTTACGGTCCTCCGTTAACAGGTCACGCTGCGAGACTCACCGATTCTTGTCATTTCGCCAAAAGCCGATCTTCATGAGATCTCCGTGAGGTCGTCTTAATCGTATCAAATCTACAACCCCGTTCATAAAAGAGTTGTAGAGGAAAGCAGCTCACTGATGCAACCTGATGCTCACACATCTCACTCATTCTGCTTTGCAAGAAACAATAAATAGCTTGTTTTCCACAATAAGCTATTTAGTAGTAACTAAATATTAGCTATTTTTTGCATTAACTTTATTTTCATTTTTCTAACAGTGATAACACTTTTTTTTTTTGTCTGGAGAAATCTGGTTTACTGAATACTCTTCCATGCCAGTAGGTAGCACAATATTGACCATACATGCTGTATTATGTTACAATGGGACATTAATAATAATGACCATACATGCTGTATTATGTTACAATGGGACATTAATAATAATGACCATACATGCTGTATTATGTTACATTGGGACATTAATAATAATGACCATACATGCTGTATTATGTTACAATGGGACATTAATAATAATGACCATACATGCTGTATTATGTTACATTGGGACATTAATAATAATGACCATACATGCTGTATTATGTTACATTGGGACATTAATAATAATGACCATACATGCTGTATTATGTTACAATGGGACATTAATAATAATGACCATACATGCTGTATTATGTTACATTGGGACATTAATAATAATGACCATACATGCTGTATTATGTTACAATGGGACATTAATAATAATGACCATACATGCTGTATTATGTTACATTGGGACATTAATAATAATGACCATAAATGCTTTATTATGTTACAATGGGACATTAATAATAATGACCATACATGCTTTATTATGTTACAATGGGACATTAATAATAATGACCATACATGCTGTATTATGTTACATTGGGACATTAATAATAATGACCATACATGCTGTATTATGTTACAATGGGACATTTTGGGTCGTTGGTGTGCCGTGGGATTTTTTTTTTATTGTAGAAAATGTGCCGCGGCTCAAAAAAGGTTGAAAAACACTGATCTAACAGTGTGTGCCAACTGGACAAACACCCAAACCCAGAGGCAGAGGAAGCTGTCCATGTTCTGAGACTTCTATGAGGAAAATGAGGACCAGCTGAAGACGGAGGTAAAGCTGTTCCACTCCAGCTACAACCTGCAAGACATCCTGTCCATTGAGGAGGAGAACACTGGCCAGCTCATCTTTCCTACATGTGAAGATGGAAAGGATCTATGCGACACTGCAGTGACAACAGATTCAGCAGAAAGATCCTTTTCCAAACTGAAGATAATAAAGAACAGGCTCAGGAGTCTGTGGGGAAGAAAGACTCAGACCGTCTCCTGCTTGCATTGAGCAAGACATTGGAATAAATCACAGTGAAGTAATACAAATCTCCCAAGAGATGCACCAAGGAGGATGCTGGGAAGATCCTTTCATTTATCCAGAGCAGAGTTTGGATGACTTTTAAGTTAGAATAGTTTTTGATTGCATTTGGTTATAAATATGGCCTTGTTGTGTCAGCTTTTGCCTGTTATTCATTCAATTTGAGTTAGTTTGTTAACAAAAAATAAATATACAAGTTGAAAATATCCTACTGTGTTTTTAATTTATTTATCATTATTTTTAATTTCATGAATAATTTTGGCGATGGGTGCCCTTTTTTTTGGTTTGAGCACCTGCCCCCAAAATGTCTGTGCACATGCCAGCACACATGTCTGTGTGTATACAGACATGTCTGAATGTATACAGACATGTCTGTATACACACAGACATGTCTGTGTGTATACAGACATGTCTGTGTGTATACAGACATGTCTGTATGTATACACATGTCTGTATACACACAGACATGTCTGTGTGTATACACATGTCTGTATACACACAGACATGTCTGTATGGCGCCGTCCATCATAACAGACAACAGCGTGGCGAGATATTAAAGTGATATTTCACCACTTTAGGTGTTTAGAGAGCGACCGGCAGCACATCGCTCCAGGTGATGGAGTGAAGAACAGACTTCTCTCTCCACGCTCAAAACAAGAGGACGACATCAGCTGGAGACACTGAAACGTTCTGTCATCTGATGAGGCGACAGGTGTTTACATGTTGTGCTTATGAAGAGCTACGAGGTACCAGAGCTACGAGGTACCAGAGCTACGAGGTACCAGATCTACGAGGTACCAGAGCTACGAGGTGCCAGAGCTACGAGGTATCAGAGCTACGAGGTACCAGAGCTACGAGGTATCAGAGCTACGAGGTATCAGAGCTACGAGGTACCAGAGCTACGAGGTATCAGAGACACGAGGCATCAGAGATACGAGGTGCCAGAGCTACGAGGTACCAGAGCTACGAGGTATCAGAGCTACGAGGTGCCAGAGCTACGAGGTACCAGAGCTACGAGGTATCAGAGCTACGAGGTACCAGAGCTACGAGGTATCAGAGCTACGAGGTATCAGAGCTACGAGGTACCAGAGCTACGAGGTATCAGAGCTACGAGGTGCCAGAGCTACGAGGTATCAGAGCTACGAGGTGCCAGAGCTACGAGGTATCAGAGCTATGAGGTATCAGAGATACGAGGTATCAGAGATACGAGGTATCAGAGATACGAGGTACCAGAGCTACGAGGTACCAGAGATACGAGGTACCAGAGATACGAGGTACCAGAGCTACGAGGTACCAGAGCTCCATTCCCTCTCAGCGGCGTGGAGCCAGAGCAGCTCGTTAACGGGATGCATGACCCGTGGAGCTGACGACAGAATCATGAAGAGAGTCGCCTCTTCAATAGGAAACTCACCAGAAAGACTGAGAGACAACGGACGTTTGAACCTCAAGCAGACGGCAAACCTGCCGAGACCCGGGCTCTCAACATGAGACGTCATTATGGAGGCTTGTTATGATCAAAAATAACTTCAATGTTTCCTTATACATGTTCAAACCTCGTAGCGTTTCTGTAAAGGTTGTTGAACCATTAGGATATGATGGTGTCGGTCTCTTCTGAAAGGAAACTAGCTATACAGCTGGGAACACAAAGGGACACAGCATGAAGCCGTAGTTCAAATAATATATAATAACTTAAATATTTCCTTATTTTCATACATAAAATACAAGCAACAGTTTTCATTTCAGGCGTCAAAATCCTGCAGAAATCCGGCTGTTGTTTCCTAGCTCCTCATTACGTTGTGAACGTTGTCAGTCGGCGGTCGGTTGGTTCCAGATGAAGTGGATCCATGACCTCTGAGTGACCTTGAGCAGAGCTGAGCTCCGGCCGGTGCACGTCCACCGCTGTGGAGAGTTTCTGGCACCGATCGGCAGAAGCGAGGCGCGGTGGAGCGGTCGCGTCGCTAACTGGTTTGAGTGAGAACAAAATGGAGGCCGAGGTTGGCGTTAATGGGCCAAAGTCACGGAGGGGGGAGGAGGAGAGGAGGGGAGACACGGCACCTGGAGGATAATGAAAGAGGACATCCAGAGCCTGCTGTCAATTTTTAGTACACAACACACACACGCACACACACACACACACACACACGCCTTTGGCAGGACTGACCCGGACCAAGGGCAAGGCAGCGAGGGAAGGAGGAACTAGAAGGAAACGCTCGGCGACGTCGAACATGAAGCTGCAAACAGGATCTTCATGTGTTGGAAACTCAATTTGTAGAAACGAGAGAAAATGTTCAGATACAGATTGAAAAGCATCTCCCTCTCTCTCTCTCTCTCTCTCTCTCTCTCTCTCTCTCTCTCTCTCTCTCTCTCTGAGGCTGCAGACAGGAGGGACTGATGGCTGCAGATGAAAGGTGGAGGTGGAGATTTGAATCCCAGATGATTCTCCCGTAACATTTCAAAGACGCTGCAACAGGTTGAACGTCGAGAGTTTAATTGGCAGCGCAGACGAGCAACAGCATCAAAGACGTCTTCAATTAACGACAACTCGTTAGTTGTGTTGCTGCACGAGTGTTGCTGCAGGAGAGTTGCAGTACGAGTGTTGCTCTACGAGTGTTGCTCTACGAGTGTTGCAGTACGAGTGTTGCAGTACGATTGTTGCTCTACGAGTGTTGCAGTACGAGTGTTGCTCTACGAGTGTTGCAGTACGAGTGTTGCTCTACGAGTGTTGCAGTACGATTGTTGCTCTACGAGTGATGCTGTACGAGTGTTGCAGTATGAGTGTTGCAGTACGAGTGTTGCTCTACGAGTGTTGCAGTATGAGTGTTGCTCTACGAGTGTTGCAGTACGAGTGTTGCAGTACGAGGGTTGCTCTACGAGTGTTGCTGTACGAGTGTTGCGGTACGAGTGTTGCTGTACGAGTGTTGCAGTGCGAGTGTTGCTCTGCAAGTGTTGCAGTGCAAGTGTTGCAGTGCGAGTGTTGCTGTCCGAGTGTTGCAGTACGAGTGTTGCTTTACGAGTGTTGCAGTACGACTTTTGCTCTACGAGTGTTGCAGTACGAGTGTTGCAGTACGAGTGTTGCTCTACAAGTGTTGTAGTACGAGTGTTGCAGTACGAGTGTTGCTCTACGAGTGTTGCTGTATGAGTGTTGCGGTACGAGTGTTGCAGTACGAGTGTTGCAGTACGAGTGTTGCTGTACGAGTGTTGCTGTACGAGTGTTGCATATGAGTGTTGCAGTACAAGTGTTGCTCTACGAGTGTTGCTGTACGAGTGTTGCTGTACGAGTGTTGCTCTGCGAGTGTTGCAGTGCGAGTGTTGCAGTGCGAGTGTTGAAGTGTGAGTGTTGCTGTGCGAGTGTTGCAGTACGAGTGTTGCTCTGCGAGTGTTGCTGTGCGAGTGTTGCTGTACGAGTGTTGCTTACGAGTGTTGCAGTACGAGTGTTGCTCTACGAGTGATGCTCTACGAGTGTTGCTGTACAAAGGTTGCTGTACGAGTGTTGCTGTACGAGTGTTGCAGTGCAAGTGTTGCTCTGCGAGTGTTGCTGTGCGAGTGTTGCTGTACGAGTGTTGCTTACGAGTGTTGCAGTACGAGTGTTGCTCTACGAGTGTTGCTGTACAAAGGTTGCTGTACGAGTGTTGCTGTACGAGTGTTGCAGTGCGAGTGTTGCAGTGCGACTGTTGCAGTGCGAGTGTTGCTGTGCGAGTGTTGCTTACGAGTGTTGCAGTACGAGTGTTGCTCTACGAGTGTTGCTGTACGAGTGTTGCTGTACGAGTGTTGCAGTGCGAGTGTTGCGGTGCGAGTGTTGCGGTGCGAGTGTTGCTCTATGAGTGTTGCTGTACGAGTGTTGCAGTGCGAGTGTTGCGGTGCGAGTGTTGCAGTGCGAGTGTTGCGGTGCGAGTGTTGCTCTATGAGTGTTGCTGTACGAGTGTTGCAGTGCGAGTGTTGCGGTGCGAGTGTTGCAGTGCGAGTGTTGCGGTGCGAGTGTTGCAGTGCGAGTGTTGCGGTGCGAGTGTTGCAGTGCGAGTGTTGCGGTGCGAGTGTTGCTCTATGAGTGTTGCTGTACGAGTGTTGCTCTACGAGTGTTGCGGTGCGAGTGTTGCAGTGCGAGTGTTGCGGTGCGAGTGTTGCAGTGCGAGTGTTGCGGTGCGAGTGTTGCTCTACGAGTGTTGCGGTGCGAGTGTTGCTGTACGAAGAGAAAGAGTTCAGACATGAATCCATCAGAGAACTGAAACTCTTTGAGGTGGATGATTTATTTCTTTGGCAGTAATGTTAACACTCATATATTTGTGCGTGGCGTTAAAGAGAAACCTTCAGGACTCTTTAGGACACATTCGTCGCCACAGCAATGAATCAAAACCAGCGGCCAGAAAGGCCCGACTGACGCTGCAGGCAAGGCTTTTAAATTACAAAATAAAAGGGGGGCTTTTATTGTGAAGGGATTATAGGGAATGATGTGCATCTGTCACCAAATTATCAGAGTTTTGTTGATGACTTCTATTCAACAACAACAACATGAGGTACTCTTATTGTGAAAGATACAGGAATTGAAATGTTTATATCCACACGGACTGCGTTGCTGCTTCTACTTGGACATTTCATTATAAAAGCTCTTTTATATTTATGTTAGAAAGTTAAGACGCATGAAGTCACTGCAACAAAAGCCTCGTGTTCACAAATCAAGAGATTCAGTCTGGAGAAAGGCGCTTGAGGGCTTTTATGTTTGAATCAGGAAGTGTTGAGTTAGATATTAATATTTTCTTTGACTAATTCAACGGACATCAAAACTGTCGTGATGTTACTGGAACGACGTCAACGTATGAACTGTCAACAGCTTATTTTGGTCTGTTTTTGCTGTAAAACCGTGAATCTCTAGAAGAGAGCAGCTGATCGATGCTTCTGCTTCAACACCTAAAGACCTTCATGGCCACCATTTGGGCATCTTCACTAAACGCCCCGACGGCCAGGCCGTCCAATGGAATCCCTGAGAGCAGCAGACGGCACCGAGGCCGTAGATGAGTAGAGGAAGAGGAGATCCGTCACCGAGGGAACGTCAAAAGAAACGAGAGCGACACGAACAGAACATCTGAATCTGCTGCGAGCAACAAGAGAGACGCTGAGATGAGAAGCAGGATCACACACACACACACACACACACACACACACACACACACACACACACACACACACAGACGCACACACAGCATCAGGGAGGAGGAGGCGCTGGTGGTGAACTGGGACACGGTAAAACATGCAGAGATGAAATCAAAGTCTGAATGAAGATGAGGTGCGGAGTGGTGAGGATATGTAAACACACTCCGAGGCATTAAAATATATTATTGAGTATAAAATAATACAAGTTCTAAAGTCGCTGTAGCGCCCCCTAGACGCTGCAGTGGCCATTACACCAATGAGAGCAGAGGAGACGCCTTCACAGGACAGTTTTGGATTTTTTGCAACCGGTGAACAGGAAGTGACTGAGGAGGAGTGACGTAGAGACCTGTCAATCACAAGGTAGCCCCGCCCTAAATCTTATACCCTCAGCCTCGTTTCAGTCGTCCCTCTGCGGCCGTTTCACCGTCATCCCTCTTCTGGGTTTAAGCCGCTGACACTTTCACCTTTTTGCATTCCGGCTGCGAGTCCTAATGAGGAGCGTGGAGGTGACCCCTCCTCTTCTTCCTCCTCCTCTTCTTCCTCCTCCTCCTCCTTCTCTTCCTCCTTCTCCTCTTCCTCCCTCCTCCTCTTCCTCCCTCCTCCTCCTCCTCCTCTTCCTCCTCTTCCTCCTCTTCCTCCTCCTCCCTCCTCCTCCTCTTCCTCCTCCTCCTCCTCCTCCTCCTCCTCCTCCTCCAACCACATCAATCCACACTTTGTCACTTAATCCTCACGAAGCTCCTGGAAAACACATTTGGTTATTTTAAATTGATATAAATGCAATATTTCCCTGCAGTCCAGTAATTGAGTATATGTATAGTTATGTTGTGTCTATACTAACTAGTTCTGTTTCATATGTTTTCCTCCATAAACAAGCAACACTTTCTGAAAAGTCTTTTCAAAATAAACTTCCTCCTTCACAGGAAGCAACTTAGTTTGTTTAAGAAAACGACAAAACTACCGAGTTAAGTCGAGGAAAAGGTCGTTGTTTGGATGTTTTGATTAGGATTACGTGGAAAACATAAGGAAACATTTAGTGGGATATCTACAGACTTCCACGCAGTATTTTCAAAAGTATTGGTACATATGCTGGAGGAGACCAGCCTGAATAAACATGACCTTGTAACAGCCAATAATAATAAACATGACCTTGTAACAGCCAATAATAATAAACATGATCTTGTAGCAGCCAATAATAATAAACATGATCTTGTAACAGCCAATAATAATAAACATGATCTTGTAACAGCCAATAATAATAAACATGACCTTGTAACAGCCAATAGTAATAAACATGACCTTGTAACAGCCAATAGTAATAAACACAAACCAAAAGGACAACATCCGTTCTGCTCATTCGAGCGTGAAGAAGCCAGTCCTGTTTAATGATAATCTATCAGTTATGATTCTTCTGCAGAGCAACGCTCCACAAAAGAGTAAAAACAAACTTATACAATGATATAATCCTGAAGCAGCTACTTTAATAAATATGCATTTCTTAAATTAGATCAAATAGAAAATAAAACATTGATGAACGTCTCCACAGATAACAGAAACTTGATTACATGAGGAAATAATAAAGAATAAAACCTTTTAAAATCAGCATTTCTCGCACATTTTTGTCCTTTTCTTTAAGCCAATTATTCCAAGGCTCTTTTCTCTCTTTAGAATAAATAAAAAGACACCCAGTCGGCTTTATTCTCAGAGCAGCCGACGTTGCATACATAATGAGTGAGGAGCTCACTGTGAATGATGATGTCGCCGCCGTTGCCCTCGGGAGGGCACTTTAAATATTAAACAATTAACTTTGTTAACCTTCCTGCAGGTTTGCTGCAGGTGTGGCAACGATTTCACCTCCGTGAACGAAGACGGTTGTGGACGGGAATGTGAAGCAAGAAGATTCCCGATGCACTTAATGACTGAAGGACACATGTGCAGAGACTCATTTCATGGCGATTTACAGAAACCACTATACTCCTGTTCACAGTGATTATTCAACTGATTCATTCAAGATTTATGGAAATATAGAGACAAATGTTTTTCCTGTTCTGACTAAAACCTAAACACACCACAAGTCTAAAGTTTCATTTCATAACTTAATATCTTTCTCAATATATCATTCAGACTTCTATACAACCTCCTCTGGTTGTATAGAAGTCTATGCTTCATGTGTTAAAGCTGCATTCTCTCTCCTGACCACCAGGGGGCGACTCCTCTGGTTGTATAGAAGTATGTGCTTCATGTGTTAAAGCTGCATTCTCTCTCCTGACCACCAGGGGGTGACTCCTCTGGTGGTATAGAAGTCTATGCTTCATGTGTTAAAGCTGCATTCTCTCTCCTGACCACCAGGGGGCGACTCCTCTGGTTGTATAGAAGTATATGCTTCATGTGTTAAAGCTGCATTCTCTCTCCTGACCACCAGGGGGTGACTCCTCTGGTTGTATAGAAGTCTATGCTTCATGTGTTAAAGCTGCGTTCTCTCTCCTGACTACCAGGGGGGCGACTCCTCTGGTTGTATAGAAGTCTATGCTTCATGTGTTAAAGCTGCATTCTCTCTCCTGACCACCAGGGGGCGACTCCTCTGGTTGTATAGAAGTCTATATAAATGACTCTACTTCTCTTGATGTATTCCCTCAGTAAACATTGTAAACATGAGTTCATGTCTCAATCTCTAGTTTCAAGTCTTCTTCAATACAGCATGATGTTCATTTAGTAAGTTATGGTCATTTAGAGTCAAACAGACCATAAAGCAGGGGACGCTTTAGGGGCGGGGCTACAAGGTGATTGACAGGTCGACACCAGAAACGTATACGACACTTCTACGTTACTCCTCCACATTCCATATATGGTCACTTCCTGTTCACTGGTTGCAAAAAAGATGTCCGTCAAACTCAAGGCTTCAAAAAGTCAGTGAGTGACGTCATGACGACTACGTCCACTTCTTATTTAAAGTCTTTGCACTTAACAAACTAATCCAATGTGATTAACAACGAAATAAAATGGTCAATTTAAGAAAACCATAAAATACATATTCCACATATTCACACTACGCTCATAAAAAGGCAACAAACAGAAATAAGAAAGCCGGTAATGAGGCGTATGAAACCTGCAGCTCCTCCCACATGTCCAGGTGAGACGACGTACAGTAATATATATATATATCTATATATATATATAGATATATATATATAAATATCTATATATAAATATCTATAGATATCTATATATAGATATCTATATATATATATTTAAAACTGAAATGGTATTTATAATACAGCAGCATGAAACTCTACAGTGACAACAATAAACTGTCAGAGACAAAATAAATCACCTGAGCTAGCGTATCAATCTGTTAAATTCATTTAACAGATTTCATACTTCATACTTGTTAGTAGATTTATTGGTTGTTTGTTTTGGACTTTTTTTAAATATGATTTATTGACTGTAGAAAACATTATTGAACATCACCAGTGTCTTCAACATAAATGTTTATATGTTTATGCAAAGATGTTAGTTAATTTATTCTATTTTTGTATATATTGTGCATTTTTCAATGTTTTTATATGCATTGCCTTTATATTCCTGGTCCCCGGGAGACGGGCGACTCGCCTCACAGTCTGAACGCTTGCTGCTCGTTTACCTTCATGTTTATGATAAAGATTAAAACAAAACGAGTTCTGAGCCGATACTGAAGTGAAAGAATCGACTGTTTACGACTGTCTGCATAGAAGAAGTGCAAGAAACATGCCTCCTTCATGCCTCCTTCATGCCTCCTTCATGCCTCCTTCATGCCTCCTTCATGCCTCCTTCATGCCTCCTTGCATTTCTCCTTGCATTTCTCCTTGCATGCCTCCTTCATGCCTCCTTGCATTTCTACTTGCATTTCTCCTTACATGCCTCCTTCATGCCTCCTTCATGCCTCCTTGCATTTCTATTTGCATTTCTCCTTGCATGCCTCCTTCATGCCTCCTTCATGCCTCCTTGCATTTCTATTTGCATTTCTCCTTGCATGCCTCCTTCATGCCTCCTTCATGCCTCCTTGCATTTCTACTTGCATTTCTCCTTACATGCCTCCTTCATGCCTCCTTCATGCCTCCTTGCATTTCTATTTGCATTTCTCCTTGCATGCCTCCTTCATGCCTCCTTCATGCCTCCTTGCATTTCTATTTGCATTTCTCCTTGTATGCCTCCTTCATGCCTCCTTCATGCCTCCTTGCATTTCTCCTTGTATGCCTCCTTGCATTTCTCCTTGTATGCCTCCTTGCATGCCTCCTTGCATGCCTCCTTGCATTTCTCCTTGCATTTCTCCTTGTATGCCTCCTTGCATTTCTCCGTGTATGCCTCCTTGCATTTCTCCTTGCATTTCTCCTTGCATGCCTCCTTGCATTTCTCCGTGTATGCCTCCTTGCATTTCTCCTTGCATTTCTCCTTGTATGCCTCCTTGCATTTCTCCTTGCATGCCTCCTTGCATTTCTCCTTGCATTTCTCCTTGTATGCCTCCTTGCATTTCTCCTTGCATTTCTCCTTGTATGCCTCCTTGCATTTCTCCTTGCATGCCTCCTTGCATTTCTCCTTGCATTTCTCCTTGTATGCCTCCTTGCATTTCTCCTTGCATGCCTCCTTGCATGCCTCCTTGCATTTCTCCTTGCATGCCTCCTTGCATGCCTCCTTGCATGCCTCCTTGCATTTCTCCTTGCATTTCTCCTTGTATGCCTCCTTGTATGCCTCCTTGCATTTCTCCTTGCATGCCTCCTTGCATTTCTCCTTGCATTTCTCCTTGTATGCCTCCTTGCATTTCTCCTTGCATGCCTCCTTGCATGCCTCCTTGCATTTCTCCTTGCATTTCTCCTTGTATGCCTCCTTGCATTTCTCCTTGCATGCCTCCTTGCATGCCTCCTTGCATTTCTCCTTGTATGCCTCCTTGCATTTCTCCTTGCATTTCTCCTTGCATTTCTCCTTGTATGCCTCCTTGCATTTCTCCTTGCATGCCTCCTTGTATGCCTCCTTGCATTTCTCCTTGCATGCCTCCTTGTATGCCTCCTTGCATTTCTCCTTGCATGCCTCCTTGCATTTCTCCTTGTATGCCTCCTTGCATTTCTCCTTGCATTTCTCCTTGTATGCCTCCTTGCATTTCTCCTTGTATGCCTCCTTGCATTTCTCCTTGCATGCCTCCTTGCATTTCTCCTTGTATGCCTCCTTGCATTTCTCCTTGCATTTCTCCTTGCATGCCTCCTTGTATGCCTCCTTGCATTTCTCCTTGCATGCCTCCTTGTATGCCTCCTTGCATTTCTCCTTGCATGCCTCCTTGCATTTCTCCTTGCATGCCTCCTTGCATTTCTCCTTGCATTTCTCCTTGTATGCCTCCTTGCATTTCTCCTTGTATGCCTCCTTGCATTTCTCCTTGCATGCCTCCTTGCATTTCTCCTTGTATGCCTCCTTGCATTTCTCCTTGCATTTCTCCTTGTATGCCTCCTTGCATTTCTCCTTGCATGCCTCCTTGCATTTCTCCTTGCATGCCTCCTTGCATTTCTCCTTGTATGCCTCCTTGCAATTCTCCTTGCATGCCTCCTTGCTTGCCTCCTTGCATGTGGCTCAGTGGTGAGCAGGGTCGTCCTTCAATCAGAGGATCGGTGGTTCGATCCCTGGCTCCGCTAGTCCACGTCGATGTGTCCTTGAGCAAGACTCTTAACCCTACATGTCTCCCGCAGCTGTTCTACGGTGTATGAATGCTGATAATGATGTAGCTCCTCCCATCAGCGCTACACAAGTACGGGTGCATTTACCATTGCCTCTGTCATGTGACTGAAACTCTCTCAGATACAAAAAGGTGAAAAGATGAATCAGTTGCTAATAAATAGATGATGAATAATAAAAAGTGTCTGCAGATGGAGGATGAGCGGCTGCAGGCCGTTGGCTCAAAGTCGTTCGCCCTCCTGAATGTAAACGGCACGTTATCGGCTGCTGGAGCTCGTCTGCACGCGCTCAGTGTAAACGACTATAAATCATCCGCTGACACTTCTACTGGACGCCACGCTGCAGAATATCCAACGAGAGCTTCTGTCAACACGACGAGGGGAGAAGAAAACAACTGTTCCAAGGTCAGGAGGGAAGAGAAGTCATGCAGGGGATCAGCTGGTCAGGGTCTGCATTCAGTTGGAGGTGGGAAGTAAAAATCTTTTATTTGCCATAATTCAGATCTTAAGATGAGACACCTGCAGGATGAAATATTGTTTTTCATGCACTAGTCAATGTTGAGATTTTTGGACCATTTTGCTCCATAACACGTCATCTTTCAGACATTTATTTCATTACTTTATCTGTTTGAGTCTTAAAATCACCTTAAGTCACCATTACATAATGTCTCATATGCACATTTAAACATAACATTTCATAGAACGTGTAATACAGAAAGTAATAGTTGTAGTGTCCGTGATGAAGTGGTGAAGTGTCATGGTGATATCTATGAGGTAATGTTATGACCCTCTTCACCTGCAGAGTCTTCATCATGATGCCATGTGACTAAACGTCTCTTGAAGACGTTTTCTCTCATGAGTTTGTTCTCTGATCCAGGAATAAAGGATCTGTTCAGCCGACACATCGATCCCGTCTTTAAAGGTGTGTCTGTCATCTCACATGTCTGTGATCGACTCAGAGTCCTTTCTGTTCTTCTTATTCTCACATAAGACGGGCCTTTCGGTTTAACCAACCAAGACATTGTTGAAGATGTAAATGTTATAAATCGTCGTCATGTTTTCCTCAGATCCCCACGGGGACGTCTTCAAAAAGCTCGATTTCAATTACGCGGAAAGTAAATCCAGATGGAGACGCAAAACACTGAATTTACAAAAAAAAACAATCTTGTGTAAATTAAAGTGAGGAGAGAAAGTGTTTGGACTGAAAATAAAAGTCTTGTTAAGAAGCAGCGGAGACAGTTTGTGTGCAGAAGACGGAGGAAGTCGTCCTCCGTCTTCTGCAGAGGACCCAGAACATCTCTACCAAGACCTTGTGTAAAGCTTGTGTCATGAAGCTAAAAGGGAGGAAACAGAAGAAAAAGAAGAGGAGCATCTGTCTGGAGATAAAAGAAAGAATCTGTCATCACCCGGTGAGACTTCACCTGAAGGAAACGAGCTGCAGACGCTCTAAACCTGCAGCAGCAGAAATATGAAATGTGAAATATGTTGGAGAGAAACACGGAGCTGCTGTTAACGTCTCTTCTCCTTTGAGTACTAAGCAAACTCTGCCAGTGTTCAGTAAAAAGCTCCTGGTGATGCATTCTGGGTGTTATCTCGTCACACAGTGTTTACCCCAAATGACTCCCATTAGCGAAGCAAGGTGAACTCGACCCGTCAGCCATGATGGTCGCCGCCGTCCGGCCGCTGCACGCTTAGTCAGGCCGGGTGATGGAGTCCTGATCGCCTGCAGCTGGGGGGCGAGCGGGTCTCACGGTGGAACCTGAACCTGGACCTGGACCTGAACCAGAACCTGGACCTGGACCTGAGGCTGAACCTGGACCTGGACCTGAACCTGGACCTGAATCTGAACCTGAATCTGAACCAGAACCTGGACCTGGACCAGAACCTAGACCTGGACCTGGACCTGAACCTGGACCTGAGGCTGAACCTGAACCTGGACCTGGACCTGGACCTGAGGCTGAACCTGGACCTGAATCTGAACCTGAACCTGAACCAGAACCTGGACCAGAACCTGGACCTGACTCTGTCCCTGAACCAGCCGGAGTACATACCGTAAAAGTCGGGTTACAAGCCGCTTCTACGTTCGGTGGGCATCCCCGCTGTAGCCAGCTAGCGCTGCTGCTAGTTCTCCACTATCTATGCATTCATTTATTACATTTCGGCATTTAGCAAATTATTCATACTTTTATTTATTTCAACATCTATTTATTTATTCATACTTTTATTTATTTCAGCATTTATTCATATTTGTATTTATTTCAGTATTTACTTATTTATTGACACTTGTATTTATGTATTTATTACACCATTTATTAAAGCATTTATTTATGTTTTATTTCAGCATTTAATTATTATTTTATTTACTCTGTCAAAAATGAAATACGCATCAAATAAACAGAGGCATTTTAATTCTGCAGATAATTTCATCTAGTTGCTGCTTCAGTGAAGAAGAGATCGCACCTCCAGGCTTTTAAATAAAAAATAAATAAAAAATATATATATAGAATGTCACCTTTGTAGATCAAATATGAGCATGAAGCAGCCAGCGACGGCTCCGTATAATAAAATGCGCAGCAATTAAACACAGTGTGAATTAGCCGTGCTAAGTTTGCATTTCCAATTACATCTCCGGCCCCCGAACACAACACACACACACATAAAAAGGCGGAGGGTAAATTAAATCACAGCTCAGCCGAGATTGAAATTCTGAGGGAGGCCTGTTGGATAATAAAAACAGGGATATGGTGCATCAATAAAAAAAACATGGAGGTGCTTCAGGGAAGATGGAGGTGAACTGAGGTGGAGAAAAATAAAAAATAAAAGAGAGGCCAATTACCCGGAGAGCAGATACTGCCAACCGGGAGTCTGTGAAACTGTGTCGGAGTTTAACTGAATACAAGAATGTGATTCAGCGAAGCGCCAGATCCCAGTCCGCCAGTCACTGGTCCCAGTCCACCAGTCACTGGTCCCAGTTCACCAGTCACTGGTCCCAGTCCGCCAGTCACTGGTCCCAGTTCACCAGTCACTGGTCCCAGTCCGCCAGTCACTGGTCCCAGTCCGCCAGTCACTGTTCCCAGTCCGCCAGTCACTGGTCCCAGTTCGACAGTCACTGGTCCCAGTCCGCCAGTCACTGTTCCCAGTTCACTGTTCCCAGTCCACCAGTCACTGGTCCCAGTCCGCCAGTCACTGGTCCCAGTCCGCCAGTCACTGGTCCCAGTCCACCAGTCACTGTTCCCAGTTCACTGTTCCCAGTCCACCAGTCACTGGTCTGAACCGGCACCAGCAGCAGAAGAGGTTCCTCCCAGCGAGGCGAAAGAATTAAAAGCTCAACTGTTTAAAAACATCAAGCTTTGGAACAAGAACTCCTTCAGTTGGATTTGTTGAGTCTTAAAGGGAGAAACACACTTTCAGGGTTTCTGGAGTTTCTTAAGATGAAACTGGGAATCGGACCCATTATGAGGAACCAGTTAGATGAGGAACCATTAGATGAGGAACCATTAGATGAGGAACCATTAGATGAGGAACCAGTTAGATGAGGAACCAGTTAGACGAGGAACCAGTTAGATGAGGACCATGTGACTCAACAAGCCAATCAGATGTGGTTCCTCTTCCTATGTGGACACTGATGTGAATTAGAGTAATATTTAGACAGCAAGGACAACAAAATGTGTTTCATGGACGTTAAAGTTTCTACAAGGAACTTTCATGTAGTGTTGGTTCTGGCGCCCCCTGTGGACCAAAGTGATAGCGTCTGAGCACCAGGGTCCATTTAGAAAACCTCTCATTTGCAGCAGGATCTGGGTCTGGACTGGTCTCTATTGGGTCTGGGTCTAGTCCACGTGGACTGGTCTCTACTGGGTCTGGGTCTAGTCCATGTGGACTGGTCTCTATTGGGTCTGGGTCTAGTCCATGTGGACTGGTCTCTACTGGGTCTGGGTCTAGTCCATGTGGACTGGTCTCTACCGGGTCTGGGTCTAGTCCATGTGGACTGGTCTCTACTGGGTCTGGGTCTAGTCCACGTGGACTGGTCTCTGCTGGAGTCTGAGCTGAAGGAGGTTCTGGTGAACCTGCATTATGTCATCTGGTTTCTCCAGATGAGGATCTTCAAGAAGAACTCTCTAGAACCAGACCATCTTCTCTCTGGTGGTCTGGTTACTGATGGAGGTCTATAGAGGACCAGGACTACACTGAGGTCTACAGAGGACCAGGACAACACTGAGGTCTCTAGAGGACCAGGACTAGACTGAGGTCTCTAGAGGACCAGGACTAGACTGAGGTCTCTAGAGGACCAGGACTAGACTGAGGTCTCTAGAGAACCAGGACTAGACTGAGGTCTCTAGAGGACCAGGATTAGACTGAGGTCTCTAGAGGACCAGGACTACACTGAGGTCTCTAGAGGACCAGGACTAGACTGAGGTCTCTAGAGGACCAGGACTAGACTGAGGTCTCTAGAGAACCAGGACTAGACTGAGGTCTCTAGAGGACCAGGATTAGACTGAGGTCTCTAGAGGACCAGGACTACACTGAGGTCTCTAGAGGACCAGGATTAGACTGAGGTCTCTAGAGGACCAGGACTACACTGAGGTCTCTAGAGGACCAGGACTAGACTGAGGTCTCTAGAGGACCAGGACTACACTGAGGTCTATAGAGGACCAGGACTACGTGAGGTCTATAGAGGACCAGGACTACATGAGGTCTATAGAGGACCAGGACTACATGAGGTCTATAGAGGACCAGGACTACACTGAGGTCTATAGAGGACCAGGACTACATGAGGTCTATAAAGGACCAGGACTACATGAGGTCTATAGAGGACCAGGACTACATGAGGTCTATAGAGGACCAGGACTACATGAGGTCTATAAAGGACCAGGACTACATGAGGTCTATAAAGGACCAGGACTACATGAGGTCTATAGAGGACCAGGACTACATGAGGTCTATAAAGGACCAGGACTACATGAGGTCTATAGAGGACCAGGACTAGACTTGGACCTGGATTCTGCACCGGGTCATATTTCTGTTTTTAGGAGGAGACCAAAGAGGGTTCTGGTTCTGATGAACAAAGCTTTTATTTTCTCTGTGAATCACAGAAATGAAACAAGAGCATCCATTAAAGCGTAAACATCCATAAAACGATGGAATCAGACGAATTAGTGTCAACAAAAAAGGAACAACTTGAAGAAATACAGAAAACTTAAAAACAAAACAAAAACAAAAAGATGCTGATTGTCAGTAGAAATGTTTAACATGCAGATGTTCGTCTGGAAAACTGAGGAAACTTTAAAAAAGGCACAAATCACGACTCCAGACAAGAGTCCTCAGAACCGGATTCACAATCAAAATCTAATCATTCATCAACAGACTGAGTTATACCTGTTTTTTATTTTTAATTTCTCATAAATGGCCGTGAATAAATTTACCACCGTGGTAAATATAGATGCTTTTTACTTTAGGAAAACATGACTGCGCTATGGGACGTGTAGGATGCACGTATTGAGGTTTTAAGAAGTTTAATATCGGCTAATTTGATAAGTTGAGGTTCCCTCGATGAGAAAATGTGTTGTAAAATAGTAGATTGTTGAGGCTTTCAGGATACATATACAAAACAATGTGACACTAATCTGGTTGTCAACAGTCGGCCATCAACTAGCCTCAGAAATGCTGCGTCACTTCACCAAAAACCTTTTAAACAATTATGAATCTTCTTAATATTGTCAATCTTAATATTGAAGTAGGAAGTCCAGTGTGGGGGAAGTGGCGGCCTCTGGTGGAGAGTTTGCAGATTGCAACCAACTGAAACTTCTCCCTTGTGAAACCCCAAAAAAAAGAAGAAAAAGATCACTGGCTGATCTGGAGCCAGTGTTCGGTTTGGCCCTTCTGGGCTCCTGTAGAAACATGGCGGCCGGCTCCGTATGTAGAAAATAAAAAACGGTCTAATCTCATTTCCAGGTGATTACACAGTAAAGAAAACACTTATAACATTACTATAGCTTCCAATGGGCCCTCTAAATGCTACACTGGCCCTTTAAGAAGAACGCCTCTCAGTCCCACGGAGACAACGTCAGAAGAGCAGCGATGAAGTCCATTCACAAAAAGGCACAACTCAGAGAGCAAGTTGCCGAGTGCCGGTGAGCTCAACCTCACTAAACTACATTTGGCTCGCGACCCTTCACTTCCTTGTGGCCGCTGACTTCTTCCCCGAGTCACAAGGGGATCATCGCTCACGAGAGAACGATCCTCCCTGGAGGTCTTCTTCTTCTTCTGTTGTTTTTCCTGATCAAACCCGTCACTTCTCCGCTCTTTCGATTGCTTGAATACGTCTTTAGTGGAACATTCAGCCCAGAGGGTCCAGAGGGTCCTGAGGGTCCTGAGGGTCCAGCATCACCCGCCACCCTGAGATCTCCACGAGATCAGAAACATCCGTTAAAGAATCCACCGAGTGAGACGACTTCACGTCGTACGAGTTCGTTTGAAGTCACTGAACTCTTCAAGATATATTTATATATTTTTAAAAAGTACTTTTTGTGCAAATCCTTGTGAGAACCATTTCATAAATCACCCTTTTCGATCCGAGTCATGCACAGTTCCAGCTTCTTTTGGGAGGTTGGAACAAAAACACTTGACATTTGGTCCCTTTTTGACAAATTAGATAATTTACTCTTAATTACATGTAATATAATGCACCAAAAGTACCATGAAAAGGCACACTGTCCAATCAGCAGCGAGTAAGGCCTCGTGTTCAGGAGGAAAGAGACTGGCCAAACAGATATAGATAGATATATATATATATATATATATATATATATATATATATATATATATATATATATATTCTGTATGCATTTATAGATATTAGAGTTCTGGGAGTCCTCACTTCTTGACGTCGTTCAGGATGATGTTGGCGGTGACGAACAGGAGGCAGGAGACGGCCCACAGCAAGACGAACCACACCCAGAAGGCGTGGCGGAAGGGCGAGCGGTGCTTGTTGACGGCGTCCCGGCCCACCGCGGGCTCCAGGCTGCGGCGGGCGAAGAACACCAGGCACGCCGGCACGATGTACTGGATGCCCGTGCCGGCGTAGGACCCCGTGATGCCCACCAGGGACTCCAGGTTGTGGGTGCAGAAGGCCACCACGATGGGGGGCACCAGGGTGATGAGCGGGAACGCCACCCGGTCCACCACCCAGGGGTAGGTGCCGCCGTCCCGGTGGAACAGCGTCTTCCAGTTGTTGCGCAGCGTGACGGCGATGATGGGGAAGTTGGTGCTGATGGTGAACACCGGGAAGAGGCCCAGGAAGTAGCGCAGGAAGGGCACGTCCAGCACGCTGCAGTTGTCCGTGAAGTCCAGCGTGTACATGTCGTGCAGCAGCGAGCTGTCGAAGCAGAAGATGGCGGTGAAGGAGAGCAGCGCGTAGAAGGCCAGGATCAGAACGTAGTCCAGCACCACCAGAGAGCCGACGCGCCGCTTGTCCGAGATGGGCGTGACCAGCGAGGGCAGCGAGTGCTGGCACATGAAGGAGTACACGCACACCCCGAACAGGTTGGGCACGCCGGACAGGGAGGCGGCCGGCGGGCGGCCCTCGCCGGCGCCTTTACCGATGCGGATGAGCGCCAAGACGATCATCATGGTGAAGGCTGAGGAGGAAGAGGAAGAGGAGGAGGAAGAGGAGTCAGGAACAAACTGTGAAGACAAATACACATCTGGCAAGTTTGGGACAGAACGACCAGCTGTCCCGACCTTTAACGGAAGAACAAGAAGTGAGAAAACTAAATGAAGCACAATTTAATCTACAAGGTCAAAAAACATTCTGGATGTTAATTTGATCATAATTTAGATGCAGCTGAATTTAAAATGTGCTCCATTAAAAACTGGAAGCCATTTATTTTTACCGTTAAATTAAATGCTCTGAGTGAATTGGAGCTCCCTCTCAGGCTTTTATTGTGAAAGGTAAGGATCTGGTTTGATGTAACGCCCTTATTTTGTTAACTTCCGAAAGCTTTTGTTTTTTATTTCTTATATTGATTCAACTTTTAATCTGTTGAAAGGATAACCGTGTGACTTTAAATAAACAAAAAGGATATAGAAAGAGTTCTAAACATACAGACTTTTTGAATTTTAACTAACTGTCTTCAGTCTGCATCGATATTCGCTAGCTGGGGGCGGAGCTTAGCAGCAGAGGGGTTGATGGGACACCGACAGCTTTATGGATATGAATAATCATCCCCTCATCCATCTCATCCCTTCCTAAATATCTTTACACTCCACCACTGTGGAACAAATAAATACACAATGAACTACGCCCTACATTCTATTAATCTAAAAAGAGATTCATGTTGACACGGTGGAATTGTTTATGTTGTCGTGACCTTGGCCAGTAAATAACCTGTAACAATTTATACACAACATAAATAACGTCAACGTAATTATGATAACTTAACATCCTGAGACTCGGCCCAACGACCTTCAACCAAAGTCACTTATGTCTCGTTTGTAAAGCAATCTCCTCTTTCCCTTCACAGCCTCCCATCTTTCCATCGATCAAGGAGAGGACGACAGAACAGCAGCAGCTGCACGTGTCCAACAGCTGATTGTGTTTTGAATAAATCTGTTGGCTTCACAGCCGATGGGAATATTTAGAATTCATCATCTTCATTTGAACCAGTTCACCTTCATGACTTCTAGTAAAATGGTTACTTTTTAAAACGCTTTCTGGATTAAGTTGGTGCTTGAAATTAAATTATAATTTGTTACAATGTTGCATCAAAGTGCCTTAAAAGAGGAATTCGATTTCCACCACATGGATTAGTTTCATTCTTTGTTAAATACATCTGATGTGAGAGAGACACGAGTTTATGTCGCAATCTCTAGTTTCAAGTCTTCTTCAATACAGCATGATGTTCATTTAGTAAATTATGGTCATTTAGAGTCAAACAGACCATAAAGCAGGGGACGCTTTAGGGGCGGGGCTACAAGATGATTGACAGGTCGACACCAGAGACGTATACGGCGTCTCTACATCACTCCTCAGTCCTAATATGGTCACTTCCTGTTTGACAAGATGGCGACGACCAAAACGTCAAACTCAAGGCTTCAAAAATCACGACGACTACGTCCTCTTCTTATTTACCGCTCATTGTGTGGACGGAAATCATTTCTCAGTTGGTCGCTGCCCAAAAAAACCCAATAGGGAACATTTCATGGTCCGGTTTAAAGTCCTGGAGCCAGGTGACGTCTCCAATTGATTTCTGCTGAGGGGCTCTGAGCGCGGCGTGGGGCGGAGCTAAAAGGCCCGACCGGCGTGGGGCGGAGCTAAAAGGCCTGACCGGCGTGAGGCGGAGCTAAAGGGCTCTGAGCGCGGCATGGGGCGGAGCTAAAGGGCCCGACTGGCGTGGGGCGGAGCTAAGGGGCTCTGAGCGTGGCGTGGGGCGGAGCTAAGGGGCTCTGAGCGTGGCGTGGGGCGGAGCTAAGGGGCTCTGAGCGCGGCGTGGGGCGGAGCTAAGGGGCTCTGAGCGCGGCGTGGGGCGCGTTACGGGCCGGCGGTCACGCGGCCCACTCAATCAGCCCGTGACGCCCGGGACTTAAGTCATCACAGCCCTGCGATTGGCCGGCAGCCAGCTGCTCAACTTTCATCAGCGGGCGCGTCCTTTAAACGCGGGCTGACTTTAGGCGGCGCCTCTCGCACCATAATTTGTCACACACAGGCAGAAAAATGCTTCTACAGCCTCCATGCACTCAGAGAGACCTGCTGCCTTTGATGGAAACATTCAGGAGGGTAAATCCAGCGTGTCAGGAGGCTGCAGGGAGCAGAGCGGACGCATTAGCATGCTGGGAGTCTGCCATGTGCCTCATGCAGGGGAACGTAATGCATGGAGAGAGGATGACATTCCCACCATGCTGGGCGGACTGTATGAAATATGAGAAAGAAAGAAAAAGAAAAGTACTTCTACGAATACTTTTGTTGAAGACGAAGAAGAAGACACTGTATCAGCAAAGAAATAAACAACACAAATAACAAAAAAGTGAACTGTTTGAATATCTGTGAATAAACTAATTCTGTCAGAACTTGGTGCTATAAGCTACGCTTTATGCATGGCTGCAATCCAAAGAAGAAGAAGAACAAGAAGAAAGAAGAAGAAGAAACCAGCGTTCAGTCATATGAGCGTTTTTTTCCACATCATATTTCATGTTTCTTTTCCCACAAAAAAAACACCTCAAGCGAGTGTAAAAAACAAAAAGGAAGTTTGATAAGATCTTGGCGTTTTCATACATCTCTTCTCATGCAATGCTTCAAAATTAATTCAAAAATATGTCTTCAGTTAGCGGCTAATGCTAAATACAAAACACCAGCCTCATATTTTCAATTTCTCAGAACCCTTTAGAGGTTGCGTAACTTTCTGTATTTGTGAAGGGTTTTGATCATAATGTGATTTGATGAATGACTCTTTTGAATTCTGTCTACAGGTTTCATTTCTGTCCTGTGATCAAATAATGAAAGAATGAAAAGAGGTTTGGTGATGAAGGCTTTCCAAACAAAACGGGACAAAGAAGAGAAGTTGAGGCGTTTAAAGAGAGAAACCAAACTAAAAAACAGAGCCTGCCGATGCTAAAAGAGAATAAATCCTGCCGGCTGTGGACTTCCTCCTTCGTGTTGTTTTAGTGACGCAGCTCTCAGAGGGCTTTGGCGCCGCAGAGAGGAGGCGTCCACGTTCCTCACCCTGGTTTCACGCCCCGCACACTCCTAGAGGACGTGTCAGCATCACATCAGCGCCAACGTCTGCAAACCTGTTGCACAAGTGTTTGATATTTGATGCGTCTTTGGCCGACAGCCAGAATAATCTCTGAGTCACCGTGACCCCGCCTCCTGCAGAGGTCACGCGCCGGGCAGCGGCCCAGCCTTCAAGGACGCGGCGCAGGAACGCAGCGCTGCAGCGTACAGTCACCGGATTCAAGACGTCTTTTGTAATTAAATCAACTTTCCTCCATGAATACAACCTCAGTCTCTCTGTGAGCAGCAACAACAGAGACTGAGAATGTAGCTTTTATCGGCTAAACGCCAACAAACACGAGTTAAAGCAGAATGCATTATTAGATAAAAACACTATTGATTGAAAATGATTTTCAATGCTTTTGGACGTCACAATGCTCTGGAGTCTTTGGAAACGTCCGTCTGAATCAATCCACTGGAATGTAATTCCCTAAATAATATAACAATAACATTAGTGAGGCCTGCATCTGTGCAGAAATACAACCTTCAAACACAATGAAGACAAAATGCTGCTCAGCAATTACACGTTGATGTTAATGTTATAAATACATCTTCAGCCCTATTCTTATTATTTATTTAAATGTTTTAAATTAAAGAAAATGTAATTTACAACTTCTCCAACGATGATCATGATGTCATGTCGATCATGATGTCAGACCAAAAGCGAAAGATATTACATTTATTGTCAAAAATGACAAAAAAAAGCATCAATTATTTAATCTGAGAAGCTATACCTGAGAATATTTTGCATTTTTCTTCTTAAAAAGGTCTTCTTCCCACCTCTTCTCCTCTCTGACACCTTTTTAATTGGGAGTGCATGACCTGAAGATGCAGCAATGGAGCAGGACTGGTCGTACTGGTAAGCGCCCAGTTTGATGTCAGCAAGGGTTAATAACTAGATCATATTCAGAATCCTGCAAAATAGCAAAATAGAAGCATAACATTTCTTTTTTTTCCTATTGTAAACATCAGAAGAGTTGATGCTGATTAGAAGCAAAGGACTCATTTATCTCACTTAAGACTCAGGAAGTAGCCTTCACTTCTTCAAGAGGAATGAAAGTCAATCAGAGAGAGAGAGAGAGAGAGAGAGAGAGAGAGAGAGAGAGAGAGAGAGAGAGAGAGAGAGAGAGAGAGAGAGCACCAAGAACAAAGCCTCCAGAATGAAGTTTTTCATAATGTGCTCATTTGTCACGACGCTACAGGAGGAGAGCGGTCACGTGACCTTTTCATCGCGCTCGCTGCAGCGATGAATCAAAGCTGAATAATACGTTTCATCTTTGATCACCTCGACCGAAAGAAACTGAGCTGCAGATTAATTACACGTTTAAACGTCGTCGTGAGATTCACTGACGGCCGTTATCGGACGATATTCAGTAAAGAAATATCGATATTTATGCTTTTTCTAGTCATCCATTTCCTGATAATGTTACACTGTGAACATCCAATCAGTTGAAATCAACAAGAGGAGAGCTAGGAACGTTAGCATCACTGCTAACAGAGAACCAACAGGAGAAGAGCTAGTAACGCTAGCAGCACTGCTAACGGAGAATCAACAGGAGGAGAGCTAGTAACGTTAGCATCACCGCTAACGGAGAATCAACAGGAGGAGAGCTAGTAACATTAGCATCACCGCTAACGAAGAATCAACAGGAGGAGAGCTAGTAACATTAGCATCACCGCTAACGGAGAATCAACAGGAGGGCTAGTAACGTTAGCATCACCGCTAACGGCGAACCAACAGGACGAGGCTAGTAATGCTAGCATCACCGCTAACAAAGAACCAACGAAGGTCATTTAAACTACCAAAGACAAGATTTGGCTTCATCAATAAACATACTTTATTTTCGTGTTTTTATGAAGAACAAAATAAACTATAGATGACGAATAAATTAAAAAGTATAACATTTAGAATTCAGAGCGGTTGAAATTATTTTTGTCTTTAGCCTTGAAGCCCAGCTGATAAAAATAAACAAAACAACAAAGGGATTGGGATCTCTGGTTATATTTGCTCCCTTTTCTCCTCACTTAAGACACAGGAAGTACCTCCTTCACTGAGCCGATCCGTGGCTCAAACCCACGACACCCTCCCCCTCCCTCGGGATGAGTCATTACCCTCTGCAGGCGTCGGTCAGGATGTAGTGATTACATGCACTTTCAAATCGACACGCTTTGGCCCCGCCCCCACCCTCCTGCCCTGAACGCACCACAGCAGGAAGTGAGTAAACTGAGCCGGTGTCGAACAGCCACACATCACGTCCACTCAATTACCGCCCGTCCATATCCTGCGGGGCCGCGATGTGCATCACCTGTAGACCCGGCAGTGACCTTGTGTGGGAGCGACTTCCAACAACCCTCCGGAGGCGACGCCCACAGCTGCTTTCCCGCCGGTGGCAAACAAAGGTGTTGCTGCTAAGCAGAGAACGACCTTTACACATTAAATAGACTGTATAGAAGAAGAGGAGGTAGTCAAGACTTTCACGCAACCATTGAACAGGAAGTGACCATATCTGGACTGCCGTATAGGGCTCTGGTAGAGACCTGTCAATCACCTTGTAGCCCCGCCCTAAAGCATCTCCTGCTTTATGGTCTGTTTGACTCTAAATGACCATAACTTACTAAATGAACATCATGCTGTATTGAAGAAGACTTGAAACTAGAGATTGAGACATAAACTCATGTTTACAATGTTTACTGAGGGAATACATCAAGAGAAGTAGAGTCATCTATATAGACTTCTATACAGCCATTGGAGTCACCCCCTAGTGGTCAGGAGAGAGAATGCAGCTTCAACACATGAAGCATAGACTTCTATACAACCAGAGGAGTCGCCCCCTGGTGGTCAGGAGAGAGAATGCAGCTTTAACACATGAAGCATAGATTTCTATACAACCATTGGAGTCACCCCCTGGTGGTCAGGAGAGAGAATGCAGCTTTAACACATGAAGCATAGACTTCTATACAACCATTGGAGTCACCCCCTGGTGGTCAGGAGCGAGAATGCAGCTTTAACACATGAAGCATAGACTTCTATACAACTAGAGGAGTCGCCCCCTGGTGGTCAGGAGAGAGAATGCGGCTTTAACACATGAAGCATAGACTTCTATACAACCAAAGGACTCTCCTCCTGGTGGTCAGGAGAGAGAATGCAGCTTTAACACATGAAGCATAGACTTCTATACAACCAGAGGAGTCGTCTCCTGGTGGTCAGGAGAGAGAATGCGGCTTTAACACATGAAGCATAGACTTCTATACAACCAGAGGACTCTCCTCCTGGTGGTCAGGAGAGAGAATGCAGCTTTAACACATGAAGCATAGACTTCTATACAACCAAAGGACTCTCCTCCTGGTGGTCAGGAGAGAGAATGCAGCTTTAACACATGAAGCATAGACTTCTATACAACCAGAGGACTCTCCTCCTGGTGGTCAGGAGAGAGAATGCAGCTTTAACACATGAAGCATAGACTTCTATACAACCAGAGGACTCTCCTCCTGGTGGTCAGGAGAGAGAATGCAGCTTTAACACATGCTCTTATCCGTGCTTTAATGCTTGAGTGAAACACCACTGCGACTGTTTTAAACTCTGAGAAAACGATGAGCTTCTGGCTACGACTGTTTTCTCTCCTTGTTTGCCAATTTAAACATGTCCGCCTCTCGTGGTTTCGGAGCAGAGCAATCATCCCATCGTTAATTAAGAGAGCCTCTCCTCGAGCGCTCGTGGATAACCTCTCAGCTAATTAGCAGCCCTGGCTCTCCGCCCGGTTCTCGCCGGGGTTTTCAGCACTTCTTGCTGTGGAGCAGAGCTCCATCACGTCACCTCTTCAGGACCGGCGCTTGCGGGCGGCTGATGTGTTTATTCATTTATTTTTTGTTGTGGGCGATAAGTGGCGGCTTCGCCTCGCAACGACTCGTGTGATCTCAGATCAGCAAACACGGCACGGAGCCGCACAGCAGGCGGCCGAACTCTGACGGCTTCATGGAAACAACAATTAGCCGCAGAGCCGAGAACCGGCACGCCGTCCACGGATAAAAAATATACCCAACATGCACCCTCAACTCTCTGATGCATAAAATAACAAATGTCAATGCTTTCTTTTTTTCATCATCTATTGTTTGACATTTCTAGACAAAGAAATCGACCAATTAGGCAAAAGTGTTAAAGTAAACTTTACATTAGTAGATAATGAAACATAATTTGGTCGACCTGAAGGCGGCCATCTTTGGTCCGTCACATTACACTTAAATTAAAGAAGTCTCTGAGACAGCATATTATGAAATAAGTGGGTTACGCTATATTGACAATATTTCACTTTTAATTGATATTCACATGAAACGTCTCCTTAATGAATGCAAAAGGGGAATAATTTAGTCAACCTGTAAACTCAGCATTATAATTAGTATTATTATATATCATCTTAATTATGGACAATGAAAAATGTATTAAACCAAAACGGCATTTATTCAATTAAAAGTGCAAAAGATTCTTGTCATGAGTGAAGCAATAGTTTATTTTAAAAAAGCAACGTGGAAAAACTGGTAGTATTTTTTTGTCTGTCTCCGCACGTTTAAACTGCAAACGCATGAACTAACGTCTTCTCCAGGCTGGAGGTGCTTCCTCAGGTAAACCAGGAGGTCAGCGACCATAATTAAAAGCTTCCTCCCCGGGGGAAGCGTCCTATTGATCACCGACGTTCCTCTAATCACCCAGGAACTCCTCCAGCAGGAAGTCAACTGCTCATTACTCAGAGACGTCGATACGAAGAAGGGCTGAAGGACTGAAGGGATGAAGGGATGAAGGAATGAAGGAATGAAGGGCTGAAGGGATGAAGGACTGAAGCACTGAAGGACTGAAGGAATGAAGGAATGAAGGAATGAAGGGCTGAAGGACTGAAGGGCTGTGAGAGCAGAGAACGAGGATCACTTTTAAGATTTAGTTAAACTCAAAGAGACGCTTTCGTCCTCGGCCGACAACGGGATGTCTCCTTTATGTCTCCTTTATGTCACTGTTATGTCACCGTTATGTCTCCTTTATGTCACCGTTATGTCTCCTTTATGTCTCCTTTATGTCTCCTTTATGTCTCCTTTATGTCACCGTTATGTTACCGTTATGTCACAGTATGTCTCCTTTATGTCTCCTTTATGTCTCCTTTATGTCACCGTATGTCACCGTTATGTCACCTTTATGTCTCCTTTATGTCTCCTTTATGTCTCCTTTATGTCACCGTATGTCTCCTTTATGTCTCCTTTATGTCTCCTTTATGTCACCGTATGTCACCGTTATGTCACAGTATGTCTCCTTTATGTCTCCTTTATGTCACCGTATGTCACCGTTATGTCACCTTTATGTCTCCTTTATGTCTCCTTTATGTCACCGTATGTCTCCTTTATGTCACCGTATGTCTCCTTTATGTCACCGTATGTCTCCTTTATGTCACCGTTATGTCACCGTTATGTCATCGTTATGTTACCGTTATATGTCCTTTATGTCTCCTTTATGTCTCCGTTATGTCACACACAGTCAGTGACACACACCTGGATCTGTGGAGCAGTTGACCTGTATGTCACCTGTATGACACATGTATGACACCTGTATGACACCTGTATGACACCTTTATGACACCTGTATGACACCTGTATGACACCTTTATGTCACCTGTATGACACCTTTATGTCACCTTTATGACACCTTTATGTCACCTGTATGACACCTGTATGACACCTTTACGGGAACCGTTGTCGGCCGAGGACGAAAGCATCTCTTTGAGTTTAACTAAATCTTATAAACCAAGACAGAAAGACATCTGAGGGTTAAAGTGATGTTTCAGGACCTGAGCCGTGTTTTTCAGGCGGTCCGCTCCATTCAGACCTGCTCATATTTCACCTGCCCGTGACTCCGCCCCCCCACACGACCTTCAAAATGAAACTAGAGATTGGCACTGGGCAGCTGTGGAGATCCCCGCGGGCCGTTGCTCCGCTCCGCAGTAAGTGAGTGAGCCGTGAGACGGATGGAGAGTCGCTCGCACCACTGGAGCGCCGGCTCTTTAACTCAGACGTTTCTTTATCGGTGCCGGACGACGAGACGCTGCTGCGTTACGCTCAGCAACAACACAAGATGTGTTCTCAAATAACACCGTTTATTATTATTAAACCGATTATATTAGGGAAAAATCAAGCTTACCTTTTTGTGTTTATTATAAACTATAAAATGTTGAATACAAGAACAGCTTACAGGTGCAGCAGCTATAAAACTATTCATCCCCTCACAGGTTTTATTCACATAACAAATCAAAAAGGGATTTTATGTGGATTTCTGGACATTGATGAAAAGAATAAAGACCTTTTAATGTCAAGGAGAAAGTGCAAAGAAATTCAAACAAAAAAGCGGAGGAGTGAAGGAGTGAAGGAGGGAGTGAAGGAGTTAAGGTGTGAAGGAATGAGTGAAGAAGGGAGTAAAGGAGTGAAGGTGTGAAGGAAGGAGTGAAGGAGTTAAGGAGTGAAGGAAGGAGTTAAGGAGTGAAGGAAGGAGCAAAGGAAGGAGTGAAGGAGTAAAGGAAGGAGTGAATGAAGGAGTAAAGGTGTGAAGGAGTGAAGGTGTGAAGGAGTGAAGGTGTGAAGGAGTGAAGGAAGGAGTGAAGGTGTGAAGGAGTGAAGGTGTGAAGGAGTGAAGGTGTGAAGGAGTGAAGGAGTGAAGGTGTGAAGGAGTGAAGGTGTGAAGGAGTGAAGGAGTGAAGGAAGGAGTGAAGGTGTGAAGGAGTGAAGAAGTGAAGGTGTGAAGGAGTGAAGGTGTGAAGGAGTGAAAGAAGGTGTGAAGGAGTGAAGGTAGGAGTGAAGAAGTCAAGGAGTGAAGGTTGAAGTGAAGGAGTGAGTGAAGGAGTGAAGGTGTGAAGGAAGGAGTGAAGAAGTGAAGGAAGGAGTGAACGAGTGAAGGAAGGAGTGAAGGTGTGACTGAAGAAGTGAAGGAAGGAGTTAAGGAAGGAGTAAAGAAGTGAAGGTGTGAAGGAGTAAAGGAGTGAAGGAAGGAGTGAAGGTGTGAAGGAAGGAGTGAAGAAGTGAAAGAAGGTGTGAAGGAGTGAAGGAAGGAGTGAAGTAGTGAAGGAAGGAGTGAAGGAGTGAAGAAGTGAGTGAGTGAGGACGTTTCCACAGAATAAGCAGAGAGATCTTCTGACTCTGGCTCAGAGCCGTGAGGAGACGTCTTAGTTCTGAGTAGAAGAATGTTTTGTAGCTCAGCTGGTCGTCTCTGTTCAGACGTTTACTTTGAGGCTCCGAGACGTTCAACGTTCAGCGTTCAGTGTAGAGACGTTCAGCGTACAGTGTTCAGTGAAGAGGCGTTCAGTGTTCAGTGAAGAGGCGTTCAGTGAAGAGACGTTCAGCGTTCAGTGAAGAGACGTTCAGCGTTCAGTGTTCAGTGAAGAGACGTTCAGTGTTCAGTGAAGAGGCGTTCAGTGTTCAGTGAAGAGGCGTTCAGTGTTCAGTGAAGAGGCGTTCAGTGAAGAGACGTTCAGCGTTCAGTGAAGAGACGTTCAGCGTTCAGTGTTCAGTGAAGAGACGTTCAGTGTTCAGTGAAGAGGCGTTCAGTGTTCAGTGAAGAGGCGTTCAGTGTTCAGTGTTCAGTGAAGAGGCGTTCAGTGTTCAGTGAAGAGGCGTTCAGTGAAGAGACGTTCAGCGTTCAGTGTTCAGTGAAGAGGCGTTCAGTTGAACGGCTCCGGCATCGTTTAGCCGTTCACACGGCGATGCCTTCGTCTGACGCTCAGAGTGTTTGCAGGTTCTTCACTGCAGCTTTACCTCCACTCTTCATCTGCAGGGTTTGTTTTGTTTGTTTTTCCCACTAAACGACTCGTGCTCTCCAGAATGAGGAAGCTGTGTTCAGTGTTCCTGGCTCTCTGAGCGTTGTTTACTTTGAAACCCTCTGCAGTGAATGTACGACCTCCTGCCCTGTGAGGGCGACGTGGTGGTGCCGGGTGTCGTGTCGGGGGTCAGGGTTGGCAGCCGCCCGGCGTGTCGAGGTCCCGCCCTCTGGCCCTGTCTCTCAGCCTCGTCACCTTCTCGTCCAGCGAGCGCACAACAAACCCGAGCGATGGTGCGACGCTGCCTCCGACATGCCGAAGCAGAGGAGCCGTTATCAGCTCCAACCCCAATGAATTATTTCCTCCGCCGTATTAACTGTTTAGTGTCAGTGTCACAAAGAAGTCTCCGATTCTTTTTCTGTTCATTGTCGGTTTTTCCAGGTTTTTTTGTGTCGCTCAGGACAAAAATAATCCCAATGAAAGTCGATTAGGATCAAATACTCGATCATTTAACGAGTTAAACTAATCCACGTGACGACGCAATGGCGGACCAAGTGACGTAGTTAAATATATTTAAAAAAAGACCACTTATGGGCCTTGAGACCGAAAACATACGTAGTTATTTTAAGCCCAACCACAATGTTTTTTACAAAACCTTAAGTGGTTTTGTTGACTAAACTTAACATATTTGTTGACTAACCTTAACGTACGTTTTGTTGCCTAAACTTGGCGCACGTTTTGCTGCCTAAACTTGGCGTACGTTTTGCTGCCTAAACTTAGCGCACGTTTTGTTGCCTAAACTTAGCGCACGTTTTGTTGCCTAAACTTAGCGCACGTTTTGTTGCCTAAACTTAGCGCACGTTTTGTTGCCTAAACTTAACGTACGTTTTGTTGACTAAACTTAGCGTACGTTTTGTTGCCTAAACTTAGCGTACGTTTTGTTGCCTAAACTTAGCGTACGTTTTGTTGCCTAAACTTAGCGTACGTTTTGTTGCCTAAACTTAGCGTACGTTTTGTTGACTAAACTTAACGTACGTTTTGTTGACTAAACTTAACGTACGTTTTGTTGACTAAACTTAACGTACGTTTTGTTGACTAAACTTAACGTACGTTTTGTTGACTAAACTTAACGTACGTTTTGTTGACTAAACTTAACGTACGTTTTGTTGACTAAATTTAGCGTACGTTTTGTTGACTAAACTTAGCGTACGTTTTGTTGACTAAACTTAGCGTACGTTTTGTTGCCTAAACTTAGCGTACGTTTTGTTGACTAAACTTAACGTACGTTTTGTTGACTAAACTTAACGTACGTTTTGTTGACTAAACTTAACGTACGTTTTGTTGCCTAAACTTAGCGTACGTTTTGTTGCCTAAACTTAACGTACGTTTTGTTGTTTCCCTCTGGAAAAACCTCCCTGACTCAGACTGGCGAGGTCCTCCCACCATTTAAAGTGCTATGTATATAAATGCCATTATAATTATTGAATTCAAAGATGTTAACACAAAACTATCCAGTTAAAATGACTCATGTTGTCATAGTTCACGTCTTTAGCTCGTCGGCTGTGAGCTGAGGGAGCGTTCAGACAGCCAATGAGCGTTGAGGGATCAATGCTGTCGCTGTTCATATTAACGGCATAAAAGCACCTTAAAAACACAAGGAGGAAATGAATACATGAACCTCTTCAGGTTCACATAAAGACTTAAACACAGGGAGCAGATGTAGAGAAGGACTCTGACTCCATCACTCATCAGATGCTTCACCTTTACGTCTCTTAACATCATCACTCAGGAGCACGCTAACCTTTCTGACGACGCTCTCCTCATTCATTCATTTTATTTAGTGACATTCATGAAATCAAACAAAACCACATGAAGCGGCTTCAGGAGGAAATGTTTGACTTTGGTCACGATGTTTGATGGAGCACTTTTTAAATGTTCAGCATATTTTAAATACATTATACTAAATTAAACTAAAGAAACGAAACCACAAATATAAACAAGTAACTTAACGCACAGAAGTTAAGGTGTGAAGGAGTGAATGAGTGATAAGAGATGGAGTGAAGGTGTGATGGAGTGAAGGTGTGAAGGAGTGAAGGTGTGAAGGAGTGAAGGTGTGAAGGAGTGAAGGTGTGAAGGAGTGAAGGTGTGAAGGAGTGAAGGTGTGAAGGAGTGAATGAGTGATGGAGAGAGTAGTAAAGAAGTAAAGGAGCCGCTCAGTGGACACCATGTGGATGCTGCTGTGTTTGTGTGCTGTTTAAGCGTGCTAGCATAGCGTGGCGTGCTAGCATAGCGTGCTAGCGTGGCGTACTAGCATAGCGTACTAGCGTGGCGTACTAGCATAGTGTGCTAGCGTTGTGATTTTAACGGCGGCAGCAGGTTTATTTTCCCGTGAGTGAGTGACGGTCCAATCAAGCTCTGGACTGTCAAGCCTGTCAGGCCTGAGGAAGGAGAGGAGATGAGAATCAAAGACAGAGAGCAGGAGAGACCGTGATGGACAGACCGAGCACCCGAGGGTGGGGGAGGAGGAGAGAGAGGGAGGGAGGGGGAGGAGGAGAGAGAGAGAGAGAGAGAGGGAGGGGGATATACATCAGAAGAAAAGGAGGCAGAAGAAACCAAAGGGACATTGTGAAAGGGAAGAAAGAAGGAAAGAAGGAAAGAAGGAAAGAAGGACAGCTAAATCCCTTCCAACAATAACAACCACCTCATCTACAATTACATTTCAATATCATGTGCAATAGTATTTTTATTATACTGCGTGCAATATAACGTATTTCTTAACTCTCCATATACATTTTCTATATTATTATTATTAGTCTCTATTAGGAACTGGTGTTAATATAATTTCTTATACACGTTCGATTTTTTTGATATCTTTTGTAACTTATTTTAGTTGATTTTTTTACTTTATTCATTTACCCTACTCTTCTTTATATTGTATTATTTTATGCAATAGTGTCAGCATCACTTAATACTTGTTATTCTTTTGTTCATATATGTTTATTTTAATTAATCTTCTGGAGAGAACCTCCTCTCCAGCGTCTCCTTACCGATCCAGCGCATGAGGGAGGTGAGGATCTGCAGGTATTTGGTCTTCTGGGCGCTGAAGAAGGTGAAGGGTCCCAGCAGGAGGGTGAAGACGGTCTGCGGAGAGGAAGAGAGGAACGTTCATAAATCACCACAAAGAGGAAGCCGTCGTTTTACCGCCGGCCGTAAAGGCGTTGCGCCGAGAGGCCGAGGAGACGTCTTCACTCTGATTTACGGGAACGTCTGTAGAGCCGCTCCTCTTCCGAACGTCTCGACACGGCAAAGACTGCTTTGAGTCGCTTTAATTAGAGCTGAAACTGTGAGAGAAATAACTTTAATAATCAATAAATCAATGTTTGTTGCACAGAGCAGATGTTTCTGCCTCTTTAACGTGAGAATCTGCACATTTTCTCAGTTTTATATCAATATAAACATTTGTATTACTTTTACATCAACGACGTCTTTGCTCGGCTTCACGTTTTCCCGCCTTTTCTGTTCATTGTGAATAGTGTTTACTTGTAATATCGGAGACGCATCTGATGCCAAAGAAATCCCATCAGCCCCCTCGAAGATTGGTGAGGAGATAAACAAGCGGGCCGATCCATAGTCGGCCCAAAAAAATAAAAAACGCTCAAATCCTCTCCGGCCTCGAGTCTGATTGCCTATCAGATACTTTCTTTATCAAGAGCTGCAATCTGAGGCGCGGCTCAGCTACTGTAGCTGCAATTCCATCACTTCTTCTTCTTCTTCTTTCCTCCTTCCTCCTCCTCCCTCCCTCCTTCTTCCCCCTCCTCGTCGTCCCCCCCCCCCTCCCCCCCCCCCCCTCCTCCTCCTCCCTCCTCCTCTTGAGTGACAGCTGATCTCAAGGCAGTCACACACACTTGCATACACAGAATAAAGCCGCTTTTCCACTCGACTCGCTTTCTTTCTTTTTTCGGGTCTTTTTCTTTTTGCTAAATCTGTGGCCGCAGACTTTATAGAAGAAGTGGACGTCGTCGTCGTGACGTCACCCGTTGGTCTGTGGATGTTTTGAAGCCTCGAGTTCGTCTTTTTTGCAACCGGTGAACAGGAAGTGACCTGAGGAGGAGCGAGGTAGAGACCTGTCAATCACCTTGTAGCCCCGCCCTAAAGCATCCCCTGCTTGTCTGTTTGACTATTAAGTGCAAGCATTCAAATCGGTCATAAACTAATCAATCAAACCCTGAATGTCATAGTCACAAAAATGCATATCTCAAAAAAATACGATTCATTCGATGATAGCGAGAGTTTATGCAGGAACATGTGACTACTTCCTCCAATGACCACGAATACCAGCCTACATTAAAGAACAGGTTTTAACACACAAAAAAAAAATAGGGACGTTTTTGGTGAAAAATGTACAAAAACACGATATTCTGGTTCTGATTTGATATGAATTGCAATAATCTTTGTGGGTAAAATCAGTTCTCTGGACTTTTACTTTCGAACATCTCTAAATTGACTTGTTTGAAAACGTATAAGAATGATGAGGCAATAATTCCCTTTCTGTCTCGTTTGAAATCAGGATTGACTTAATTTCAAACTCCAACAAGTCCTCACAACTCTATTTCTGAAACTTCTAACGTCCTTAAATCCGCTCAGACGGACCGATCTTAACGTCGGGTCAACGTCCAGCTGGAGAGGGAAACGTGCCGGAGGGATATTTAGGTGTTTCTCAAAGGATAAGAGTCCAAACATTTCAGATCCTGTTCAGCTGGTTTCACCTCCCAGGAAATGTCGCTCACAATCAAAAGAGCCAAAAAAGAAATCAATCACAGAAAGAGGTTTATGTCCCTGCAGCCGTCGGTCTGCTGCTGCCACAAGTCGTGAGGTGAGACGGGTGAGAAGGGAGAGACGGGAGAGAGACAGGTGAGAGACGGGAGAGACGGGAGAGACGGGTGAGAGACAGGTGAGAGACGGGAGAGAGACGGTAGAGAGACGGGAGAGACGGGTGAGAGACAGGTGAGAGACGGGAGAGAGACGGGAGAGAGACGGGAGAGAGACGGGAGAGAGAGACTGGAGAGAGAGACGGGAGAGAGAGACTGGAGAGAGACGGGAGAGAGAGACGGGAGAGAGACGGGAGAGAGACGGGTGAGAGACGGGAGAGAGACGGGAGAGAGAGACGGGAGAGAGACGGGAGAGAGACGGGTGAGAGACGGGAGAGAGACGGGAGAGACGGGAGAGAGACGGGAGAGACGGGAGAGAGACGGGAGAGAGACGGGAGAGACGGGAGAGAGAGACGGGAGAGAGAGACGGGAGAGAGACGGGAGAGAGACGGGTGAGAGACGGGAGAGACGGGAGAGAGACGGGAGAGAGACGGGAGAGAGACGGGAGAGACGGGAGAGACGGGAGAGAGACGGGAGAGAGACGGGAGAGAGAGACGGGAGAGAGACGGGAGAGAGACGGGTGAGAGACGGGAGAGAGACGGGAGAGAGACGGGAGAGAGACGGGAGAGAGACGGGAGAGAGACGGGAGAGAGAGACGGGAGAGACGGGTGAGAGACGGGAGAGAGACGGGAGAGAGAGACGGGAGAGAGAGACGGGAGAGACGGGTGAGAGACGGGGGAGAGACGGGAGAGAGACGGGAGAGAGACGGGTGAGAGACGGGTGAGAGACGGGTGAGAGACGGGAGAGACGGGGGAGAGACGGGAGAGAGACGGGAGAGAGACGGGTGAGAGACGGGAGAGAGACGGGAGAGAGACGGGAGAGAGACGGGAGAGAGAGACGGGAGAGAGACGGGTGAGAGACGGGAGAGAGACGGGTGAGAGACGGGAGAGAGACGGGAGAGAGACGGGAGAGACGGGAGAGAGACGGGAGAGAGACGGGAGAGAGAGACGGGAGAGAGACGGGAGAGAGAGACGGGAGAGACACGGGAGAGAGACGGGAGAGAGACGGGAGAGAGAGACGGGAGAGACGGGTGAGAGACGGGTGAGAGACGGGAGAGAGACGGGTGAGAGACGGGAGAGACGGGAGAGACGGGAGAGACGGGAGAGAGACGGGAGAGAGACGGGAGAGAGACGGGTGAGAGACGGGTGAGAGACGGGAGAGAGACGGGAGAGAGAGACGGGAGAAAGAGACGGGAGAGAGACGGGAGAGAGACGGGTGAGAGACGGGTGAGAGACGGGAGAGAGACGGGTGAGAGACGGGTGAGAGACGGGAGAGACGGGAGAGACGGGAGAGAGACGGGAGAGAGACGGGAGAGACGGGAGAGAGAGACGGGAGAGAGAGACGGGAGAGAGACGGGAGAGAGACGGGAGAGAGACGGGTGAGAGACGGGAGAGAGACGGGAGAGAGACGGGTGAGAGACGGGAGAGAGACGGGAGAGAGACGGAAGAGAGACGGGAGAGAGACGGAAGAGAGACGGGAGAGAGACGGGAGAGACGGGAGAGAGAGACGGGAGAGAGACGGGAGAGAGACGGGTGAGAGACGGGTGAGAGACGGGAGAGACGGGAGAGAGGCGGGAGAGACGGGAGAAACGGGAGAAACGGGTAACTAAAAAACTACATTTCCTCATTGAGGGACTCCGTTATGTTTTGTTAACTTCATCTTGCAGCGTTTTCAAACCAAAGCTACCCTTCGTCTTCATGCTGATGTACAGGAGCTGGTGAAGGTAATGCTGTGTGTAAGAGACTGGAGGTTCATGGACTACAACATGTGCACCTCACAATAGCCCATTAACCGGACAATGAGGGGCATTAAACTAAACTTCAGAGGAAGCAAGCAATCCCACACGGGACGGGGCGGGTTTAGAGACCGAGCTCAGCCTGGTGAGCTTCATGATGCATACGGTGTGTCCTCAGCACCTTCATGTATCTGAGGCGCTTCACTTTTCACATTTATTCCATTTAAAATGCACTCTGGTCCGGTTTGTTTGGGCAGTATAGCGAGCAGAAACAACCGGTCTGAGACCGCTTTCACGGCGAGCGACTGTAGCGAGGACGTCAGCTCAACCAATCACGGGCAGCGCAGCGAGACGCAGGCGGCCCGCCAAGTTATTTGTCGAGATGACTCGAAGGCGGGAGAGGAACCGACTTTGCCCTCTGCCGAGGTCTGACGGTTTGCTCGACTTCTGGGCCGAAGAGAAGGAACAGAACTACCGTAATAGTCTGGTTACAAGCCGCTACTATCTTCGGTCAGTGTTAGCGTGGCTGCTAGTTTGCTACAGCGGGGCGCTAACGGGAACACTGACCGAAGGTAGTATCGGCTTGTAACCAGACTTTTACGGTAATTAAAGTCCACAAAAACAAAGAGAGGTTCATAAAGTCATTGCAGACGAAGTGGAGGAGACCAGTGTCGAGTCACAGTCTCAATCTCTAGTTTCAAGTCTTCTTCAATACAGCATGATGTTCATTTAGTAAATTATGGTCATTTAGAGTCAAACAGACCATAAAGCAGGGGATGCTTTAGGGGCGGGGCTAAAGGTGATTGACAGGTCTCTACGTCAGTCCTTCACATTCATAATTAAAGTAACTTCCATTCAATGAATGTGAAAACAAGATGGCAACGTCATGATTTTCCTTCTTCATGAGCCAAATAAATATAAAAAAGAAGCTCACATATCCCTCACTAAGCCAACCACTACACTGCGTGACTTTAAACAGATGTACTGACATTAATGCAACACAGTCCAGGACCACTGTGGTGCAGCCGGTGCAGAAATAACAGCAGAGCCAGATATGAATAAAACTGGAATCTCATAACGTGGACAGATTGAATGACACCTGGTTCCGATGCATTTATTCATTGAATACTTTGATCACGCCGTTGTAGCAATTTCATCTCACTCTCGATGCCGCCGACACACAGATTTCATTTTTCTACAAACTGCTGACGTTTCACGGCCGGTTTAATAAAATGTCTCAATAAACAAAAGTGGAGTCTGTCAGGAGAAAAGTGGCATGAATCCATTTTGTCTGGACACCTTCGTCTGCGTTCCCTCCTCCTGGCCGACGGGTTTGCTCAGTTTGAGATAAATACAAACATCTGGTACGTGACCCTCTTTGGAGGAAACACATCCAACATCTATTACTAGGCTGCTAGAGGGCGTACTGGTGGACTAGAGGGCACTAGAGGGCGTCTTGGTGGACTAGAGGCTGCTAGAGGGCATCCTCGGGGCCTAGAGGCCGTTGGGACTCCGTTGGAGGCCGTTGGGACTCCGTTGGAGGCCGTCCTGGTGGACTAGAGGCCGTACTGGTGGACTAGAGACTGTTGGAGGCTGTACTGGTGGACTAGAGGCTGCTAGAGGGCGTCCTGGTGGACTAGAGGCTGCTAGAGGGCGTCCTGGTGGACTAGAGGCTGCTAGAGGGCGTCCTGGTGGACTAGAGGCTGCTAGAGGGCGTCCTGGTGGACTAGAGGGCGTCCTGGTGAACTAGAGGCTGCTAGAGGGCGTCCTGGTGAACTAGAGGCTGCTAGAGGGCGTCCTGGTGGACTAGAGGCTGCTAGAGGGCGTCCTGGTGGACTAGAGGCTGCTAGAGGGCGTCCTGGTGGACTAGAGGGTGTCCTGGTGGACTAGAGGCTGCTAGAGGGCACTAGAGGGCATCCTGGTGGACTAGAGGCTGCCAGAGGGCGTCCTGGTGGACTAGAGGCTGCCAGAGGGCGTCCTGGTGGACTAGAGGCTGCTAGAGGGCGTACTGGTGGACTAGAGGGTATCCTGGTGGACTAGAGGCTGCTAGAGGGCACTAGAGGGCATCCTGGTGGACTAGAGGCTGCCAGAGGGCGTCCTGGTGGACTAGAGGCTGCTAGAGGGCGTACTGGTGGACTAGAGGGTATCCTGGTGGACTAGAGGCTGCTAGAGGGCACTAGAGGGCGTCCTGGTGGACTAGAGGGTGTCCTGGTGGACTAGAGGCTGCTAGAGGGCACTAGAGGGCATCCTGGTGGACTAGAGGCTGCCAGAGGGCGTCCTGGTGGACTAGAGGCTGCCAGAGGGCGTCCTGGTGGACTAGAGGCTGCTAGAGGGCGTACTGGTGGACTAGAGGGTATCCTCGGGGCCTAGAGGCCGTTGGGACTCCGTTGGAGGCCGTCCTGGTGGACTAGAGGCCGTACTGGTGGACTAGAGACTGTTGGAGGCTGTACTGGTGGACTTGAGGCCGTACTGGTGGACTAGAGGCTGTTGGAGGCCATCTTGGTGGACTAGAGGCCGTTGGAGGCTGTCCTGGTGGACTAGAGGCCGTCCCGGTGGACTAGAGGCCGTTGGAGGCCGTCCTGTGGACTAGAAGGCATCTTGGTGGACTAGAGGCCGTTAGAGGCTGTCCTGGTGGACTAGAGGGCATCTTGGTGGACTAGAGGCCGTTAGAGGCTGTCCTGGTGGACTACAAGCTGTCCTGGTGGACTAGAGGCCGTCCTGGTGGACTAGAGGGCATCTTGGTGGACTAGAGGCCGTTAGAGGCTGTCCTGGTGGACTACAAGCTGTCTTGGTGGACTAGAGGCCGTTAGAGGCTGTCCTGGTGGACTACAAGCTGTCCTGGTGGACTAGAGGCCGTTAGAGGCTGTCCTGGTGGACTACAAGCTGTCTTGGTGGACTAGAGGCCGTTAGAGGCTGTCCTGGTGGACTACAAGCTGTCCTGGTGGACTAGAGGCCGTTGGAGGCCGTCCTGGTGGACTAGAGGTTTCGGACACCAATCGCAAGAACTCCAGTTCTGGTCTAGCTGAGTACACAACAACCCCAAAACCTCTTCCCTCTAATTTCCTGTCAGCTTCTCTATTGAGAGGAAAAAGTACTTTAAAAAATAAAAGTAACAAAATCACTTTTCTGCAACTTCCCAAAGCGTCTGTGATGCTGCAAAGTTATAATTGTGGCATAAGAGATTAACGGGGTTTAGATATGGTGAATGATCTCAATAACGGCTGCAGCCGTCACTCACTTCCAAAGTCTGCACACCAGTGTTTTGAATTTGTGCGGCTGAGAGACTTCAGAGTACGGAGAGACATTTAATTGGCTTTTATTTATTTTTTTGCGTTGCGTCACTCGGGGCCAAATCCACCGGCTAACTCGTTATATCGCCGCATACGAGAGCGTTTGTCCCCGGGGGGCCGCGGTGCATTGTGGGTTCTTCATCCAGTCAAACCCCATTTCAGTAATTAATGGACATCGTTCACAGATGTCCTCATGAGCGTTTTGTTCACGCAGGCCGGAGAGTTTGGCGAACGAGTTTAGCAAAAGAAGGTCAATGGCGGGGTCCTGAGGGTCCAGCCTGGATGTCGATAATCCCCCCAATACCACAGAGGGAAGGATTATGAGTCCCAAGGCCCCCCGCCATTTGTTTCTGATATTAATCTTTATTCAGAACAGATTGAAACTCGTCGTTCGTTCACTTTTATTACAGAAGATTAGAGATCGTTACGGCTTCTGTGAAGAAGAGGAATAGAAGACTATAAAAGACGAGCTAACGAGCTAGTGTGCGACGAGCTAACGAGAAAATTCAGCTCAAAAATAAAAAGTGTTATCAGCGTTAGCTGCAGCAGCTAGTGTGGTATGTATTTTGGTACATTGATGTTCACGTATGTTTAATGGACGTTCATAACAAATAGTACATGGAGGGCCTTAGGACCCAGGGGGCTGCAGCATCGGAGGTCAGAGCATGGCGGCCCGAGGAATAAAGGAGTTACAGTTAATTCCTTATAACCCGCATTTAATGGTAAGTCTGACTTATTCAAACTAAACTTGGGTTTTCTATCCACCGGTGTGTGACTGACTGTCTCATTTCCTCTCTTTTCCCAAACATCCCCTCACACATTGTTGATTAATGGACGCAGCGTGAGCGCTGGGAGGAATCGATCACCTGTGAAACAGAAGCAGCAGCTCGTCTTATTATCCGGTGAAAGATGAAGATTGCCTCGGTCAATAAATACCGATACAGACAGATTTTCCCTGAAGCTTAACGTTATATTTTCATAAGAAGTTTGATTCTTTCTCCTGTGTTTATCTCAGGCCACGCCTCCTCTATAAACACTGTACATCCCGTTTTTAATCATCTCTCCGTCCGTAATTATCAAGATGTTTAAAATGCGAGACGTAGAAACATTGAACATTCATTCTGAGATTCGTTCAGAGACAGATTTCCCAGCTGAAACAGAGCTGCAATAACTCAAGACTTCTACAACGACATGCATCATTTACCTTTAATTAAGACCTCCACTTGAGACCTTGAATGGGTGAAAGTAAAGAGGCGGTTTTTTAAAGCTCTCAGACAGTTTGGCAGAAATGAAGATATCACTCACATTCCTAAATGTGCTTTGCTTTTCAAAAGGACTCAAACTAAACAAACGGAGACCAGAGGAACACGTCTGGATGTCTGCATCGCGTGAGAAACAAGACGGATCGCTTTCCATTTCCAGACAATATTTCATCTTGATGCAAAAAAACGCTCAGAAAAGGAAAAGACAACACCGCTCTTCCCCACATCATGTGTGCAGGACGGAGGGATACTGGGACTCTGTGCAGGTGATTCATCGCCTCTGGTTGTGACACGTATGATGAAGGACTTCAGGGGGAACCGGACCAATCGGGTTGTGGAATAGAAAATGGCATAAAGATACAGGGCATATATCTCTCTCACACACACACACACACACACACACACACACACACACACACACACACACACACACACACACACACACACACACGACGCGTTTAAAACCATATTGGAACGTTTGTCATGATGAAAGAGAGTCCGACCGTCAGACTTATTAATCACCAAGAAAACCATCTCATCACGCGGACATAATGAGCATATCATATATAAATATAAAAGAATAGATGAATATAAAGATAAAAATATAACGATTTCACGAGTCATATTTCTAGAACCAGTTATTAAAAGCCAATATAAATGTGTGGTTTTAGTGCTTCATCAGGACAAAACGCCACGCGGGCGAGTTCACGGCGTCAAAGTTATTTTGTTTACAAAGTCACATATCTCATAACATCAAAGGGGAATGCCTCGCTAGGCCTCCGCAAAGTCCTTCAATTCATTTTCCCTGCTACAGATTTGGCAGCGTCTGCAGAGCGTCTGCAGAGCGTCTGCAGAGCGTCTGCAGAGCGTCTGCAGAGCGTCTGCAGAGCGTTCACGAGCTTCAGAGCTCAAAGTGACGAGCGTCTAAACTTCCAGTCAGACCGGAGAACCCAACCAGAGGAAAGGGATCTGTTGGAGTAGAACAGTTACAAACAACTAAATTATACATATTTTTAACGAATGGGTCGGGGTCAATGTCATGCTAATACCCGTGAATGTGTGTGTGTGTGTGTGTGTGTGTGTGAGCGCAGGCCGTATGACTGAAGCTTATCTGCCGCCAGCAGAAGCCTCTCCGTCTGCCGGCTGCTGCTCGGCCCTCTGGGTCGCTGAGCTGCAGCCATTCAACGCTCACAGAAATAAAGATGAATCATTAACGCCGTCTCTCTCTCTCTGAATACGACTTGCATCTGAAAAGACAACCGAAGCTTCAGGGAGCCAGCGATGAGGAAGACGACTTTCATTCTTCATCAGCTCAAAAAAAGTTCCTCAATTATTTTAGTATCTGTCAAACAGGTGAAAACAAGTGTTTGTTGTTGTAATTCTCACTTCGCCCACAAGAGGCTGAAGACTTCCTGTCACGTGATCTTTACTTCTCGTAATGAAGAGATTAAAAACTCACGAGAAGAACAACTTCTCATTTAGAACGAGGAGCCGTGGTGCAGTCAGCCTCTGGTGGACAAAATGAGAATTACAACAACAAACAAACAAACAAAAACAGAAAAATACAAATAAAAACTTTCTGGAAAACTGAAACAAGCAAACGTAAAAACTAAACATGACATTGAAAAGTCAAAAACAAGATGAAATTAAAAACTAAATTGACTTTATAAACGATTATATATCAATTAAAACCTTTTGATGACTGCAGTCGTTACGTAATAATAATAATAATTCACAAACCAAAGTGTCTTTAAAAGAATAATTAGCGCCATAAAATAAATAAAAACGCCTGAGACGAAAACTGAACTTCAACTTCTGCTCAAGTTGAAATGCATGAAAGCTTTTTCTGCTTACGTTTGGCAGTCACACACAGACACACACACACACAGACACACACACACAGACACACACACACACACACACACACACAGACACACACACACACAGACACACACACACACACACAGTACGATCTCTTCCTCTCGCGTACAAACAGAAACATTCCTCATCATGAATCACTCCGTTTATCAGCCGGCAACAAGACGGGCTATTAAAGAAATCCACGATGACCCCTGTGTCTCCTTGACAACGGCTCCCTCCCCACCCGTCATCCCAGCAGGTTCTAAATGTCGTCCTTCGGAGCAGCGGCTGCTTCCAGAAACGTGCAACAGGTGAGAAACAGTGCAGTAAAGAAAGACGGCAGCAGCCCTTCAGCGGCCATCAAGGACGCTGGACCTTCTGCAGCAAAACATCTCTATTAGTCGGGTAATGAATCAATCAGCTCCGCCTTGGAGGACGTGACACGCAGCCACTTCACCTGAACTTTACTTCACTCCAGACGCTTTCTGGCTCCCATAGAAATGGAAACATCTGCATGATGAGCAGCGTAAGCAAAGCGTGTCTTTGAGCTCGGACGCATTGATTTTCCATCACTCGCCACACGCTGGGGGAACAATAAATCAGCCGCTAAAAACACATTGAACCGTCCCCCGCGGTGAGAGTCCAAAAGAAAACTCAGCAGGGGACGATCAAGGACAGAGGAGTTTAATTGAGGTCTCGGGGATTCTCTGCTGGAGCCGGACTGAAACCCAGAAGGACGGCGCTGTTGCCGCTTAATCTTTTCAATCACGGCCGGGTTACGCAACGGCCTCCGTCGCCTCCCTGTGCAACACCCGAAAGCCGGCGAGCGCTGTAGAGGCGCAGGGAAAGCCTTCCGGCCGCTTCCGCCCGGCAGCAGACGCCAGAACCAATCAGCCGCGCGGCAGATCGCAGCCAATCGGTGATCTTAGGAGCTTCTCTGGAGCTCGGCGAGGGAAGTGGCTGCTGGGACGCGTCGCCATGCCGACGGCGCCCGCTGTGCAGTCAATACTGATCGAGTCAGAGATCTGACCCCGTGAAGTACCAGCCGGGCCGCTTCGGGTTCATTATCACAGAGTAATTAGTCCCCGTGTGGAAACGACAACGTGTGCTAACGAGAGTTTGATGTGCATTCAAACTTCCTCGTGTGACCTTTAGAAGACGAGTAAAACAAAACTGCAGTGTTTCCCACACATTGATTTATTTGTGGCCCTCTGGTTGTATAGAAGTCTATGCTTCATGTGTTAAAGCTGCATTCTCTCTCCTGACCACCACGGGGCGACTCCTCTGGTTGTATAGAAGTCTATGCTTCATGTGTTAAAGCTGCATTCTCTCTACTGACCACCAGGGGGGCGACTCCTCTGGTTGTATAGAAGTATATAGACGACTCCTCTGGTTGTCTAGAAGTCTATGCTTCATGTGTTAAAGCTGCATTCTCTCTCTGACCACCAGGGGGCGACTCCTCTGGTTGTATAGAAGTCTATGAACATCAGAACCTCAGTTTATGATGTTTAACGTTAGCCTTTAGCAGCCGTTAGCCGGAGCTGCTATTGATTTACACCGTGATGCGTTCAGGCTCTATTCAGAAGCTGAATTCTAATTATGTGTGTAATGTAAAATGTAGTTTTTGGCAAGGAACCTGAAGAAATAAAACGTTTTAAGGAGATATTATCACGGCAATATAAAATAATTATGACCCGTTTAACGTCCTAATAAAACCCAGTATGGAATCAGTAATAAAGGAGTGGACGCTTCAGTCTACGGGTCAATGTGTTAATAAATTACACTAACGGGAGTTTAAGCGTGCAGAACTTCATCTACATGTTTTATTGAGTCTAGTTTTTGGTCGAGCGCCCACCTCTTAAGGCTTTACATTGCTTACTTTTGTCTAATTTGTAAGGAGCATCAATTCAATACCTCCTCCTGGTCATGCAGAATGCATCTCTACACACACACACACACACACACACACACACACACACACACACACACACACACACACACACACACACACACACACACACACACACACACACGGTTTCCCCGATAGGCCGGGCGTCTGTGTCAGCGCTGACACTCGGCTGATGTGGCTGACACACGATGAAGGGAAGGAGCCCGAGGTGAGGATCTAAAAAAGGAAAAGCGTGACGCCTGAAGACACGCTGGATGCAAACGCGTCCTCCGGGTGTCGAGCGGGAAACGAAGCGTCTGCAGGAAGCAACACGCGGTTCAAGAAACTGTCCGCAACAGGTTGAATACACAAAAAACACACAAAGAGGATTACAAATAATCTCAAGAGTGAGCCAAACGTCCCCCTCATCCCTCCTTGTTTCCTCAAGTGTGGACTCGCGGCCTTGTTGGTGAAGGTCTCTTCATCTGCGCGCTGACAGCTGTTCTCAAAACCTAAAAATAACCAGCAATCTGTCGTCCACTGCGAACAAAGCACCCGAATGGCTGCAGAGCGCGGCCACCTGCGTCTGCCTGAGCGCCGCATGAGGCGTGCACGGATAAAAGATGGAGGCCAGACGCAGGAGACGCCGACAAATGAGGTCAATGACAAGAAACTCCAGGCTGCTCCAGGAAAGACTTCACGCCCAGAGCGACCGCCTGCGCATCAATTACTCCGCCGGTGGTTCCTCAAGGTGTCGAGGAACTGTGGCGGTGAACGGAGGAACAACGAGAGAAAAGTCTGGAAGTAAATGGAGGCGACATTTAACCATCAAAACTATGAAAACATCGTTTATGAACTCTCATGACTGCAGGATAATAGTAAGACGTTAGTCGTGGGTTGTACTGTGTGTGAGTTTGTAAACTCTGTTTCGCTGTTGTGAAATTTGACCATTTACTTCCATTCATTGAGACTTTTTGCTGCTTTTTGTGTTTTTTTTCGTCAATGCAGAAGATGAACGTTTTCTTCAAGAACTCACGCTAACAACGGCGGGTAAATGTTAAACAAATGGTCATTTTGTTGAGGAAGTATTCCTCAAAAGCGATAATTGTCAATTTATCTAAAAGAAAAGATCAACACGTCAACAGAAATCTCTGAAAGGACTGTTGGTTGATCAAAAGATGAAACGCAGCCAGAGGTCGTTCGGCCAACAGCAGTAGAAGAAATAAAACGAGGTTATTTTCCAGCATCGACCTCCCGGCCTCACCGCCTCTGGGCTCCAATCACCACATGGATTAAAGAGCAGAGCATCATCAGCTGCTCTTTAATCTCCTCTGGTTCTGAACTCTGAACACGTCACGGCTGCAGCAATAAGCTACTGCAACCGAAAGAGAAACTAAATGAGAAGTCTCAAGAAAAGAACTTCATTAGTATCTAATGTCAGAATTATTCGGCACTAAAGTGGCGTCCATTTATTGATTTGTTGACATATATAAAACATAAATAAATGTACGGCAGAATGCTTAAATGTAGAAAACTTTAGTTTTTTAAAGAAAAATTTACGAGAAACTGCGACTAAAGTTTAAAATAAGATTCAAAGAAAATGCAATCTGTCATTTTGAGCAGAAACCGGACCGTCTGCCTTTTTGACTACGTGTCATTTTGTCTGTTTTTCTGCGTTTCTGACCGTAATGTCGGGTTTCTAAACGTCTGAGGTTATGCATCTACAGCTTTACTTGACATAACATTGTCATAAAACATACCATATTCAAATTGATTCGCCACGACTTTTCTTCTGCTGAACTGAATGTGAACTAAATATTACGACACTAAAAAAGGTCATGAACTCCACATTCATTTGATCTTTTCTTCATCACCCATCAGTCAGGGATGTTTGAACTCGGCTTCAAATGTAAAACACCCGAGTCTATTTTTCAGCTCCGCAATTTTGAGCGCAGCGTTGCTGAGCGACCGCGTGGGAAACGTTGCCGTGACGATGGTGCGTTAACGCGTCGGCTCGACGGGCGAGAAGACGAGAGCAGCCCAGGAGGAGCTCGTTCCTCGGGGAGGAGACCGGCTGATGAGAAGGAGTCAATTATTCAGACTCATCGTGGAGCCGCGGGCCGGATCCTCCGACCCGGAGACGAGGATCCGCCGCCTGCAGCGAGCGGCGCCGCCTGAATGTTTCATCGCGGCTCAACGACGCTTCATTTATTTAGCAGGGAAAAGGTGAACCAGAAGAGGAAGAAAGACGAGTTACAGGATAGATAAAATACCGGGCGTGGGAACATGAAATGTCAATCAACGGCTAAAACGTAAAAAAGACAAAAGTTACTCAATATTGGAGACATGGTGTTTGTGGAAACGTTGGTATTTTTCAACCTGGACCATATTTGAACGAAGCTGAAACGTCACAGATCCATAAACTCACACCATTCTGCCGACTAATTCATTAAGTTGATTTAAAATCTACAGATCTGTAAAACAGTTTGAAAAAGCAGCACTTTGCATTAAAAAATACCTCCATAAACCTTTTTCACCAGCGCTAAATAAATGGATGGTTGCTGCGTAAACGATCCCTTTGCAGTTCATAATAAATGTGTAAGTACATTCATACCTCATGTTGCTCACTGAAGAAGACGTTTAATCAGTGTCACACACAGGCGCTGGACATGAAAATTGGGGGGAAATATACATGCAAAGCAGATATGCAGAGTATATTTATAATTGGAGAAAACATCCCATCAGTGCATCCTCCCTTGTAAAAAATAATAATAATAATTCTTCAGTGTTACATCTATTTCCTTGATGGGTCATCAGGAAACTGGGAAATTAATCTGTAAAACTGCAAGTGTAAACAAATTGAGCGGAGATTACAAAATCAGCGTTATTTCAATTTGCTTACATACAGTGAAGAGGATTATCTCATTAGGAGGGGAGCGGGGGAAAGTTCATTTATGGAAGATTATTTGAGGTCCGCTCATTCTATTAAAATGCAGAAAGAGACGGGAGGAGGAGGAATTATACGGGAGGAGATCAGCACATCTATCACTGTCGCCGGGCAGAGTTAAAGCTCAAGTGGGAAGAAGCAGGACTTGGCTCGCTCAGGACTTCAAGCGCGCACACACACACACACACACACACACACACACACACACACACACCCTTTCCGTCGTAATGTTAAATTAAACTTCTGGTTTTGGACTTGGTCTCCGACTTATTGGCCCCTCCCCCGACTTGGCCCCTCCCCCGACTTGGCCCCTCCCCCGACTAACCGGAGGTCTTCCTCGCTCGGGGACTCACCAGAAACAGCCGGTACGCGTCCTTCCTGGTCACGGAGCCCCAGCAGGGATCCGTGTCGTTGTACTTCACGCTTCCAGCGCTGCAGGAGTGGTTTCCACTGCACAAAGGAAACGCAGCAGAGGTCAACGTCTAGCAGGCTGAACTCTGGTTGAGACGACAACTGGAGGTTTAAAATATTGAAACAGGACATTTATGTTTGTTTGGCAACATCTTTGCACTAAATCAAAAACGTCAGTCAGAAGCTTCAACCGCCTCCATTCTGAAGAGATCTCTCTCTCTCTCCCTCTCTCCCCCTCTCCCCCTCTCTCTCCCAAATTTCCATAACTTTTCACCAAATTTCCATAACTTTTCACCAAATTTCCATAACTTTTCCATTAAACCAAATGTCCATTTCAAACATTTAGTGAAGTCTGGGTGTAAACAGTAAAAAGTGAGTAAATGTAGTATTTAAACTAACAATAGAACACAAAGCATACAGTAAACCTTAAAGGACTCAAATGAATGAGACAATAGTTTGATTGAAAGAATAAACATTTATCCAGATGCCTGTATGTATGCCTGCTGATATTTTGAGCAGTAGGCGATGTTCCTGAAGGAGGAACGCCTCGTCTAACAGGAGGGTAAAGTGGGCGTGGCTTCTTACCAGGCGACCTCCATCAGCGATATCGGCACGGCGGCGGCGTAGATGGCGAGGTCTCCGTACAGATACACGATGATGCAGATGTAGAACATGTTCACGCCGACTGGAAGACAAGAAGCACAGAAACCACACAGAGTCAGTGCGTCACGTCAAGACCACCATGTCACCATCTGCTTTCTTTTTGGCACCAATTCAATGAATGTTTAGTTTAGTCTTTCTGCGTCCAGCTCCTCGTCTCTGGAGACACATTTCCTCCACCCTCGCCCCCATTTCCTCCATCCTCGCCCCCCATTTCCTCCATCCTCGCCCCCATTTCCTCCATCCTCGCCCCCCATTTCCTCCATCCTCGCCCCCCATTTCCTCCACCCTCGCCCCCATTTCCTCCACCCTCGCCCCCATTTCCTCCATCCTCGTCCCCCATTTCCTCCATCCTCGCCCCCATTTCCTCCATCCTCGTCCCCCATTTCCTCCATCCTCGTCCCCCATTTCCTCCATCCTCGTGCCCTCAATCCTCCATCCTCGCCCCCATTTCCTCCATCCTCGCCCCCATTTCCTCCATCCTCGTGCCCTCAGTCCTCCATCCTCGTGTCCCCTCAGTCCTCCATCCTCGTGCCCTCAGTCCTCCATCCTCGTCCCCCATTTCCTCCATCCTCGTCCCCCATTTCCTCCATCCTCGCCCCCATTTCCTCCATCCTCGTGCCCTCAATCCTCCATCCTCGTGCCCTCAGTCCTCCTTCCTCGTGCCCTCAGTCCTCCTTCCTCGTGCCCTCAGTCCTCCTTCCTCGTCCCCTTTTCCTGGGACAGCAGAGGCACATCTTACTGGTCCAGTGAAAAATATTAATAGCATTAATTAAAAAACTAATCCCTTCATGAAAGATATGCCCCCATCAGCCTCTCCTCCTCCTCTTCAGGACAAGATGGAGGGCTTTAGCCGGCAGACAGAGCGTCACACATCCATCACGCTCCTGGACGCCCAAAACGGGGTTAAAGCGTCCAACTGGACGCCTTCAGCAAAGACTTCTATACAACCAGAGGAGTCGCCCCCTGGTGGTCAGGAGAGAGAATGCAGCTTTAACACATGAAGCATAGACTTCTATACAACCAGAGGAGTCGCCCCCTGGTGGTCAGGAGAGAGAATGCAGCTTTAACACATGAAGCAAAGACTTCTATACAACCAGAGGAGTCGCCCCCTGGTGGTCAGGAGAGAGAATGCAGCTTTAACACATGAAGCATAGATAGTATATTAATATTTCCCGATTCCCCGCAGCCACGAGCTAAAGAGGCTGCAGACTCTCGTGTCGCCGTGAAACGCATCAGCATCCATCACCGCTCTGCTTCTGACGGAGCTGACCACCTCTCAGAGCAGGAAAAACACTTTTATTGATATATCAGGGATAAAAACTGTACTACGTAACAGGAATCAAAAAATAAGTGGTGTTAATTATCTTATTATGAAGAAAAATCAGCTTTGACCTCCTGAAAAGTCACAAATAACTCAGGAGAAGCCGATTACTCTCTTCGTACTTTTTAACTTCTACGAGTCAAAATGTTGATGAACTGAAGAACACGGCGCCTCAGAGGCAGCGACACCATCAATGAGCCTCTAAAAATAAGTAACTGGGACAGAACGAGTCATTAATGCTGGAGCATTAGCAGCAGCCACTAACGGGACTGTTCTCCTTTGAAGGCGAACCTTCAACAAAAGCAATATTATCCACTTTAACTGCTGTAAAAACACCTTTTCACCATGAAGTCAAACAAAAACACTCGACGGATTCTTCAGTTACAACGAAGCAGCGTCTGATTTTGAGAAAACAAACCGAGCTTCTTTCCTCGGACTCGACTCGCAGCATCGATCCGTTCCCTAAAATTAAAGTCTGGTACGATGCCGACGCAGCAAACTGTTGCAGCAGTGGCTGATGGGAAATGATTGGATCGAGCTGCAGAGGGAATTACTCTCTTTTGTTGTTCCACAACTCTGAAGAAATACTGTTTCAATAGGAGGCTGCTGCTAACCACTCTGTTTTATTATCGATTTATTTATGTAAAACTACAGAATAGTGTGAAAGAAGAAGGAGAAGAAGTCTTTAAACGTCTTGGTTTGTCCTAAACACAAAAGATATTCACTATAAAACGATAGAAAACAGAGAAAAGCAAGAAAAACTCCTCATTTAAGGCCGAAAAACTGCACTTTTCTGATATTTTTGCATGAAAAATGACTCAAACTGAATCCATGTTCACAATAGTTAGTGATTAACTAATAGATTACTCAACTAATCGTCACTTTAACACGATAGAAAACAGAGAAAAGCAGGAAAAGGACTCTCCCGTGTCGTGAGGCTCTCGCTGCAGCCGTGACCTGCTGTTCGCCGCCGCGGCTCACGTTGTGTTTCACAGCCGCCATGTTGACCGGCGCCGCACATCACCAGAGGAGAAGAGAAGCAGAGAGGCTGATGTGATGCAACCTCTCTCTCTCTCTCTCTCTCTCTCTCTCTCTCTCTCTCTCTCTCTCTCCTCCTCTCTCTCTCTCTCCTCCTCTCTCTCTCTCTCTCTCTCTCTCTCTCTCTCTCTCTCTCTCCTCTCTCTCTCTCTCTCTCTCTCTCTCTCTCTTTCTCTCTCTCCTCAACTTCTTCAAACCCCGACGTGAAGGTCGCTCCTCTCCTCCGCTGCAGTGAACCATCAACATTCCTGCCAGAGGGCGGAGACTCGCGGTCTCTTTCACCGCCGCGTCGTCTTCAGTCACACGGCTTCAGCCAGGAGACGCCGTTTCATCTTCACCTCCTTTTGCACACTTTGTTACTTCGCTGCTTAAACAGACGAGCACCCATAATCCTTTGCGGTTCAAGGTCGCCACTCCAAACGAACTCCTAAGTGTCCGGGTTGTGCTTCCTCTTAAGATTCTGCACATTTTGCACCTTTTAATAAAATAATAATCTGAAGGAAAGCGACGACAAAACTATTGAATTATCTTTTGAAACATTTCAGAGAGGAACTGTTTTCTTTGTCAGGTGAGAAAACCCTTGGGAATGGAAACTCGACCTCTCTGGAAAAACAATATCTATCGTAGAAATAACAACAAACATAATGATGAGGTCATAAATAGTGGGAATGTGGCGTTCAGGCTCTTTGTGTTGCTGGGAGAGAGGAACTCATTTCCTCATTACCGATGATGCGTCCACAAGAAGGAAAAGGTCGTCAGCTCTTTCACCTTTAAGGAGTCGAGCTGCAGCTTTAACGCCACGAGGGCTGAGGGCGCCACCTAGTGGCAGACACCTGCTGTTGCTCCTTCAGACGAGGGAGGAAGCATGAGGGAGGAAGCATGAGGGAGGAAGCACGAGGGAGGAAGCACGAGGGAGGAAGCACGAGGGAGGAAGCACGAGGGAGGAAGCATGAGGGAGGAAGCATGAGGGAGGAAGCACGAGGGAGGAAGCACGAGGGAGGAAGCATGAGGGAGGAAGCACGAGGGAGGAAGCATGAGGGAGGAAGCACGAGGGAGGAAGCACGAGGGAGGAAGCACGAGGGAGGAAGCACGAGGGAGGAAGCACGAGGGAGGAAGCATGAAGGAGGAAGCATGAGGGAGGAAGCATGAGGGAGGAAGCATGAGGGAGGAAGCATGAGGGAGGAAGCACGAGGGAGGAAGCACGAGGGAGGAAGCACGAGGGAGGAAGCACGAGGGAGGAAGCACGAGGGAGGAAGCACGAGGGAGGAAGCACGAGGGAGGAAGCATGAGGGAGGAAGCACGAGGGAGGAAGCATGAAGGAGGAAGCATGAAGGAGGAAGCATGAGGGAGGAAGCATGAAGGAGGAAGCACGAGGGAGGAAGCATGAAGGAGGAAGCATGAAGGAGGAAGCATGAAGGAGGAAGCATGAAGGAGGAAGCATGAGGGAGGAAGCACGAGGGAGGAAGCACGAGGGAGGAAGCACGAGGGAGGAAGCATGAGGGAGGAAGCACGAGGGAGGAAGCATGAAGGAGGAAGCACGAGGGAGGAAGCACGAGGGAGGAAGCATGAGGGAGGAAGCACGAGGGAGGAAGCATGAAGGAGGAAGCATGAAGGAGGAAGCATGAGGGAGGAAGCATGAAGGAGGAAGCACGAGGGAGGAAGCACGAAGGAGGAAGCACGAGGAAGGAAGCATGAGGGAGGAAGCATGAGGGAGGAAGCATGAGGGAGGAAGCACGAAGGAGGAAGCACGAGGGAGGAAGCATGAGGGAGGAAGCATGAGGGAGGAAGCATGAGGGAGGAAGCATGAAGGAGGAAGCATGAAGGAGGAAGCATGAGGGAGGAAGCATGAGGGAGGAAGCATGAGGGAGGAAGCATGAAGGAGGAAGCATGAGGGAGGAAGCATGAGGGAGGAAGCATGAGGGAGGAAGCACAAGCGTTTGCTCTGTGAGGTTCGAGGTGATTCTGCTTCCAGGGTTCATTAGAAGCCATTTTGTTCCTCCTCCTCCTCTTCCTCCTCTTCCTCCCACATTAATGGCATCAAACAGGTAATTACAGCCAAAGGCAATTTATCCATTTATAATTACATCCAATTAGAGCCTCTTGCCTTTTTTTCAAGACATAAAAAAGAAATCACCCTCTTTTAAATGTGGGCAGTTAAATTGAACAACGGGCAAAAACACGCTTTGAGGGGAAAGAACTAGAAGAAGAAGAAGAAGAAGAAGAAGAAGAAGAAGAAGAAGAAGAAGAAGAAGGAGAAGAAGAAGAAGGAGAAGAAGGAGGAGGAGGAGGAGAAGAAGAAGAAGGAGGAGGAGGAGGAGGAGAAGAAGGAGATTACCTTTGTTGAAGAACATGGAGGCCATCTGACCCATCTCCACCCGCTCCACGATGTCGAAGTGGTCCACGTGACCTCCTGACCTCTCTGAAAACACAGGACAGCGTCGGTGAGCTGCAGCGCATCAACCGCCATGAAGCCACGACGCGGTGGTGGTTGTGACATCACCGTGACATCACGATGACATCACGATGACGGAAGACGTCACCGTGATCTGAACTCACGGACGGACAGGATGGGCTTCGTCTCCGGCTCCGATCGGCCTCGGACCGCGACGTCGTCGTCCGAATACTCGGAGGTGGAGTCGCTGTCGTCGACCTGCGGAGAAAAATAAATAAATAAATAAAGTGTGAATCTCCATTCCAGTCATTTTTGCTTCAAAGCGACGGCGAGGTGTTTCTCTGCTCTGCACGCGGGACGGAAACATCTGGAACCACAGCAGAGCTGCAGGGAGGAGGAAGAGGACCAAACCACACGTTTACCAAACTCACCGCAGATTAAACTCAATTAACCGTCAGTGAAGTCAGCTGAAGGAAAGGAGACGAGGAGATAAGGAGACACAGGAGACGAGGAGACAAGACGTATGACACGCAGGAGACAAGGAGACGTAGGAGATAAGGAGACACAGGAGACGAGGAGACAAGACTTAGGACACGCAGGAGACAAGGAGACATAGGAGATAAGGAGACATAGGAGATAAGGAGACATAGGACACGCAGGAAACGAGAAGACAAGACGTAGGATACGCAGGAGACAAGACATAGGACACGCAGGAGACAAGGAGACGTAGGAGATAAGGAGACATAGGACACGCAGGAGACAAGACGTAGGATACGCAGGAGACAAGGAGACGTAGGAGATAAGGAGACATAGGACACAAATTATATCCAGGAAATGAAGTTTAAAAATAAAAGTGTTATATATACATTTTTTTTTTTAAACTGTAAAATAAATAAAATAAGAAAAACTAAATAAGAAATAAAACAATTAAAAGATATATATACATATATACACAACATTTTAAAAATGTAATTACATTAAATTGAAAGCGGTCATTATTTATTGATTATTTATTGATACATTTAAAGAGAGAAATAATTACATTTAGTTGCAGTCCCTGAAGGTTCCAGCAGAGGGCGATCACGTCAAACAATCAGAACACAACTATGAGACATTTTAGAGCTCATCAGTTTTTCTTATTATTTCCCTCCAGATCGGCCTCGTTTCCAACAATTATTTCTTCAGCAGGAAACACCGGCAGAAGGTTTCCTCCTCACCTGTGTGTGTGTGTGTGTGTGTGTGTGTGTGTGTGTGTGTGTGTGTGTGTGTGTGTGTGTGTGTGTGTGTGTGTGTGTGTGTTCCTTTCCTCATGATGTGCTTCACTCAAGCAGAGGGTAATAAACACTTCTCCCTCCCTCTTGTCTTCCATTACGTGGAGGAACCGGTGAGGAACCATGAATCAAGCCGTGGGGCGTTCAGGAGTCGGGTCGGGTCGTAAACCTCAGAGACGACTTCTGCACCGAGGAGAACCGCAAGCCTTTAAAGTCCTTCTCTTCGCCAACGTACGAAAAATGACTGAAGGTCTGGTTTATAACGGAGAACAGGCCATAAAGCAACCACAGCCTCCTCATAAATAAATATATATCTTACTATTAAAAAGAAAGTTGGATTTCTTTTCAGGCTTTGAACATAACAATATATTTACTGTCACAGCTGCATAAAAGTGTGAAAGAGATAAACTAAAATAAAGAGGACGAGGTCACATGAAGCATAGACTTCTATACAACCAGAGGAGTCGCCCCCTGGTGGTCAGGAGAGAGAATGCAGCTCTAACACATGAAGCATATACTTCTATACAACCAGAGGAGTCGCTCCCTGGTGGCCAGGAGAGAGAATACAGCTTTAACACATGAAGCATAGACTTCTATACAACCAGAGGAGTCGCCCCCTGGTGGTCAGGAGAGAGAATGCAGCTTTAACACATGAAGATAGACTTCTATACAACCAGAGGAGTCGCCCCCTGGTGGTCAGGAGAGAGAATGCAGCTCTAACACATGAAGATAGACTTCTATACAACCAGAGGAGTCGCCCCCTGGTGGTCAGGAGAGAGAATGCAGCTCTAACACATGAAGATAGACGCTCACCTCTTCCTGCTTCCTCTTCTTCCAGCGCAGCTGAGCGTTCGCCGCCGCCATCGCCTCGATCACGAACGTGGTCGTCATGTAGCTGAAAGAACCAAAGACAAGAAGTTTTGATGACGTCGACGGACGAATAAAAGTATAAAAGTACAATTCATTCATCAAAATTATTTTGTTGTTGAGGGATAATTTCTTGCAGCGTGAACAACGTAAACATTCACATTTACACCCAGATACAAAGAAAACATTGCCAGTAAAAGACCTCTCGTCACTTAGATCTTTGCAGGGAACCGTAACACTGAATCTGAACATCATAGAAGTCAGATGTGTGGAAGGTTCTCCAGAACTCACCTCATGAATCCTAAGAAGGAGATGAGCGCGATGCTCACGGCCCAGCCGGCCTCGGCGAAGGCTTTGGGCATCGTCAGCGCTCCGGTTCCCACGATCAGGTTGAACATGTACACCAGCCCCACCTGCAGGGCACAAAGACCTCCGTGAGGCGCTCTGCTGCATGCTGGGAAACGTCTCTGCTCATTGCGCAACACTCAGACCCAGCGCTTTAATTATTCAGAGCTTTAGCTTCCTGGAAAAACGACTAAAAGACCATTTGACCGGCTGACGTAAGCAGAGAGACTGAGATGAGTTGACAAAGAAGATCTGCACAAAGAAGGACGCGTAAGCAGTTTAGTTTCCTCTTTCATCGTCATCCTTCCTCACTGAAGGACGCACGCCTTCTGTCCAAAGTTTACAAAGTATTTGAAACATATTGATTAGTTTATTTATGTAGATCAATAAAAACACACCAGATAAAGACATGAAGCACCTGCACGTGAAAGTAAAGGAAGCTGAGGTTAAGAAGTCTTAACTGTAAAATACAGCATGTTAACTGCCCAGTCACGTGACTTTAATACAGACTTTAAGCATGCAGGATAAAGCACAGCATCCTGCAGGATACTCACAAAAGGGGAGTAGGGTTCCCCGCTCTCTGTAATCCCACCTGCCATGGCTGACGTCACTGGTGCTCACCTGAAGGGAAACAGCAGGTAGCTGAATGCACATCTGTTACTTAAAGTCTACGTTACTTTAATGACATCATCATCATAATTAAAGTTTGCCCACCCCGGTTCTGTAAGGGCAATAATGTGAGGATAAACATTGAGAATGGAAGAAATAAACGCCTGTTCAGAACTCCCATTGCGCAACCTGCAGTTTAGTGTTGACCGTAGGGTCCGCAACCAATGCGCGCATGCGCCGAAGATAGCTAAACACATTTATCACATTTGAATGATCACTTCTCAATTCGGCTTGGTGAAGAATCAGAAAGCAGCGCGCATTAAAACAAAAAGTGAACACTTCTCACCTCTCTAGCTTCCAGCGTGTCTCGCTCGTGCGGATGCTAAGCTAGCTCGGTGTCACGTGGGTCGCTAGCTAGCTGGTGACCCGGTTCGGGGTTCACTGGTTGGATTAAAGTCGGTGTGGACCGACAGTTTGGATGAAACTCTCCCCAGAGAGCTCTCAGGTCTGCAGCACTCCGCCGAGAGAAGCCGGAAACGAGCCGCACCAGCTGACCTGCTCCCGCACGAGCACGCGGCAAGCTGGCGCTGACGGGCGCTCACACTTCCGGTATTGTCATGTCAAAATAAAACGTCCCCTCGTCGTTTGACATGAGGAAGCTTTTCTTGTGAAGGTGATCATTTATTTAGTAGTTGTTGTTTTTATGTTTAGCTTTACGCAACCGTTGGTCAAATCACGTTATGACCGGTCACGTGACACGAATCATGTGACATCCATACCTGTGTTTGTTATCGCCAACGGTTCCGTCTCAAAAAGGGAATATTGTCGTATTTATACCACAATATTTATGATTTATATATTATAAAGATATTTCTACTACATTTATCTGACAGTTAATTTGTTTAATTAACCAAACAGTACATTTTAAATAAAAGTTATATATTGAATCATGTTTATAACGTCAATAACTATTTTTACAAAATAATAATAAATGGAGAAAATAATCAGCAGATTAATCCTTAATGAAGATAATAATAATAGTTAAAAATGAGTTACAGCTCTACAGCTTTTAAATAAATATACGAGCCATAATAATCTAATATATATTAGTACAACAGCCACACTACATTGTTTACTGATTAAACCTTTCAATGTATCACTGGAATAAACCAACATAGTAAAAGACTAATTAAAATATGTAATGTGTTAAACATTAAAACCTCCCCTCCCTCTCATTATATTAATGTATTAAATTAATCTGGTATCACATTTATATACAATAGACAAATAGAAAAACATCAATATAAAACACAAATTACCTTTATTTTGAAACATAATGTAAACACAATCATCGTCATAAACTGTACTTTGTGTGCAGGTTGTGAGTTCACGTCTGCAAATATCATTGAAAATCCGTTTAAAGAATAATAAAGTATTTGAATGATTAGAGGATGGAAAGTGTAGAAGAAACAACCGATTAGCTGTGAGAAACTGTGATATTTAGTTATTTAAAATAAACAATCTGTTCATCTGATCACGGCAGTAAATGTTAAACCCACATTATGACCAAGTAGGTCAGGAAAGCACCAGTGCAGAGGAAGTAGAGGACGAAGAACACGGTGTCGATGGCCTCCGCCAGGCGTCTGAAGCGCCTGGGCCGATGCTCCTCTTGGTCCCGCCTCCTGACTTCCTGTCTGGCCGTCTTCACTTCCTCCAGGATCAGTGTCAGAAGGTCGTCGGGTCGACTCGGAGGCGGCGAGCTTTTCCCTTCAGCTCCGTCGGGCTCTGTGAGGGGAGGGCGGTGTGTTCAAGGTCTGTGGGAGTGTTGATGCATCTGTACTGGGATGTGGACTGGCCCCAGTGTCTGAGAGGACGGGGTGAAGGATCCGCCCGACTCCGTATCTTGGAGACAATCTTAGTAAAAGTGTTTGATTTTCAATTCAAACCAGATTTATTTTTAGTTTGGCCGGTTTGATTAAAATGTTCTTTCATTTTTATTCCAATTATTATCGACCCAAGATCTTCCTCGTTGTGGGAAATAAAACAAACAAGTATAAATAAATATGAAGTAAAAGGTTGCTTGTTTAGATCTTTGCACTCTTGTTTAGTTAGTTCATTTAATATTATTCTATTTGTTTGTGTATATTGTGCATTTAGTGTATTTAATATTGCTTCACCTGCATCTGTAAATGCTGTAGCAGCATTTATCTAAAGAGGTACGAATTAAACATGTTGTACTTTTGATTATTTATTTATTATTATTAATCATTATCCTGGAGGAAAAGTAAAAATGTTGATTCAGATTCGGGACACTTTCATTCAGTTCAATAAATCATATACGAGGACAGATTCACGACAATAGTCGTGATCAGAAAGTGTGAAAACGCCGGTGAGACCAAACCGGAGCTTAAAAATCTAAACGTCGAGGTGAAGTTGATATCGTCTCAGAGGATGATGATGATGATGATGATGATGATGTAAATGTGAAAGAAACTTTTTCTATTCCTTCCTGAATATTGACGTTAAGTTGTTATGTGTCTGCTTTTGTTTTACAAAATATTTTTTTTAGAAGTCTATTTTTTTTCTTTAAATTCAAAAAGGTTTAGCAGGAAGTTCCCACACTCCAAACGTAGTTATCTTAACATGAATAATAACATGAAAGAAGTGCTAATGACACAATGCTAATGACAACAACAATAATAACAATAATAAGACATTATTCCATCACAGCTGTTGTATTTTTGCATCATGATTCCTAAACTACTTCACAATTCACCTGCGTTTGATGTGCCTTTGTTCTACGAATCATTTAAATGTGTGAACCTTCACAGGAAAACGTACCGCTGTGGGCGTCGACCTCCAGCTGCACGTCCTCTGGGGCGGCGGCAGCGTTAGCTTTAGCGTAGCTGCAATAGCCATCGAGGTCGATCAGGAAGCTGACCAGCATGGCCTCCAGCACGCTGAGGCCCACCACCGCGAAGACCCCGACGCAGTACTTTGCTGCCGGATGAAAGCAGAGACATTTATGCTGTTTGATGCTCACAAAGGAGCTACGGAAGCCCAGAGGGGCCAAGTGTTTGCTGTCCTGGCTCCTCAATGGTGCAATGAGCTCCCCAGTGACAGCAGGAAGTCTCTACATCTTCACCCGTGAACTAAAAACACATCTTTTCCAACTATACCTTAAATAAAGAAAGCAGCACTTTAGCAGCACTTAAATGTTACTTACTGATAGCACTTTGTAGTTTAACTTTCTTGAAGAAACTGTACTTTTTTGATTCAGCTAAATGTAATGTAATTAGTTGTGCCTCTGGAGGCCAACATTAGTATTACAACAACAACAACAGGTGGAGGAAATAAACAACTTTTTTTTAACCTTTTTAAGTCATAAACGTGAGACTTTGCCGGTCGACCTTCTTCTACCTGCATGCACGTCTTTTATTGTTGTTTATCTGTCTGACTGATTTATATATTTCACATACTCTGCATGCTTTATGTTCTGTGCCGCTGATATATTTATATATTCATATTCATTTTGTGTCTCCATCTTGTTTGTAGTCCGTTCTATTTCCTGGTTATCCCTCATTTTATCTGCGTTGTGTTGAAGGTGTGAGTCTCTGTGTTGTCTTCTTAGTCTCCTGAATGAGGACACTATGTATGTTACTATTCTCACTCATTCATTGTTCGTGCACGCGTTGTAAAAGCCTCAACATTTTATAACCTTGTATATTTAATCCTACTTCTGTTTTTCTGTTTTTATTTTTTAACATCTACCTCTCGGGACTACAGATGAAAAACAGCCTCTTGGATTAAACTCTGGTGCATTTACTGAAACGTTTGTATTAATGGGCACTGTCCCTTAATCAAATAAACCATTTCATATGAGAGTAGATTACATGCAAAGTCAATGCACAGAGTAACGCTTTGTGTGAGCGCAGCTTCAGAGGCGCTAGGTCTTTGCGTGGAAGTGAAAGCTCCCTGAAGCTCACCGATCATCGGCAGGTCTTTCTCGGTGGAGGGCAGCATGTCCTTGAGGATCAGCAGCAGCACGGAGATGGACAGCAGCACCGTGACCTTGAAGCTCAGCTTCTCCCCGCGGGCCTCGTTGATGAAGAAGGACGCCACGTCCAGCAGCACGAAGTACAGCAGCGGCACGATGAAGATGACCACGTAGAGCAGCGGCTTCCTGCACATCGTGATCTGAAACGGGGGGAATGTACGTTTGTTATTCATTAAAAACACGCCGTCATCGAATGCCAGCACAAATATGTTCTTACGGTGAAAACAAGGATTGCAGGTTCTATATTGGTGCCTTCATAATGAGTTATTTCCAATTTCTCGAGCTCCCATTCTCCCTGCGTCACCATGTACTTCTCAGAGATGTTGGTCAGCAGGTTTTCATTAAGGAACGAGCCCAGAGTTATGGTCTTCCCTGTGTAGAGAAATACAGAGTTATGGTCTTCACTGTGGAGAAATACAGAGTTATGGTCTTCCCTGTGTGGAGAAATACAGAGTTATGGTCTTCACTGTGGAGAAATACAGAGTTATGGTCTTCACTGTGTGGAGAAATACAGAGTTATGGTCTTCACTGTGTGGAGAAATACAGAGTTATGGTCTTCCCTGTGTGGAGAAATACAGAGTTATGGTCTTCACTGTGGAGAAATACAGAGTTATGGTCTTCACTGTGGAGAAATACAGAGTTATGGTCTTCCCTGTGTGGAGAAATACAGAGTTATGGTCTTCCCTGTGTGGAGAAATACAGAGTTATGGTCTTCACTGTGGAGAAATACAGAGTTATGGTCTTCCCTGTGTGGAGAAATACAGAGTTATGGTCTTCACTGTGGAGAAATACAGAGTTATGGTCTTCACTGTGGAGAAATACAGAGTTATGGTCTTCACTGTGTGGAGAAATACAGAGTTATGGTCTTCACTGTGGAGAAATACAGAGTTATGGTCTTCACTGTGTGGAGAAATACAGAGTTATGGTCTTCACTGTGTGGAGAAATACAGAGTTATGGTCTTCACTGTGTGGAGAAATACAGAGTTATGGTCTTCACTGTGTGGAGAAATACAGAGTTATGGTCTTCACTGTGTGGAGAAATACAGAGTTATGGTCTAGAATCATCACGACAGATGTGTTTACAAGCAGCAGCAGCAGGAGGCGTGTTCACCGTTGGAGGCCATGGAGCTGAAGGTGATGTTGCAGCGCTGCGTGTCGAAGGGGAACAGCTGCAGGTTGAGCAGGCAGGTGGAGGTGAGGCGCTGCCGTGTTCTGCCCTGCAGCCAGCCTCCAGGAGACAGACTGAGCACCGGGCTGTGGTGGACGGCGCCGGAGTCCGAGGCGCTGGAGAGGAGACGGATTCATACGAGGACTTTACTCATCTTCAGTAATAACTGTCAAAGCAGTATTTATATTTTCATTCTATTTTAATTGTATTCATTTTGATATCGTTTTCTTATGTGTTACTATATTCTCATTTATATATTTTTATTTTATTTTGTAAATCGTATTACATTTTCTGTTTTATTATATTCTTATTTATTTTTATATTCTATTTTAATTTGTAGTAAATTAATTTTGTTAGCGTATTCTTTTTTCTCTTTTTTTTTCTGTTTTATTATATTCTTATTTATATTTGTATTATATTTATTTTGTAAATCGTATTAAACTCATTTTGTTATCTTATTCTCATTTCTGTTTTATTATATTCTTATTTATTTTTATTATATATCATATTCTTATATTTTTTTTAATTATATTTTATATTTTTTATCGTATTCTTATTTCTATGTTTTATAATATTCTAATTTACATTTCTTTATTATTGCTTTTTAAATAAAATTCTTATTTCTATGTTTTATCAAATTCTTATTTACATTTTTTTAATATTTATAGTCATTTTGTAAATCGTATTCTTACTTCTATATTTTATCAAATTCTTATCTCGATTATTATTACATCCATATTTATTTTTTTTAATCTTATTTTTATTTCTATTTTAGTATATTCTTATTTAATGTTGTATTATATTCTAGTATTAGTTTTGTTCTACTGGTAACTAAATTAAAAGAAATATTTTAATAATTTAAAAGAAAATGATAATGTCATGCGAGCGGCTCGTACTCCTCCCTGATGGAGACGTCCGGGATCCAGACGCTCGTCCTGGGGATGCACACGGAGTCGATGCCGCAGAAGTCGGACGGATTCCAGGAGAGGAATTCATTCTTCCATCGCTAAGGAAGAAACCAGAAACAAGAGAAACGTTTAAACTCAAAGCCCGGCGACGCTGCAGAGGATTCTTTTAATATCTGGGGATAAAAGATGATTCTCACCATCTGGATCCAGGTGTGAGTCGTGACCGTTTGAAACTTCTCGTCCTGCAGACAGTCAGCGATTATTATTATTATTATTATTATTATTTAAACATCAATTAATGTGTGGGACAGTTTCCTTTGGACCGGCGACGAAAGAAGTACAAAGATTTAAGTAAAAGTAGTTTTAAGTGACAGAAGCTGCTAAAGGAACTTAAATTAAAACTCAATGATTTCTTTCTTCTTGTAGCACGAGAGAGAAAATAAATACATTCTATAGACTTCTTCTTTCTAGTGTTTCTAGTATTTGTCTGGAACAAATCGGTGGATTTTATTTTTATTTTAGTTAAAGGTGCATAACAATAAACAGAATAAAACAATGCTAATATAATAAAAACAATAAACATAGTGCAATAATAGATACATATGGTAAATATACGTGGATTTTATTATTTATTTTAGCTGCAGGTGCATCAAATACATTTAGAAATGTAATAGTAATAAGATAATACAATACAAAATATATAGAATAAAATACTTAAATAAAAGAAGCCTTTAAAAATGAAGTAAAAGCATTTCAAACAGTAAAAAAAAAAAGAAAACCATCTTTTTCTTAATGTTTTTTGTTGTTGAACTGGCCCTTTAAATAACAGCTGAAGCCCCGAGGAGCCGCTCACCACTTGTAGGATGCCGTACAGCAGCATGTCCATCTGCACCAGCGTGGCTTTGGTCCAGTCCCTCACGGGCCGCATGGCGGTCAGCAGGCTGTTGGCCGTCGTCAGGTTCAGGTGCGTCAGGAGGCCGACGTACGAGCAGCCGGAGGTCGGAGCGCTGCCGCCGACGCCTGGAGGGACGAGACACCTTTAGGGATCTGATCCAAAAACAGGAGGCTTACGTTTAATAACTCACCAATCAGAGCGAGCAGAGCGAGAGTCCTGAGAGGAGACATGGCGGTCTGGTCCTCCTCCACCTGGCGGTCTGGTCCTCCTCCACCTGTTGGTCTGGTCCTCCTCCACCTGTTGGTCTGGTCCTCCTCCACCTGTTGGTCTGGTCCTCCTCCACCTGGCGGTCTGGTCCTCCTCCACCTGGCGGTCTGGTCCTCCTCCACCTGTTGGTCTGGTCCTCCTCCACCTGTTGGTCTGGTCCTCCTCCACCTGGCGGTCTGGTCCTCCTCCACCTGGCGGTCTGGTCCTCCTCCACCTGTTGGTCTGGTCCTCCTCCACCTGTTGGTCTGGTCCTCCTCCACCTGGCGGTCTGGTCCTCCTCCACCTGGCGGTCTGGTCCTCCTCCACCTGGCGGTCTGGTCCTCCTCCACCTGGCGGTCTGGTCCTCCTCCACCTGGCGGTCTGGTCCTCCTCCACCTGGCGGTCTGGTCCTCCTCCACCTGGCGGTCTGGTCCTCCTCCACCTGGCGGTCTGGTCCTCCTCCACCTGGCGGTCCCTTTTGAAGCGTCGCTGCATCATCAGCGGGACAAAGCGACAGCAGGAGCGTCAATAGATGTAATTATTTGCATTGTCGGCGTCCTGCAGCTGAGGCCTAAGTCAACACGAGGAGAATCGCTGTGCGGCGTGGAGATGGGTTTCTGTGTGCGGAAAGTAAATAAATAAAATACAATAAAAAAAAACAGACGAGAAATTATTCCAGGTTTTTAATTAGAAAATTAAGAAGAAAAGATATATCCTGCACATAGAAAGAAGCTAGCGGCAATATCCGAGACGCAGGTTTCAATGTTTTTGGATCCCGACCAGAAGGAGACGCTTCTACAGCTCCGTGACGGCCGGGTGCCGAGGAAGACCACGAGACACGGTAGAAAGCTCCAGAACAGCAGGTAGTACTACTGAACTCACGGTGAAAAGACCCAGAAAAAGATCAACTTAAGAGTTATGTTTCATTATCAATCTGTGATGGCACTCAGCTTCTCCATCAGCGCCAAAAAAATGTCGGCAGAAGTTTCAAAAAAGTTGTTTTATTTATTGGTTTATATTAATTTGTGAAGTGGGGGAATCTAAATGTTTACTTTCTCGCCTGAAAACTTATTTTTTAGCGTAAGTAACTTTGGCAAGTAAAAGATGTTAAAGCTGATGAAGATGCAAAAATACAAAATGTCGCAAAGGATAAGGTGATTTCTTCTTTCTTTAATTATCATAGTTCCTGTTTGTCCGGGAGGCCGACAGGCCGCCTGCGGCCTCAGGGGAAGACGTCGGCGGGCAGCTGGAAGCCTTTGAAGGTGTAGAAGGAGACGTCTCCGTGGTCGACCACGGCGAACACCAGCGGCACGTCCGCGCTCCGGACCGCCAGCTGCTTCAGCGCCCGCAGGTCCGGCACCGGGCCGTCGAACCTGAGGACCAGAACCACAACTCAGTCTGCAACGCAGGAAGCGGGTTGAATTTATAAAAAAATAGATATATTATATTTTATATGAAATCTAAAGAAATATTGCTGTTTAGGAAAAATATCTATAAAATAAATATGAAATGTTAGAGACAAAATAAACGGTTGCAGCTTTTTTTTTCTGTTTTACAAGTTTTTGTTCAAGTATTGCTCAGACACTGTGTGTGTATATATATATATATATATATATATATATATATATATATATATATATATATATATATATATATATATATATATATATATATATACACACACACACACACGTACGTACGTACGTACGTATGTATGTATGTATGTATGCATGTATGTATATAAATATATATATATATATATATATATATATATATATATATATATATATATATATATATATACACACACACATATATATGTGTACATGTATGTATGAGGGTGTGTATGTGCGTATATAAATGTGTGTGTATATGTATGTATACATATATATATATATATATATATATATATATATATATATACATACACATATATATGTGTACATGTATGTATGAGGGTGTGTATGTGCGTATATACATGTGTGTGTGTATATGCAGGTAAACCCATATGTACTTTTTCTTCTTCTATGTTACATTTTTATTTCATTTGTATGATCATGTGTATCTTTATGTACATGTATTGTACACATCTTTTCTTTGAATGCATATCTAGAAAATCAATACAAATGTGATCACACAAAAAAAGTATTGCTAACAAAAGAAACACATTGCATTGTGGGTAGCCAAAGGATTAATCAAACATCAAAAAGGGAAAACATGACACAAAAGGGCCATTCATCCCGACCACCGTGACGGTCGTTTAAGAGTCCGGTGTCGGCCGTTTCCTGAAAGCCGAGCTCGAGTCAACACGCGTGTGCGGTCGCTCACCTGCAGGCACACACGCGTGTGCGGTCGCTCACCTGCAGGCACACACGCGGGCGCACGCCTTCCCCGGGCTGCTCTTCTTGAAGTCGGCCGCAGAGTCGGGTTGGTACACATTGAAACAAATCCGCCACTCGTCCGAGTCCTTCAGCCTGCGGACAAAAGCACAGGCACAGCGACAATGAGGCGCCGGCAAACACCCACAATGCTTTGTGCCTGAAGGCTTTGTGCCTGAAGGCTTTGTGCCTGAAGGCTTTGTGCCTTTGGTCAAATCACATCATCAAATCAACATACATTAAAGACAGCGGTGAGACGTCACATGACGTGTCTGATCACAATGAACCACAGGGGACGTTTAAAGGGATAGTTTACACGTTCTTCTCTGTAGTCGATGTTTTACTACAGTATAAGGTGTTTTACTACAGTATAAGGTGTTTTACTACAGTATAAGGTGTTTTACTACAGTAGGAGGTGTTTTACTACAGTATAAGGTGTTTTACTACAGTATAAGGTGTTTTACTACAGTAGGAGGTGTTTTACTACAGTAGGAGGTGTTTTACTAAAGTATAAGGTGTTTTACTACAGTAGGAGGTGTTTTACTACAGTATAAGGTGTTTTACTACAGTAGGAGGTGTTTTACTACAGTATAAGGTGTTTTACTACAGTAGGAGGTGTTTTACTAAAGTATAAGGTGTTTTACTACAGTAGGAGGTGTTTTACTACAGTATAAGGTGTTTTACTACAGTATAAGGTGTTTTACTACAGTAGGAGGTGTTTTACTACAGTATAAGGTGTTTTACTACAGTAGGAGGTGTTTTACTAAAGTATAAGGTGTTTTACTACAGTATGAGGAGTTTTACTACAGTATAAGGTGTTTTACTACAATATAAGGAGTTTTACTACAGTATAAGGTGTTTTACTACAGTATAAGGAGTTTTACTACAGTATAAGGAGTTTTACTACAGTATGAGGAGTTTTACTACAGTATAAGGAGTTTTACTACAGTATAAGGTGTTTTACTACAGTATGAGGAGTTTTACTACAGTATAAGGTGTTTTACTACAGTATAAGGAGTTTTACTACAGTATGAGGAGTTTTACTACAGTAGGAGGTGTTTTACTACAGTAGGAGGAGTTTTACTACAGTATAAGGTGTTTTACTACAGTATGAGGAGTTTTACTACAGTATAAGGAGTTTTACTACAGTATAAGGTGTTTTACTACAGTATAAGGAGTTTTACTACAGTATAAGGTGTTTTACTACAGTAGGAGGTGTTTTACTACAGTATAAGGTGTTTTACTACAGTATGAGGAGTTTTACTACAGTATAAGGAGTTTTACTACAGTAGGAGGTGTTTTACTACAGTAGGAGGAGTTTTACTACAGTATAAAGTGTTTTACTACAGTATAAGGAGTTTTACTACAGTAGGAGGTGTTTTACTACAGTATAAGGAGTTTTACTACAGTATAAGGTGTTTTACTACAGTATAAGGTGTTTTACTACAGTAGGAGGTGTTTTACTACAGTAGGAGGTGTTTTACTACAGTAGGAGGTGTTTTACTAAAAGTTATTTTTCCCGATTGTTTCACATCGGTTACGCACAAACAAAACTATTAAACAGACGCTTTACTGCATTTCATTCCATCATTACAGTGAGACTAAAAACAAGAAACCTTTGCGTTCCTTTTTAAATAAATAGTCCCGGGACTAAAGCAGCAGCAGGAACATGACGTGGCGTCAGATCAACAGTTTAATAACACGAGTATCGGCATGGAGAGCAGTGATACCTGGACGCTCCCTCCAGTAAATGTGTAGATTCCATCACACTGATTTTCTCCAGCAGCTCCGCTGGAATAAAAACAAACATCAGATCTCTTGAATAAGACTCAACCAGTCGCTGTAGATTAAAACCCGGATCCAGGAGCTCACCGGTGGGGATCGGGTCTCCGGGGTCGTGGAGAGGCGTGACCTCGCCGCTCCACAGGTGCGCTGGTCGGCCGTGGCTCCGCCCCCGGCGCTGCTCCAGCAGCTCCCGATACTCTGCCCAGTTTCTGCAGCGCCGGACCTGGAAGTAAACCAGGTGTCTTGAGTTGGGAGAATCTCATTGAATTCACTGATGTGTGTCTGGTTTTTAACATTGTACATAGTATGGCTCCGCTTAGAGATTTTATTAAACAACGCACTCAAAGTGGAAGACACACGAGATCTGTCATCTCACATCAGGCAACCTCTTTTAGCAAATCTGCATTTTCTGTAAATTCAGCAAACTCGTGGAATGTTCTTCCATCACACAGACGCTAGCTAGCGGAAGTTAGCGGACGTTAGCAAAAAGCCACGCACCTCTCGGTCCTCGTTGACGTCCCGGCGGCGCCTCCGGCGGTCGTCTTCCCGCCGCTGCTCCTGCGGCGACGTCTTCACGTCCCTCAGGTTGATTCTCCGCCTCCAGGGGGCGACGTCGCAGGCGCCCACGGCCAGAGCCCCGGGCAGCAGAGAGGGGTCCGGGGGGTCCAGGCGGCCGCGGCGCCCGGAGCCCAGGTCGGGGAAGACGACGCAGCCCGAGTCCCGACGAGGGGAGCCGGAGGCGGGCGGCCGGGGATCCGATTGGACCGCGAGGACGTCCGTCGTCCACCAGGTCCCGCCTCCGCCCGCTGAACCTGCAGCGGCATTCTGGGAGCCCGGAGACCCCGGAGGCTCCGGAGGCTCCGGAGCCTCCGGAGGCTTTCTGTCCTCCTCCGTTCGGTCGGTCGAGGATTCTTCCGGTGCGGCCGTATGACTACGGCAAGAGAAAAGGACATAAAGGACGGCGAAGGAAAACCCGCCCTCGATGCTCGGTGGTCTGAGCGAAGTTTAAAACATCCGCTTTTATCAGAGAAATATGCCCAAAGTCAGACTTTCATTTTTACTGATAAAAATGGTTTATTCCCCAAAATAAATCCTGTTTTACTTGATTTCCTAAAACATCTACAAAGAAAACTAGAATCTTAAAGTAAAACAAAGAAAGTGAATCACATGACCCCCACGAACTGAACGTTATTTTACTTTATAAAGCTTTTGCTCTTTACATTTAGATCTTATTTCATTTTATTCCACTGCTTTTGCTTCTGGATATTAAAAAAACAACTCTCTCTCTGTATTTATTAAAAAGAAATTAAAAACCTACTTTTTAATCTGTCTTTTAATTTGAAGTAATGTTAAAAATTTTGTTTTTAAGTTTAAATCATTGCTTTTTTTCCTATTATTATTTGAGTATTGATTATGTGAGTCTTTTATTTTATTGACTTTATATATTTTCAGCATTTTATTTTCTTGTCTTGCTTTCTATAATTGTTATTTCTTTTGTTTTTATTTGTTAGTTAGCTTGAGCTGCATGTTTGTATGAAAAGAGCTGAATTAATAAATAAAGCCACAGAGAATAATCAATAATATGATGAACAATTTAATATCTTTGAACTGAAGGTATTTGGATGATATTTCACTTTGTTTAGACGGAGAAATTATCAATTGTTGTATTTTGGGAGCAGCCAGATTATGAATTTTGTGAAGATTGAGTCATTTTAGGGACAAACTAACTAACTAGCTAAATATCATTAAGTATTTGTAATATACTGAAAAATAATATCTGTACTTTCTATTTCTTGTTCTCAATAAAAATCTAACCCTTTATTGATCCAAAGAGAGTAAGTCTGGCTCAGCAGCACAAATAATACATAATGTAATTATAAATAAGTAGATAATAAATAAATAATGTAATTATAAATAAGTAGATAATAAATAAATAATAAATGAATAGATAATGAATAAATAGGGTCCTCTGTGTACCTGGACGTTGTGGACGGACTGTCGCTGCGTTTCCTCTTCACACGTTTCTCCGCTCGTGACGGAGGAAGATTCAGCTGCAACGCATAGGACGACGTCTGAGAACTGTAAGGACAGAGAGAGGAACACACACAGTGATACTTAATGACAGACATGGGGTCTTACATTATCTCACATTTCTAGACCTGACCTGACTCGGTACCTGGGATGGAACCTGCGCACCACGTAGCCGAGCCTCTTCAGGTGAGAGAACACCTGGTACTGCAGGAGGCTCCCGGCGCTGCAGGACAGGAACGTCTCGTAGCCGTCCTGGATGGACAGCGGCAGCTGGAGGTGGAACACCTGCAGGCTCCCCTGTTCACAGAGGACATCCATCAGAACCCGACAGGTCATAAGTGCTGTGTCAACACGGGGATAACACAAAGGATGATGGGTAAACCACAGCTTTCATCTGCCACTCACACACTCCATCAGGTAGAGCGCCTCTTCAGGGAGGAGGCACTGCTTGCCGGAGGCCGAAAAGCCCATCGTCTGCCAAAACTTGCCCTTTTATTAAAAAAACAACAACAACGTCATCATTTGACTCATGATAAGAGGAAGAAGTGCAGAAGGTAAGAAACTATCACAGGTGTGTGTTTGGGCTTCACACATTTTAATGCAAATCAAATAAAGGGCTTCATGTGTTAAAGCTGCATTCTCTCTCCTGACCACCAGGGGGCGACTCCTCTGGTTGTATAGAAGTCTATGCTTCATGTGCTAAAGCTGCATTCTCTCTCCTGACCACCAGGGGGCGACTCCTCTGGTTGTATAGAAGTTTATGCTTCATGTGTTAAAGCTGCATTCTCTCTCCTGACCACCAGGGGGCGACTCCTCTGGTTGTATAGAAGTCTATGCTTCATGTGCTAAAGCTGCATTCTCTCTCCTGACCACCAGGGGGCGACTCCTCTGGTTGTATAGAAGTTTATGCTTCATGTGTTAAAGCTGCATTCTCTCTCCTGACCACCAAGGGCTGACTCCTCTGGTTGTATAGAAGTATATGCTTCATGTGTTAAAGCTGCATTCTCTCTCCTGACCACCAGGGGGCGACTCCTCTGGTTGTATAGAAGTATATGCTTCATGTGTTAAAGCTGCATTCTCTCTCCTGACCACCAGGGGGCGACTCCTCTGGTTGTATAGAAGTCTATGCTTCATGTGCTAAAGCTGCATTCTCTCTCCTGACCACCAGGGGGCGACTCCTCTGATTGTATAGAAGTCTATGCTTCATGTGCTAAAGCTGCATTCTCTCTCCTGACCACCAGGGGGCAACTCCTCTGGTTGTATAGAAGTCTATGCTTCATGTGTTAACGCTGCATTCTCTCTCCTGACCACCAGGGGCCGACTCCTCTGGTTGTATAGAAGTATATGTCTCTCTCTCGTGTGTGTGTACTCACAGCTGGAGACTGAAGCTCGACCGTGCGCTCACTTGGAATCCACGTGGCCTTCACCAGGTTTCCTCTGCAGTAAAACAAAAGCAGACTTTACATTGTCAGAAAAGGAACCGGCTCGTGAACATTTGGTTAATTTACCCGATATCGTTACGTGAGACCAGACACCGTCTTAGATTTCGTCTGTTGAGTGTTTTTAAACGCTGCATTACAGTAAAGTGACTTTTCTTGGTTATTGTGTCACTGATGATGACCTCTAACCCAGGAGATGATGCTTTACGCCACATGAGTTTGTGTTTTCAAGCACTGAACCACAGGCACACGGTTCTGTGAGTTTGGCAATTGCACAAAAAAAATATATTGATCATTTTCTATTTATTTGACTGGATAAAAAATTAAAAAAACGTTGCTCGCCTCTTTATTATGTTTAAGTAGCTGTTTGATTTTTCTTAAAACTCCTAATTTGCCAAAGCACTTGAGGACTTTAATGCTGCGTTTGACACCAAAAGCGGTGGGAATTTTTCGCGCGAGAAGATTTCATGCAAAGTCAACGCAGACGCGTACGCTGGCCAACAACGCAAACGTCTGCCAGGCGGCGCGAATGAAGCGAATTAACCACATTAAGTCGAGCGAGTACACGCGCGAAAAAGCACTGGCAATAGGGATGGACATCGTTTGGGTTTTTCCTCGCTACCGGTGCTAAAACGGCGCCTGAACCGCAATTTTTTTTCTTCAAATTGAACAATATATTAACTCTTTAAAGTACACTATAAATAAATCAATACAAAACACTTGACTTCAAATTACCGTAAAAGTCGGGTTACGAGCCGCTACTAGCTTCGGTCAGTGTCCCCGTTAGCTCCCCGCTGTAGCCAGCTGGGGCTCCTGCTAGCGCTCCGTTAGTTGCCCGCTAACTTCCGCTAGCTCCCCGAAAACCACCGAAGGTAGCGGGACCAGGCTCGACACCCGACTTGGGCAGAGGGGACGCGGCAGTAGCAGCAGCAGCGGCCGGTAGCAGCAGCAGCGCTAGCTAACAGATAGAATACACATGTATTTAAATAGCACAGGTTGAAGTGATTAAAGTAATTGAAGTGTTTGGGGTCTTTAACATTGGGGATTTAAAACAGACGTTTCCTCAACGAGGTTTGGTGGAGAAAACGGAGCGTTTCTCTCTCGGAGTTCGGCTCTACTTCTTCTTCTACACGCAGTTGTTTTGTTGCATTTGCTGCACGTCGCGTTGTTCGAATCGTTTTTTGCAAAATACAGCCAAACTTTACCTTTCGGCATTTTAAAAGGTTGATGCTAGCTAGCTACTGTAGCTATACAGAGTAGTAACAAAAGTATTTCAATCGGCTCAGGCACCGAAAGGAAGCACCGAAATCGAGCAACCCTAGTTGAAAAAACGTTGTGAAAAAAAGAAGCTTTTGTTGTGAACGCAGCATTAGGAAAAGCTATGCTGGTTTTTGTTTATTTATTTCATTAGAACCGTAACAACACGGTGTCTTTCTCTAATCCTCCACGTTTGTGCTTCACGTGGCCGTCACTCACAGCTTCTCCACTCTCTCCTCCGATATGAGGCTCCAGTGCTCGTTCAGACTCTGCTCAAGTCTCCGTCTTTGCTCGTCCGAGTCGTCGGGGAAGAAGTCCTTCTGGCCTCTGGCTGGGATCTTGTGGCTCCGGGACCGGGCCGCGAACAGTTCAGACGGACTGGGAGTCAAAAGAGAGAAATCAACGTTCAGCTTCAGGGCCTTTGATCATTTCATCGGGAGATAAAGGCAAGACGGATAAATATATACAATATTCTAAATATCGCGTACACATAAATGTAAAACGTATTTTTTTAGGCCTCTAAAGTGCATTGCTTTGCTCCAGCTACTGTAGTATAAAACACTGACTATGTAGAAGTACCTCACAAACCCTTAGATGCAGCAATATGTACGTCCTGGTTTCAGATAAAAAAAAGATACTCCTTTATTAGTCCCGCGGTGGGGAAATTGGCATGCTTAGATTCTTTTGAAAGAAAACTGCGTTAAAAAGTAAATGCATTATTATTATTATCATTATTATTATTATTATTATTATTATTATTATTAATTTGCAGGATTACCGCAACAGACGGGTAAAGTGCACCCAAGACACGCGCAGTAAAAATAAAATAAAAGACAAGTAATATAAATAAACAGTGATGAAAAAAAACAGTAAAAAATCCACAATAACAATAATATATATATGTATATATATATATATTTATATATATATATATATATATATATATATATACGTATATGTACATATATATATACGTATATATACATATATACACACATATATATATATATACATATATACACACATATATATATATACATATATACACACATATATATATATATATATATATATATATACACACATATATATATATATATATATATATATACACATATATATATATATATATATATATATATACACATATATATATATATATATATATATATATATATATATATATATATATATATATATACACATACACACACATCTCACTTATGAAGCACAGCTGCATATACTAACAGTATTGTGTACTTGCAGAGGCATCTTGAGTCATATGTTCACGACTCGCTAAATGTGTATGTTCATTTGAAAACCGTGGAGAAGTATTCAGTATAGTGATGCTATCAACACCAAGCTGTACAAATATAGAAAAGTACTGCATTGAAAATGTTGCTGAGCGGGACGATGTTTAGCAAGCTTCTCTCTGCTGCCGAGAACTGTACGGACGTTACCCGTAAGTGAAACTCACGTACGTTAATATTTCATTGTAGAACTTCGGTTCGGTGTCCTTCTTGTTTTGGTCCGCCATGTTTAAACAGCTACCTACCCGGCCGCTACTGCGCATGACACAGATTCTTCTTCTTTGAGGTTTATTGGCGGTTGGCAAACAACTGATCGGTGCATTACCGCCACCAACTGGTGTGACGTGTGGGTCAGAATGTCTAGTACTCGCAATATATAACAATTATAATAATAATTAAAAAAAAACAACATGACAAATGATGTCACACACCACACAGACGAAAGGAAGACTTTGCTAAGCCCCTCCCCCCTCGGTTAGTGCTCGCGCCGTCAATCATGTGTCTGTACCTGCATAGCAACAGTAACCTGGGGGGCGGGGCTTAGGGATTAAAGCCACTGGCTTCAGCAAGCAAGTCTGTGATTACAGGAAACTCTCAGCTTTAAACCCAGGAGTTTTACACCAAGTTACTTTAAACCCAGAAGTTTTAAACCAACATACTTTGAGGAAAACTGTCAGAGCTCATCACACTAAAGATGTCAAGTGCCATGAATTCACCTCCACCACCAAACACAGAGGAAATGCTCCGGCTGAAAAATAACCTCGGAGAAAAGGTCGATTCCTTTTTTCAAAGGTTAACAGCAGAACAGTGGGGACTGTTGAAAGAATGCACTCCAGATGCCACAACCAGACTGTGGATGTCTGAGCTGCTGCTGGACATAGTAAAGTTGCTGTCAGAGGTCTTCCTGACGACTGCCTGGAGAAATATGTTCACTGAAGAGGACATTAAGGCAAGTCTTGGCAGCATAATTGCAGACACCTTTAAAACGTCACTAGACATCAATGACGATGTCCAGTGTCAAAGTGCAGACAGTTTACTCAAAATGATAAATGAAGAAGTGAAAGAAAGGGTCAATTCTGCCCTGTCCCACGATTCAGAATCTGAGGTGCCACCGCACGACCTTCCGCCCAAAAGACTCCAAACGATGGTTGCTCATGCCATCAGGATGACCAAGAACTTCTTAGCCCGGGTGAAGAAGATGTTCATATGCAGAAAAAGCCGGACGTCCTCAGACCTAGTGGTTGTAGACATTGAGGATCTAGTTTATGATACGAAGACGGCCACGCCCGTCGACTGTGTGGTGGAAAACTTGGAGGGTCAAGTTGAGCGTTGCCTTACAGACATAGTACTTGAAAACATTGAGGATCTAGTTGAAGACACGAAGAAGATCCCGTCCGGGGACTTAGTGGTTGAAGTGCCATCTTCCAATGAAATAATTGGGATGAAGTTGGATGACATAGTTGAACCGTTCATGAGTGAGATGCCGGACTCTCAGTTTGACGGTTTAAAATCTGACAGCCCTCTGGAAGACATTACTAATCTCGACGTTGTGCGCGAACATATTAACATTTTTGAATCAGAACTGATGCGGCAACAAATGAAGGACGCGTTCGTTCGCATAGTCATTGAGAAGCTGTTTTCCAGAATTTTGAATGGAAAACTGGACATTACCCTCAGAGAAAAAAAGAACATTCTTGTGCGTCTAATTGAAAGGACGTGGACCGAAGTCGATGATGTCGACTTTGAGCTCTCTCAGAAATACTTGAAGAACCTCGACAAGATAATATTCAAAGAACTGCGCAAAAAGCTGGGCAGTGCAGATCAGGTACTAAAATCTTTAAAAATGGAGGATGAGGCCATTTTTAATTCCATTGTGTCCATTTTCAAGAAGAGCATGGTGCCACGACCAAAATGGACACAGCGCATCTGCAATTTCTTCTCGGCGAAGAAGATCCCGTCCGGGGACTTAGTGGTTGAAGTGCCATCTTCCAATGACATAGTTGGGATGAAGTTGGATGACATAGTTGAACCGTTCATGAGTGAGATTACTAATCTCGACGTTGTTCAGGACGGACATGAATCGGAGGACATCCGCGAACATGATGAATCAAAACCTACGACCCAAGAATTTAAGCAAGCGTTCTTTGCTGTAATCATTGAGAAGCTGTTTTCCAGAATTTTGAATGGAAAACTGGACATTACCCTCAAAGAAAAAAAGGACATCCTTCTGCGTCTAATTGAAAGGACGTGGGCCGAAGTCGAGTGTGTCGACTTTGAGCTCTCTCCGAAATACTTGAAGAACCTCGACAAGATAATATTCAAAGACCTGCGCAAAAAGCTGGGCAGTGCAGATCAGATTCTAATGGCCTTAAGAATGGAGGATGAGGCCATTTTAAATTCCATTGTGTCCGTTTTCAAGCGGAGCGTGATGCCAAAACCAAAATGGACACAGCGCATCTGCAATTTCTTCTCGGCGAAGAAGATCCCGTCCGGGGACTTAGTGGTTGAAGTGCCATCTTCCAATGAAATAGTTGAACCGTTCATGAATGAGATGCCGGACTCTCAGTTTGACGGTTTAAAATCTGACCGCCCTCTGGAAGACATTACTAATCTCGACGTTGTTCAGGACGGACATGAATCGGAGGACATCGGCGAACATGGTGAATCAAGACCTACGACCCAAGAATTTAAGCAAGCGTTCTTTGAGGTAATACTAGAGAAGCTGTATACAAGAATTTTGAATGGAAAAGTGGACATTACCCTCAGGAAACACGAGGTCATCCTTCTGCATCTGTTTACAAGGACGTGGCCCAAAGTCGAGGGTGTCGACTTTGAGCTCTCTCAGAAATACTTGAAGAACCTCGACAAGATAATATACAAAGAACTTCGCAAAAAGCTGGGCAGTGCAGATGAGGTGCTCATGGCCTTAAGAATGGAGGATGAGGCCATTGTGAATTCCATTGTGTCCGTTTTCAAGGGCAGCGTGATGCCACAACCAAAAAGGACACGCATCGGCAACTTCTTCCGGTCCATCTCCAGGCGAGGACACAGGGTTTGTGTCATGTAGGTGAGGTATCGTTTTAGGGTTTTTTTTCCGAGTGATCCGGTTTTTCCCACATTCATAGACTATGGACTGAGACAGGTGCTGCTGTCTTTGAGAATGGAGGATGAGTCGATTGTAAATTCCATCGTCTCCTTTTTTAACCGTTGCATCACGCGGTGGTTAAAAAAGGAGACGATGGAATTTACAATCGACTCATCCTCCATTCTCAAAGACAGCAGCACTTGTCTCAGTTCAGTCAATGAATGCGGGAAAAAACGGATCATCCGGAAAAACCCTTAAACAACGCGCTGCATCTTGAGAATGGAGGATTAGGCGCTTGTAAATTCCATCGTCTCCTTTTCTAACCACTGCGTGACGGGTGATCCGGTTTCTCCCACATTCATTGACTATGAACTGAGCCGTCTCAGTTTGTGTGCTACTGGGGTGGCAGCAATGGGGTTTCCCCGGGTGATCCGGTTCCCATACATCCCATCCCATGCATACAGTGCAATACAAAAACTAAATAAAAACTGAATTTGAACTCCACATTTGTATTTTAGAATATTTGTTTGTAATGTGTAAACTCTTAAATCCTAAAGTAATTACCGTAAAAGTCGGGTTACAAGCCGCTGCTACCTTCGGTTAGTGTCCCTGTTAGCTCCCCGCTCTAGCCAGCTAGCGCTCCTGCTAGCGCTCCGCTAGCTCCCACGACAACCACCGAAGATAGCAGGACCAGCCCGGCCCGACACCCGACGCAGGCAGAGAGAACGCGGGCAGTAGCAGCAGCAGCGGGAAGCTAGCAGCAGTGTTCTGTGAATTAGCACATATTTAATAAACTCAAAGAATGATAACTCGATAATAACATCTGTTTATCTCACTCTCACTTTAATGATTTAAATGTATTGTTCGTAATCTAAAAGGTCTGGACTACTGGTTGGACAAAAAAACAAAAAACGTTTTTTTATGCTTTTCTGGTAAACAATATGTAACTTTGAATTGTAGTAAAAAGTACTGTATGTACCTCTCAGATGTAGTACAGTAACAGTACTGTATGTACCTGTGAGATGTAGTACAGTAACAGTACTGTATGTACCTCTCAGATGTAGTACAGTAACAGTACTTCATGTACCTCTCAGATGTAGTACAGTAACAGTACTGTATGTACCTGTGAGATGTAGTACAGTAACAGTACTGTATGTACCTCTGAGATGTAGTACAGTAACAGTACTGTATGTACCTCTCAGATGTAGTACAGTAACAGTACTGTATGTACCTCTGAGATGTAGTACAGTAGCAGTACTGTATGTACCTGTGAGATGTAGTATAGTAGCAGTACTGTATGTACCTGTGAGATGTAGTATAGTAGCAGTACTGTATGTACCTGTGAGATGTAGTACAGTAGCAGTACTGTATGTACCTCTGAGATGTAGTACAGTAGCAGTACTGTATGTACCTCTCAGATGTAGTACAGTAACAGTACTGTATGTACCTCTGAGATGTAGTACAGTAGCAGTACTGTATGTACCTGTGAGATGTAGTATAGTAGCAGTACTGTATGTACCTGTGAGATGTAGTACAGTAGCAGTACTGTATGTACCTCTCAGATGTAGTACAGTAGCAGTACTGTATGTACCTGTGAGATGTAGTAAAAGTACTGTATGTACCTCTCAGATGTAGTACAGTAGCAGTACTGTATGTACCTCTCAGATGTAGTACAGTAGCAGTACTGTATGTACCTCTCAGATGTAGTTACACACACGGACCACTGGAGGGAGAGAAACTGCTTCATCCTTCTGGGTTATAAACGGAATAAAACTTGAATACGTCTTCTTGTGATGTTGCTGCTCCAATAAGTTTCTCTTTGTGATCAACTTCATACCGGTGGAATAAGAAAGACCACATGGTCGATTTAATTGTACAAAATTGTTCATTTAATAGAAAAACCACTCAGACTCAACTAAAAAGTTCACAACGTCACGCTGGTTGTTCTTTGTTTGTTTTGTACATCGTTGTAGAAGAAAACATGGCTCCTTTCATCTTGTGCAAAATGCTGCTGGTCTCATGTGAATGAACAAAACAAAAGTACAATTTTATCTCCAAAAAGTTCTCTGCACGTCACTCAGAACCGATGCAAACCAGACTTCATCTATTTTTCAGAGCAGAAACTAAAGAAATATTTCTGCATCGGCGACTTGAAGACGACCCGGAGCAGCAAACCGAAATAAGCATCTGGACATTTGTGCTTTTCTGTCTCACCGAAATCTTGAGATGATTTCAAGGCAGTGATTTTTAATTTTATTTCACCCCAAAAAAAAAAAAAAAAAGGCAAGAAAAGTTCACACGAGACAAGAAACAAGAAATCTGCAGCAAAATGTTATCCCCTTTGGTGTGAAAACTAAAATAAACTACAAAAGCTCCCGTGTGGCGTTCAGGGCTCCAGGAGAATCGTAGTCAAAAGCTAATTTATTACAGCTTTACAGAGTCGTATGTACAAAAAGATAAAAATAAAAATTGTGAGAGACTATTTAATTCCATTAATTAATATTTTGTCAATTCATCATTTAGATGATACATTATTCAGCAGCTCTTTCAGTGTGTGAGGACACACTAAAATAACAAAAAATCCTGGTTTTGAATTGTGGATTATAAAAAGGAGGCGGAGCAGGAAGTGGGAGGTGTAGCAGGAAGTGGGAGGTGTAGCAGGAAGTGGGAAGTTTAGCAGGAAGTGGGAGGTGTAGCAGGAAGTGGGAGGTGTAGCAGGAAGTGGGAAGTTTAGCAGGAAGTGGGAAGTTTAGCAGGAAGTGGGAGGTGTAGCAGGAAGTGGGAGGTGTAGCAGGAAGTGGGAAGTTTAGCAGGAAGTGGGAGGTGTAGCAGGAAGTGGGAGGTGTAGCAGGAAGTGGGAAGTTTAGCAGGAAGTGGGAGGCAGAGCAGAAAGTGTGAGGCAGAGCAGGAAGTGGGAGGCAGAGCAGGAAGTGTGAGGCAGAGCAGGAAGTGGGAGGTGTAGCAGGAAGTGGGAGGTGTAGCAGGAAGTGGGAAGTTTAGCAGGAAGTGGGAGGTGTAGCAGGAAGTGGGAGGCAGAGCAGAAAGTGTGAGGCAGAGCAGGAAGTGGGAGGCAGAGCAGGAAGTGTGAGGCAGAGCAGGAAGTGGGAGGCCTGGTGGTGTTTGTGAGAGCTGGCAGTGAGAAAACTAAAAAAATGAAAGATCTAGCACCGGAAGAAACATCAGATCCAAGACTCTGATCAAGTCTGTGTTCCTCTTGAGAAAAATATAGTAAAAGAATGAGGTGATCAGGGGGAGAATATCAGAGACATCTGGACACGGATCAGAGACGTGGAGACCAGATCAGAGACCTGACTAGACAACCAGAGAACCAGGAAGAATCCTTGAGACTTAAACAGAGACCCACAGACCTGGTCAGACCCCCAGAGACCTGGTCAGACACAGAATAAGAGCCCTGGCACTTTAACAGAGGCCAGATTAGACACAGAGACGACGTCGGACACCTGGAGACACAAGAGTCCTCTGAGGCTAACCAGAGACCCGGACACCGGACCAGAGACCTGATGGGCCTTGAGACCCGTAACCGCGACACTAACGTAAAACACCCTCAAGTCACACAGAAAAAAAACCTTTGGTGGAGCCGAGTGCTGCAGGAACTGATTGGTTCTTCACACCGAGACGACAAAAAGGAAAAGTTGAGTTCGAAAGAGGAAGAGTCCGAACTTGATCCAGATTAAAAAAGGACTGGATTCAGTCGGTGGTTCAGTCTGAATGAACTCAGTGGGCTGGAAATGAAAAGGTGAACTTCATCTCGTTTCTGATCCCGGCATGAACCCGTTGGTCTGTCACCTTGGTTTGTTTTTATTTCTTTATTCTGTTTTCTCTTCAGTTTGCAACCGAATCAGAACCGGAGAGTTTCCTCTTGCTGCTCGTCCGTTCGGTCGCGGCCTCCTCCTCTTCCTCCTCTTCCTCTTTCTGGCCTCCGTTCTCCACACATCCGCTGCTCGTCTCCTCGTGACCGGCTGGGTCCTCGAGGTCCGGATCCAGCTCCGGCTGGGACTCCACGGCCGTCTCCCAGTCCTCCTCCTCGTCCTCCTCTTCATCCTTCTCCTCGTCTTCCTCCTCCTGGTCCCGGTGGGCGCCCTGGCTCTGCAGGAGGCGTAGGCGGGCCATGGCCTGGTCGATGGTCTGCGTGCTGACCAGGTTGAAGTCGTGCATGCTGATCAGGTGCAGCAGGAAGTTGCGGCAGAGGTCGTTCCTGACGATGTGGACGCCGTGGCGATCGGCGAACAGCAGGCAGGACTCGTTCATCTGGTTGTCCGCTATGAACCTGAGATATGAACGAGATTCTATTAAGAGTTATGAATGAGATTCTATTAAGAGCTATGAATGAGATTCTATTAAGAGTTATGAATGAGATTCTATTAAGAGTTATGAATGAGATTCTATTAAGAGAGAGTTATGAATGAGATTCTATTAAGAGTTATGAATGAGATTCTATTAAGAGTTATGAATGAGATTCTATTAAGAGAGAGTAATGAATGAGATTCTATTAAGAGCTATGAATGAGATTCTATTAAGAGTTATGAATGAGATTCTATTAAGAGAGAGTTATGAATGAGATTCTATTAAGAGAGAGTTATGAATGAGATTCTATTAAGAGTTATGAATGAGATTCTATTAAGAGTTATGAATGAGATTTTATTAAGAGTTATGAATGAGATTCTATTAAGAGTTATGAATGAGATTCTATTAAGAGTTATGAATGAGATTCTATTAAGAGTTATGAATGAGATTTTATTAAGAGAGAGTTATGAATGAGAGTCAGAAAACCAGGAAGTGAGTCAGCTTCATGACACTTCCTGGTTTTTGTTTAGATGTCTGAAATAAAGTCTGTGTTTAAAACCAGCGTTTAGTTCTCCAATATAAAGCAGGTCAGTGAACACCTCTTAGCTCAGTGGTGGAGACGTGAAGTCATGTGACCTGGTGGTGCTCCTCTATAGGCTAACATGAAGTCATGTGACCTGGTGGAGCTCCTCTATAGGCTAACATGAAGTCATGTGACCTGGTGGAGCTCCTCTATAGGCTAACATGAAGTCATGTGACCTGGTGGAGCTCCTCTATAGGCTAACATGAAGTCATGTGACCTGGTGGTGCTCCTCTACAACATGAAGTCATGTGACCTGGTGGAGCTCCTCTATAGGCTAACATGAAGTCATGTGACCTGGTGGAGCTCCTCTATAGGCTAACATGAAGTCATGTGACCTGGTGGAGCTCCTCTATAGGCTAACATGAAGTCATGTGACCTGGTGGAGCTCCTCTACAACATGAAGTCATGTGACCTGGTGGAGCTCCTCTACAACATGAAGTCATGTGACCTGGGGGGGGTTATTCTTCATACCTGGCTAAACAAAGTCAAGCAAATGTCCTAATCTCCATCTTAAATTAGCGAGATGATTGACATCAGGCTGTCTGGGTTTCTTCACGGCTGATCCGCGCTGAAACGTCTCGTTCATTCTAGCCAGACGTCAGTCATCTGATAAATGCGCCGCTCCTCTTCAGAAGGATAATAATGGAGCACTGACACCACCATGTTCTACCAGTACAATGACAATAAACTCAGAGGAACCTCTTTTTATTTCTCTGCTGAGAAGCAGGAGATGATCATGAAGGCATATGAGGAAGTCAATACCGTAGTCATTCACAGCAAACGTCTTGCGAATATTCCAACGTTTTTGCAACATTGTTGCCGTGAACGCAGCTTTAACTCCGCCCCCTCTGAGAGACATAAGCGTCTAAATATATCAGACAAGTTAAATGAGTCAGTGTTGAGAAAATGTATCGGCAAATTTGAAGTGCTTCATCACCCAAATCAATCAGATTATATCTACGAATAAATATATACTTATGAGGATATATGTACTGTATGCACGTATGAATCATGTACTATATATATATATGTGTATATGAGTTTGAATATGTTATGGGCGGATCAGTATGTATGTTTTATTCATAATCAGAAATTCAATCAATTGAAGCAGTGAAAATAAATTATGTTCTCTGTATTCTCATCACGATCACCTTAATCATGTTCTACAATAATGAGATGCATGGTGTACTAATAACACTGTCATATAATTATGATGCTTTAACACATCCATAAGTTTCTTAAGAGCTAAATAAACTTAAGAACAGCGGCATGCAGCGGCTGACAGTCTGTGTCTGAGACGGCGATCAGCTGCGCCTGTGGTGATCAATGTCCGCGGCTCGAGAAGCTTTCGTAAATAAATTATTTCTTGCCGGCAAAATCTATATCGCTGCGTACAGGAAGTCATGATGATGTAAAGGATCCTGGCGATGTGGAAGAACTCTCTCCCTATAAAACTAATATAACTAATATCGCTCCTTCATCAATGAGGAAGGGAGCTGCCTCTTTTGTCCGTGGGAGTGTCCAGCTTATCCAGTGAAGTTCAGTAAGCCTGCCCGGGAGCAGGTTTACATTTTTGGATGTGTTGCTATGGTGATTAATCTAAGCTTGCTTCGAGAAACCGAGAACGCCTGACCTACGTCATCTTATCCTGACAATTAGCCGCTAACTCAGTAAGCCAGGTACGAGAAATAGGGCCCTGGTGGAGCTCCTCTAGAGACTAACATGAAGCCATGTGACCTGGTGGAGCTCCTCTATAGGCTAACATGAAGTCATGTGACCTGGTGGAGCTCCTCTAGAGACTAACATGAAGCCATGTGACCTGGTGGAGCTCCTCTATAGGCTAACATGAAGTCATGTGACCTGGTGGAGCTCCTCTATAGGCTAACATGAAGTCATGTGACCTGGTGGAGCTCCTCTATAGGCTAACATGAAGTCATGTGACCTGGTGGAGCTCCTCTATAGGCTAACATGAAGTCATGTGACCTGGTGGAGCTCCTCTATAGGCTAACATGAAGTCATGTGACCTGGTAGAGCTCCTCTATAGGCTAACATGAAGTCATGTGACCTGGTGGAGCTCCTCTATAGGCTAACATGAAGTCATGTGACCTGGTGGAGCTCCTCTATAGGCTAACATGAAGTCATGTGACCTGGTGGAGCTCCTCTAGAGACTAACATGAAGCCATGTGACCTGGTGGAGCTCCTCTATAGGCTAACATGAAGTCATGTGACCTGGTGGAGCTCCTCTAGAGACTAACATGAAGCCATGTGACCTGGTGGAGCTCCTCTATAGGCTAACATGAAGTCATGTGACCTGGTGGAGCTCCTCTATAGGCTAACATGAAGTCATGTGACCTGGTGGAGCTCCTCTATAGGCTAACATGAAGTCATGTGACCTGGTGGAGCTCCTCTATAGGCTAACATGAAGTCATGTGACCTGGTGGAGCTCCTCTATAGGCTAACATGAAGTCATGTGACCTGGTGGAGCTCCTCTAGAGACTAACATGAAGCCATGTGACCTGGTGGAGCTCCTCTATAGGCTAACATGAAGTCATGTGACCTGGTGGAGCTCCTCTATAGGCTAACATGAAGTCATGTGACCTGGTGGAGCTCCTCTATAGGCTAACATGAAGTCATGTGACCTGGTGGAGCTCCTCTAGAGACTAACATGAAGCCATGTGACCTGGTGGAGCTCCTCTATAGGCTAACATGAAGTCATGTGACCTGGTGGAGCTCCTCTATAGGCTAACATGAAGTCATGTGACCTGGTGGAGCTCCTCTAGAGACTAACATGAAGTCATGTGACCTGGTGGAGCTCCTCTAGAGACTAACATGAAGTCATGTGACCTGGTGGAGCTCCTCTATAGGCTAACATGAAGTCATGTGACCTGGTGGAGCTCCTCTAGAGACTAACATGAAGTCATGTGACCTGGTGGAGCTCCTCTAGAGACTAACATGAAGTCATGTGACCTGGTGGAGCTCCTCTATAGGCTAACATGAAGTCATGTGACCTGGTGGAGCTGATGAACTGAAGGTGTAGGTGTGTAAACGTGCGTCACAGAGTATTTGCTGACCGCACACACCCGTGCTTCATGACGTGGAGGTTCCACAGCTTCATGATCTCCTTCTCCCCCTCGTTGACGTCGGTGAAATCCTCGATTTGCTGCGGAGAGACAGGACACTCAGGTTTCTGACGTAAGCTTAAGAGACGCAAGGCCCCGCCTCCGGCGGGCCGTGAACTGACCATGGCGGTCTTCTCTTTGAGCCAGTCGGGGTCGCGCTCGTCCTCGCTGTCCATCTCCATCTCCTGCGGGCGCAGCGGCACGCAGCTGTCGCTATGGAAGTACAGCCGGTTGTGTCCGCTGATGATCGGCTGCTCCTGGTCGCCGTCCTCCGGCTCCAGGAACTCGGACAGACTCGCCTTCGTTCTCTGGGGTCTGGAGTTTTCAAAACGGAGAAGAATAATATTATATATATATGTATATATGTACCGTAAAAGTCGGGTTACAAGCCGCTACTACCTTCGGTCAGTGTCCCTGTTAGCTCCCCGCTGTAGCCAGCTAGCGCTCCTGCTAGGCGCTAACCACCGAAGGTAGTTGGACCAGCCCCGGCACCCGGCTCGGGCGGAAGGGACGCGGGCAGTAGCAGCAGCAGTGGGGAGCTAGCTGCTGCTAGCTCCCCACAGGCTAGCTACTAGCAACTGGCTAGCACTGCTGCTAGCTTGCTACAGCGGGGACACCCACCCGAGGTAGAAGCGGCTTGCAACCCGACTTTTAAGCCTAGTTCATGGTTCGCCGTCGACGCGACGCAGTCGTAGAGCATTCGAAGTTCTGCGTCGAGGGAACGCGTTGCCTGCAATTAACCGCCATGCCGCCAGGGGGGTGTGGCTGTGTGGTTTCAGGGGTTATATAGGGGCCGAATCCTTTTTCTTCCGGTCACAGTAAACAGTAAACAATGGCGACCAAGTTGGAGCGGCTGCATTTGGAGTTGGAGCTCATCAATATTGAAGAGCAAATGCTTATATTGCAAATGTTGAAGCGCAGGCGACAGAGAAGACGTCTTCTCCTGACGGAGAAGCATAGATTAGGCTTTACAGTATATGTAAAGTATCCTGGAGAACTAGGTTAAAACACTGTCCAGTGGTCGATGCATCTCCTGTAGTAATACACCGACTATGGAGGAGTACTTCTAAAACACCAGAACTATCTCTTTAAACGGCACATAGCCGCGGAAAAGATAATCTCACTTTCCCACCGCTTCCTGCTTTAGTTAGTTTCGCTACAGACATGTGACTCGTCTGAGCCAATCAGAAGCTTGAGAAATGCTGCTGCAGATCACAACCGAGCCTGGAAAAGAATTCAGGGATTTCTGCAGGATTTAAGTCAACAAACCTCCCAACGACCCCTTTCACAGCGAGTATGACGTACTTATGAAGTACACATGAAGTACACATGAAGTACACATGAAGTGAAGCAGCACCTGCAGACCACCACGTGCGTGACGGCCGTCCTCTTGACCGGCCCGTTCCGGCTGAAGGCGAAGCCCGGCTGGCTGTGGATGTCCTGCGGGTTCCCTGCGTACGAGCCGTCGTAGCACTCGTTGATGGAGACCTCCACCTTCGCTCCTTTGGCGTGCGGCTGCAGAAAGATCGGGACGCGTGAGTGACGAGTTCTGCTCAACATCTTGTAAAAATCACTCATTACCACCTTTCTTTCTTTAAAGTTTTTAATCTTTTGAGAAAAGCCTTTAAATCAGATTAAACCAGTTCTAAAAGTGTTTTATTCTCTTCTTTTGTCCCAGTTTCTGCACTTAAAGATCAGGATTTATTCAAGTTAATTGTTACGGTTTGAAAGGTGGCGTATAAATCAAGTGTGTTATTATTATTAGTGAACATTTTAGAAACAAAAACATATTATAATGATCTATAAATAGATACTTTTTAATGCTCTTTTCTTTTTAAACCTGTAGTTTTACTTTGATTAATCAGGAATATTAATGTTTTCTGGACTTGTAAATTAATTTATCAGGATATTTAGATGTTTTATGGACTTTTACTTTAATTTATCAGGATATTTAGATGTTTTATGGACTTGTACTTTAATTTATCAGATAATTTGATGTTCTATGGAGTTGTGCTTTCATTGATCAGGATCGTTTGATGTCCTCTGGACCTCGGCGCCCGTCTCACCACATAGTTGAAGATGAAGCGGGAGTGAGACAGCTTGAGGTGCTTGATCAGGCTGTAGAGCTTCCTGCAGTTGAGCGTGCACCAGGGACAGTGCAGGTCGTCTCTGGCCTCCGTCTGCTGCCGCGTGTTGCTGTTGTACTGAAACTGGAGAAAGACAGAAACGTGAGCGACAGACACACAAACACTCAGCTTTAACTCCACCTCGTCTCTCCCAAGGGTGGCTTGAACTGTCCGTCTTTCTACAGTAAGTATTTTATATTCAATATCAGTGTACGTGAACGCTGTATTGAGAATATTTATATCTCTTTCCTTTGCTGTGTCCTCTTCCACCAGACTTCATGGACAGAAACAGTGATTTTACCTCAGAACACAGGAGCTTCTGGCCTCTAGTTTGTTTGTGTTACTTTATTGAATCCGAACTAATCTTTTCAAAACACAAAAGTCCCACAGTCAAACTAACAGATGGAGTATTTGTACCTCTCAGAACCGTGTGTTCTGAGAGGTACAAATACTTGTTTTATCAATGGAGTCTTGTAGCCTTGAAGAGAGCCTTGATCAGGAAGGTAAAACTATTCTAAAAACACTTTTTATTTCCCTCATCTTAGTTGGAACTTCATTTCCGAGGTCGATATCTTCTGACATCCATATTTACAAAACTGCAAAAACTTTATTCGTTAGCTCCCGAAAGAGAGTTCTGATAATATTATTATGTCGTTTATGAATTCCACAGTTAATCCAGGTCTCCCAGTATAGCGTGTAATAGTTATTAAAGGGTTATCTCTAAATAAAACTGAGAGAAACACCACGAATGTTTGGTAAACCCCAACGTTTAACCCGCTTCAGCACAACCCGATGTTCAGCGGGATGTCGGCAGCAAACGGTTGGGCCTGAGTGTGAGGCGGTGAAACTCAAGGAGGAGACCGACCTGGTAGAAGATGCGCAGCTTCTGTCGGGGCTCGGCGGAGACGAGTTCTCTTCTGGTTTGCACGTCAGCGTTTATGGATTCTTTAACGGCTGCAGCGCAGGAGGAGAAATCAGTCACGTCTTTAATGATCATGAAAACCCCCGTGCTGTTCTTTATGCATTTGTTTTTGTTCCCAGGCTCACCCAGAGTGTGTGTGGCCCTCAGGGTGCTGGGCCGGGGGTCCTGGTTGGTCTCGGAGTTGCGGGTGGCCAGAGGTTTGGCCACGGGCGCCGTGGAGCGGTCGGAGGAGTCGCTGGTCCAGCGCAGCGTGAACTGCAGGGTCGGGCCCTGAGAGAAGCTCTCGAAGGGCGGCAAGCGCTGCACATGGAGACGGAGCGCATCATTTATTACGCACACAAACATCACGGCTCAAATATAGAACCAACACATCGCGTTTCTCTGTTTTCTAACGTTCAGAACATCATAATAACAATAAGAGGATTTCTTCTACATCGTGAACACACACCTTTCCGTCCAGGATGGTCTCCCACGTGGCCCTCTTCTTGGTGACCGGACACTCCTCCATCTCCTGCATGGACACCTCGTACTCGCCATCCAGCAGCTGCAGACGTCTGGACACACGCGCACACACACACACACACACACACACACACACACACACACACACACACAGTCACTCTTCGGGATCAGAACAAAGCCGTCGTTGCGTCTCTCCGCCGGTGGTTTGTGCGCCTCACCTATTTTTGTCGAAGACCGTCATCTGAGCCACAAACGTGGTTTCTCCCTCCTCCCTGAGACTGGAGCTCCTCCTCTTCCTGTTCACCACTTCCTCTGTGAACTCTGAGAGGCACAGCGTGACATGTGACCCACCTTTCCATTTCCACAGTGACCACAAAGAGCCGAACGACAATCAAGAGAACAGAAACAAAACGCGGTTTGTTACAATCGCTTCCGTTTAATTTAACGCTAACTCATCAAGTTATTCACTGAGTTTAAAGCTCAAGTTATTGATGATGTTTAAAAGGTTTTGGGACTAAAAGATAATAAAGAGTCCACTCAGGTTTTAGATGTTGTTTTCCTGAACGTGACAAACAATCTTTAGGTAGTTAAGACTCCGATTCATTTTAATATAAATCAAGACGCTTTACATTTATAAAAGAACCGGTAGCAGAAGACAGACCTCGGCTGTGGTGGTTCTCTCCGTTGGCGAGGCCGTTGATCTGGGGGCGGGGGCAACCGGGCCTCGACACCCTGAAGAGCAGCGAGTACGACTTCACCATGTGAGAGTTGCTGGGCTCGAACTCGCTGCTGGGAACCAGCAGGGAGGGGCAGCAGGTCTTGGAGGCCGGGTCTGGGTTCAGAGGAACCTGCTTCTGCCCCGTGGGGACCTGCTTCACGGGGCAGCTCACGTCCTGAACAGAGGGGGGGGGGGGGGTTAGGGTTCTGACGCCATCCGTGAGGGGAGACGAGGACACACACACACACACACACACACACACACACACACACACAGGGGAACACACACCTTCCTCTTCTTGTGACAGACTTTGACCAGCAGCACCTCCAGAGACACAGAGTTCTGCTCGTTCTCACTGTCCTGAGACGGCTTCACTGAGGACAGACACACACACACACACACACACACACACACACACACACACACACACACACACACACACACAGAGAGAGAATCAGTGCAGGAACACCTTTTCTGACCTCTCGACACTTAAAGCAGCTTTATTCATGATAATAATAAACATATATATAGAAGAATGTTTTTAATTCATCCGTAATGTTCAGTATAATCGTTGGATGCTGTCGCTTTAAATGTGTGACGCGTCGCCTCTTTTCCTCGAGTAAAGGACGTTGGGAACCGTCCTGAAAAGAATAAATAAAAGACTCACCAGCTTTGTGAAAGAAGCCCGTGAAGGTGAGCTGCAGGTTGGAGGCCAAGCTGTGGAACACAAAACACACCAGGGATTAAAACAGAGGATTCAGATTTGATCAAATGTCCACGAGACGTGAAGATCAGATCAGTCGGTCTGAAAGTGGGGAAACAAAAGAGAAGATTTTAAAAGATGGTGGCGAGGAATATTTTGGAAAACAAACAAACAAACAAGTTGGCCAGTATTCAGAGTTCATCTTCAGAACCACAACTATAATGTACACACACACACATATATATATATATATACATATATACATATACATACATACATACATGTATACATTTGTATATTCTGGGTTATTAAAGCGTCAGCAGACAGACGGTTGTTGTTTACCTGTGAGTCTCCTGTTCGCCTCGCATCTTTTCCACTTTGAACAACAGATTGTCAACCTTGGAGCTTTTCCTGTAGAGCAAACAAACAGCAAGTCAACAACAACACTGACCTCAGTCACAACAACAACACTGACCTCAGTCACCACAACAACAACAACACTGACCTCAGTCACAACAACAACAACAACAACACTGACCTCAGTCACAACAACAACACTGACCTCAGTCACAACAACAACAACAACAACACTGACCTCAGTCACAACAACAACAACACTGACCTCAGTCACCACAACAACACTGACCTCAGTCACCACAACAACAACAACACTGACCTCAGTCACAACAACAACAACAACAACACTGACCTCAGTCACCACAACAACAACAACACTGACCTCAGTCACAACAACAACACTGACCTCAGTCACAACAACAACAACACTGACCTCAGTCACAACAACAACAACACTGACCTCCAGTCACAACAACAACAACACTGACCTCAGTCACAACAACAACAACACTGACCTCAGTCACAACAACAACACTGACCTCAGTCACAACAACAACAACAACACTGACCTCCAGTCACAACAACAACACTGACCTCAGTCACAACAACAACACTGACCTCAGTCACAACAACAACACTGACCTCAGTCACAACAACAACAACAACACTGACCTCAGTCACAAATAACAACAACAACACTGACCTCCAGTCACAACAACAACACTGACCTCAATCACCACAACAACACTGACCTCAATCACCACAACAACACTGACCTCAGTCACAACAACAACAACACTGACCTCAGTCACAACAACAACAACACTGACCTCAGTCACAACAACAACAACACTGACCTCAGTCACAACAACAACAACACTGACCTCCAGTCACAACAACAACACTGACCTCAGTCACAACAACAACACTGACCTCAGTCACAACAACAACAACAACACTGACCTCAGTCACAACAACAACAACAACACTGACCTCCAGTCACCACAACAACACTGACCTCAGTCACCACAACAACAACACTGACCTCAGTCACAACAACAACAACACTGACCTCAGTCACAACAACAACAACACTGACCTCAGTCACAACAACAACAACACTGACCTCAGTCACCACAACAACAACACTGACCTCAGTCACAACAACAACACTGACCTCAGTCACCACAACAACAACACTGACCTCAGTCACAACAACAACACTGACCTCAGTCACCACAACAACACTGACCTCAGTCACAACAACAACAACAACACTGACCTCAGTCACAACAACAACAACAACACTGACCTCAGTCACAACAACAACAACAACACTGACCTCCAGTCACAACAACAACAACACTGACCTCCAGTCACAACAACAACACTGACCTCAGGTCACAACAACAACAACACTGACCTCAGTCACAACAACAACAACACTGACCTCAGTCACAACAACAACACTGACCTCAGTCACAACAACAACACTGACCTCAGTCACCACAACAACACTGACCTCAGTCACAACAACAACACTGACCTCAGTCACAACAACAACACTGACCTCAGTCACCACAACAACAACAACACTGACCTCAGTCACAACAACAACACTGACCTCAGTCACAACAACAACACTGACCTCAGTCACAACAACAACACTGACCTCAGTCACAACAACAACAACACTGACCTCAGTCACCACAATAACAACAACACTGACCTCAGTCACAACAACAACAACACTGACCTCAGTCACAACAACAACAACACTGACCTCAGTCACAACAACAACAACACTGACCTCAGTCACAACAACAACAACACTGACCTCAGTCACAACAACAACAACACTGACCTCAGTCACAACAACAACAACAACACTGACCTCAGTCACAACAACAACAACACTGACCTCAGTCACAACAACAACAACACTGACCTCAGTCACAACAACAACAACACTGACCTCAGTCACCACAACAACACTGACCTCAGTCACAACAACAACACTGACCTCAGTCACAACAACAACAACACTGACCTCAGTCACAACAACAACAACACTGACCTCAGTCACAACAACAACAACACTGACCTCAGTCACAACAACACTGACCTCAGTCACAACAACACTGACCTCAGTCACAACAACAACAACACTGACCTCAGTCACAACAACAACACTGACCTCAGTCACAACAACAACAACACTGACCTCAGTCACAACAACACTGACCTCAGTCACAACAACAACAACACTGACCTCAGTCACAACAACAACACTGACCTCAGTCACAACAACAACAACACTGACCTCAGTCACAACAACAACACTGACCTCAGTCACAACAACAACACTGACCTCAGTCACAACAACAACACTGACCTCAGTCACAACAACAACAACAACACTGACCTCAGTCACAACAACAACACTGACCTCAGTCACAACAACAACAACACTGACCTCAGTCACAACAACAACAACACTGACCTCAGTCACAACAACACTGACCTCAGTCACAACAACAACACTGACCTCAGTCACAACAACACTGACCTCAGTCACAACAACAACACTGACCTCAGTCACAACAACAACAACACTGACCTCAGTCACAACAACAACAACACTGACCTCAGTCACAACAACAACACTGACCTCAGTCACAACAACAACAACACTGACCTCAGTCACAACAACACTGACCTCAGTCACAACAACAACAACACTGACCTCAGTCACAACAACAACACTGACCTCAGTCACAACAACAACACTGACCTCAGTCACAACACAGATCTCTGTATAGATTCAGTCCCCTGACAAACTGCACCTCCAGAGTTCAACGTTCATGTTTTTTTTTTTTACTTGCTCAAAGTCACTTTTCACATGTTTTTATTCATTGATTCATAAATGTTGATTGAATGACAACACCAACAGTCTCACTGCAGTTTGTGAATTCGTCAAAACTAAATCCATCTATTGGGTTTCGTGCTGAGCGATTTGTCCATTTCTTTCTTTTAACTCTAAAAAACTAAAGTTAAGTTGAGGCAACAACACTACTGTTGTTCAGGTGCAGCAGGCAGGAGGTGAACATCAGCTAGAGGGAAACCGGCTGCAGATCAGAACGTTGTCGGTTTTATTACTTGGACTCAACCGGCTCTGTAACGCTGGCTGTGGTTGGGAGACGTGCCCACCTGGCTCAGATCTGTGGATCGGTGGCCTCACATAATTCTCGCTTCCGTCCAACTCCAATCTGAGCGGCCGTCTAACGAGCCGGAGTAACTGGAACCAGCTGGGCGGCTTCGAGGGGTCTCAGGACCCGGGACCCCTCACACTGAATCACCACTGTGGGCTCAACTTTGACATCGACCGAAGACGCACAAGATCCCCTTTCTGAAACGTCTGTTGGCTCCGGACATCGGCCGGGGCCTTGAACTTTAACTTTAACTGGTTTCCAGGGACGTAAAACCTCCAGACGTGGAGCACGAGAGAGAAGCTGCTCGGGCATCAAACACCTCAAACCAGCCTCTCCTCCTGTGTGGAGCTCACTCATGCGGCTGAAGCCAGCAGTGGAAAGTGAAAGTGAGCCGAGCCGCCGCATGGTTCACTCGCTCCGCTTCACATCAGGAAAAACACACCTTCTTGTAACGGCGGCCATCTTTAGTCCTTTAGTCCCCAACAACACACAGAGAGTTGCTGCTGCTCAGAGGACGAGCAGCAGTCCGATGAGAGGCTAGAGCTAACTTTTACAAGTTTGAATTGATGTAAAAACTCAATTAATAAGTCATTAATTTTTTATTTCAAGAATGTCTCATAAGTGTGTTTGGTTTTCAAAAGGATTGTTTATATATAAAAAAAAGTGAGGGTTACAAGTGTGAATGAAATATATAAAGATATATTTCAGGCTTTCTGTTTTCCATATTAAATTGTGGCTTCACTGTAATGATTGACTGAATAAAACACACTACTACTACACAGTTTGGTTGCCAGTGAGAGAATAAACACCACATTCAACTTGCTTCTGCTGCAGCGTTTGTGACTTCAAACAGTGAAGAACACAGGCGGCGCCCCGCAGCGCGTCATGTGACATCGACGTGGTTAAAGCGCCCCTGAAGCACCGGCGGCTCGTATCAGGAGATCTGCTGTATGCAAAGCGGCCTAACGGAAAACGTCTCTGCTATCTCAGCCTCGACGTATCCATCGGCCTCCACCTACAGGCGGTTGACTCTCTCAGATAATAAGTTTAACGCCACGTTTCAGGTTTAACAAACCATATAGAAAAACACGATTTTCTATAAAGCGCAGGATTTTTTATTTATTTACCTTTTGACGTTATTCCTTGAGTTTCTGTGGGACATGTAGGTGAGCGTCCTGTGCAAGAATATAGGCTGAGGGACGAGAAGAGAACAAACAAGCGTTAGAATTCTTCCTCGACGCGCCCGGAGCGACAGGAACGTCTCCTCTCGTCTCAATGGTCGACGCATCGTGGAGGAGGCGACACTCACCGCGATCAGGTTCCTGGTGCGGAGGAACCGGTAGATCTGGGTCGGTTCTGCAAATAAATACAGCTTCTTCATCATCATCATCATCATCATCATCAGAACATCTCTTTGATATTTAGCCTTTTATGGGAGGATTTTGAAAGGTTAAAAAGCACGATGGGCTCAGTGCAATGATTAATTTAATGAATGAAAACTGTTTAAACTCGTAGAGAGTACTACATCTCAGGAGGTACATATAGTACTTTTTACCACATCACATCTCAGAGGTACATATTGTACTTTTTACTGTACTACATCTCAGGAGGTACATACAGTACTTTTTACTGCCCTATATCTCAGAGGTACATAAAGTACTTTGTAACCGCATCTTAGAGGTAAATATTGTACTTTCTACTGTACTACATCTAAGAGGTACATATTGTACTTTCTATTTCACTACATCTCAGAGGTACATATAGTACTTTTTACCACAGCTCAGAGGTAAATATTGTACTTTTTATTGTACTACATCTCAGAGGTGAGTATTGTACTTTGTAATGTACAACATCTCAGAGGTACATGCAGTACCTTTAACCACATCTCAGGAGGTAAATATTGTACTTTGTAATGTACTACATCTCAGAGGTGCATGTAGTACATGTGTTAGTCAGACGACAGTTCTTTAAATTCCTTCCTGTCCTGTGAACAACACGCAACTCTGGTAAGTCACACAGTAATAAACTTAAACATCTAGAGCAGTACAATGTAATTGTAATAATCCAGAAACCTAACATATAATAATAAAAACACGAACAGGGAACATTTGACTGACCAGTCAAAACTTTAAGTATATTAATACTTCCATACATACACACTGCATGCTATATACTTTTACTTGAGTAAGGTTTTGAGTCCATGCCTGTTACTTGTAGGAGTATTTCCAGGTGGTTTAAGTACTTTTACTGCAGTAAAGCATCCGATATTAAACTTCCTGAGACCCTAAAACAACACTACTGTTTCTAAACAGGCAACACGGGGACCACAGCAACTCACTCTCGAAGGCCTGCAGGAACAACTCGTGGTCGGCTTGAATGAGTTGCATGTTGGGCTTCTTGGCTGCAACCATCGCAGAGGAGGAAGAGGAGGAGGAGGACGACTGGTATAACCCGTTGGTTTTACCTCCAGAAGCAAACCCCGCCGGCTGGCTTCCACCTGAGGAGCCCTGCTTCTGTGGAGCCATTTTGCAAAAACAAAACGACCAAAGTAACTGTCCCAAAAAAAAAAAAAAAACGAAACTCGGGTTCCTTTGTCAAAACAAAAGAGCGGTGGTTGCAGAAAAAATAAGCCGACTCTCCATTTTAAAGGCAAATTATTGAAGTTTAAGTCTTTTTCTATGTGGCATGAGTGAAGCGGCACACTTTGCAATCCAATACTTCCGTTTATCTGCCGGTTAAACGGCGACAGAGGTCGGCGAACAGGCTTCAAATGCGCGAAACGAGAAAATCTGCCTCCTGCGATCTGACGCGGCTAACTTCCGTAGCCAGTTAGCAGCTAACCCCCGAGCTAACTAGATAGCATTGTCCGGCGCGCGCTCGGCTTCACTGGTCGATAACTCGCAGACCGCTGCCGAGCAGTGAGCGAACAAACGCAGCGGTGACGCACTTTTTCATCGGGTTTGGTGCCATAATTTCACCCAAAAAAATCGCGTTATATCTCGCCTAGCGCCCGTTGGCGAGTTGGGTCGGCGGTACGGTAGAGCAAGCGCTAAACAAGCCGAGCGGTTATCCGGTCCAGTATTTTCAAAATATATTATAGTTCAAATAAAAACATATTAAACACGCAATTTATTTAGTTTATGTTTTAACACAGATGCATATATCGATAATATGAACACATCCTAATGAAAATACTACTATATCAAACATAATTTATCTAAAAAAAAGTCATCTTGATCGTGCAAATATTTTTATTTTGAAGATAAATCTATACGAGTTCCGGCTATTTTGCCCTAACTTCGCCCGCTTGTGAACTATACGTTGGAGCTTGCGTTGAAAGATCCCGCCTTCCAACAGCTCCAGCCAATCACAGCGCTTGTTTGTGAAATCCTGAGCTCTCATTGGTGGGAATATTGTCCAGTCTCGGCAGAGTCATGTTTGCCGCCCGCAGCATGGCGAGCCAGGTCTAAATAAGGGCCGTTCAGTTAAAAATAAACACAAGTGTCTTTATGACTCAAGTAAAGTCATTAAGATGTTAAACAATAAACAATACAGTTTCAAGTGAGAACAGAATAATTGTGAATGAACATGAATTTCCTCGGATTTGTCTTTTTCTTTGAAGACAAATCATTTATTAAAAATGTCTTAATTTTGAGTAATCCAGTTAAAATGAGGCCTCTAAAGCCACTGATTGATTGAGTTCAATAGTTTTCAGAATCGTGAAATATTAATCCTTTCTTGCTATGCAACACTAGTCATCACTTCTCGTGATTAAATGACCATAATTTACTAAATGAACATCATGCTGTATTGAAGAAGACTTGAAACTAGAGATTGAGACATAAACTTATGTTTACAATGTTTACTGAGGGAATACATCAAGAGAAGTAGAGTCATTTATATAGACTTCTATACAACCAGAGGAGTCACCCCCTGGTGGTCAGGAGAGAGAATGCAGCTTTAACACATGAATAACGTACAATTTTCCACCACAGCATTGTCACAATACATTTTTATTGGAACTGAGAAGAATTACAGGTGGATGTGCAGAACTTCAAATCACTTCTCTAATTCAACGTGTGTGTGTGTGTGTGTGTGTGTGTGTGTGTGTGTGTGTGTGTGTGTGTGTGTGTGTGTGTGTGTGTGTGTGTGTGTGTGTGTGTGTGTGTGGTTATACAGCACGTTGTCAATAACCTGCACATCTCCGTGCACTTTAATCTCCGTGGTTTCCCAGTCGAAAAGACCTTTGCAATCAACGTTCTCTTCCCGGAGAACAAGTCCTGGAGGCTGTTCGGCCAGAGGACGATGTCCCACGAAATTATCCGCGTCCTGTCCGATGATGACTTTGCCGCCGGCGCGCACCGTGTGGTTCTTGCCGTAGATCTTCGTCAGGCTCTTCTTGCCGTCGATGTAGAAGGTGGTCGCGCCGGTGATGGATTCCCAGGTGAGGCACACGTGGGACTCCATGGCGCTGATCTGGGGCAGGTCGAACAAGACGCCGTCTCCACTCATGTAGAGACCCAACCTGCGCACACCAGAGGGGTCAATGTCTTCAGCGTGAGGGATATAATATATCAATATTGTAGTAAAATTGTTCTTCCTCAAAATACATAACGATTGTTGTTCTGATTGCATTGATTCAAGTGTATTATCGTTTATGATAAGGAGCAGCGCTTCGCTTGAAAAGTTCGCTTGAAAAGTTCGCTTGAAACGCGTCCTTCGCGCCGCGTTATTCACGTCATTCACGTCATTCACATCATTTACGCCGCCCGCTGGAAAATTTGCTTTTTCTCAACCATTTGTGTCTGTGCATTGACTTTGCATGTAATCTACTAGCGCAAAATAATTCGCAACACTTTTGGTGTTGCGTGTGAACGCAGCATTAAAGTGACGACACCACGCTGCTGGAGACCCAGGACGTATTGCTGGACCCGCTCGAGGGAAGGAGAACCAGGACCAGCACTGAGAGGCAGACTGTCAGCTGCTGCAGTTAAATTCTAAGTTTTTTAAAGGGAGTCTGGTGCTTTGGGCCTCTGAGGGAGAGGAAGTCGTACGATACTAAACACGTCATCATCACCTTCCGTCCAGCTCGCGCCACACGTTCAGCTCGTCGAAGCCCGGCGTCCGGTAGGCGAACAGGATGACCTCGCGCTCGCCCTTGAGCTCCGTGGCCACGTGGAAGCACAGAGTGAACGCCTTCAGGTTCAGGGGCTTCTGGGGGATCATCTCCACGTAACTGGTGCTGGTTTCCTCGGGGAACACCAGGGACCTGCGGGCCACGATCCCTGAGGGGCCGGGAGAGAGTTCACTGTACAACATGTGTCATGATAATATGATGATTTCTTCACATATCTCCATCCTCCAATCTATAGTGCAATTTTGGCCAGATTGTGGCGCTGTAACCCCTAACCCTCTACGTTTTGACCAGTAACCTTTAACCTTAAGTAAAAAAACAACAACCAAAAAGAAGATTCTTTTGGTTGTTTAATTTATTTTTTTGACTTTTTTTCCTTGAAAGAAAATCACCTGTAGAGATTATTGTTTTCTGCCATTCAATTCATGATAAAATAACCAATCTATATAAGTATTCACAGATATGCACATAAAGGCACGGAGGCTTACCGGCCACCAGCGTGGAGACGAGGAGGAGGACGGCGGAAAGTCTCATGTTGTCAACAAACCTGCAGAAAAGGAAAATCTCTTAGTGAAACGCAGAGTTATTAGTTAAAAACAACAAGGTTATAAAGTACAATGCCTTCATACAATTTAGTATTATATTAGTATATAATATAAAGGTCATAAAAGTACAATGTCTTAATACAATTTAGTATTATATTAGTTTATAATATAAAGTTTATGAAAGTACAATGTCTTTATACAATTTAGTATGATATTAGTATATAATATAAAACCTTTATATTATATACTAATATAATACTAAATTGTACTTTTGCAATGCATTAATACAATTTAGTATTATATTAGTTTTATAATAATATACTAGTTTTTATTAGTATATAATATAAAGGTTATAAAAGTACAATGTCTTAGTCCAATTTAGTCTTATGTTAGTTTTATAATAATGCACTAGTTTGTATTAGTATATAATATAAAGGTTATAAAAGTACAATGTCATAGTCCAATTTAGTCTTATGTTAGTTTTATAATAATGCGCTAGTTTGTATTAGTATATAATATAAAGTTTATGAAAGGTCTACATACTGTGCAGCTGCGGAGGCTTCTTCTGCCGGAGGGCTTTTGTACGCGGGTCCCTGAACTCGTCGTTGCGAAAAGCCTAATTTATGGTTCTCCGTCAGGTCGCTCCGTCACGTCGACGCAGACCCTACGCCGTAGCTACGCCGTCGACGCAGACCCTACGCCGTAGCTACGCCGTCGACGCAGACCCTACGCGTCGCGTTGACGCACACCTGTGCAGTCAGAGGGGATAGCATTGTCCGGCGCGCGCTCGGCTTCACTGGTCCGCTGCCGAGCAGCGAGCGAACAAACGCAGCGGTGACGCACTTTTTCATCGGGTTTGGTGCCACCAAACTGTTGAAATTGCAAGTGAACAAAAGAGTAAATTAAAGTGTATGCCATTCAATTACACGTTTCATTCCATCATACTGTAATATTACAGAGCGTATATTGCTTGAATTTAAATGTTCCAGTTGAGATGTAAATACAGGTGCTAATCTTCTTGGTTCAGGACGAGCAGAGAGTCTGAACACTGAACACTGACCTGAAACACAGAGGACTCCAATAGCTGGTGAGCACACAGCTTCCACTTCACTGCTATGAACCTGCAGTCTGACTCAGTGAGGCTTCTGTTGTGATGTGGGAATGTCAATGTGAAGGAGCTGAGTGCAGAATGCTGTGCAGACTTTCATGGAGGAAGTCTGTTGATCTCTGTGATGTTTTACCATCATTTAATGTCGCTGTGCAGAATAAAGCATGGAGCTCAGCTCCCAGTCACTGAGATTAAAAAACACAGAAAACAACAAAACGACTTCAGCAAACAAATGTGATTAAATAATGAGAAAAATAAATAAATACAAAATGCATGGAAATAAGAGTTTATGTGCACTGGAATATATATATATATATATATATATATATATATATATATATATACATATATATGTATATATATATATATATATATATGTATATATATATATATGTATATATATATGTATGTATATATATATATATATATATATGTATATATATATATATATGTATATATATATATACATATATGTATATATATATATATATGTATATATATATACATATATATGTATATATATATATATATATGTATATATATATATATGTATATATATATATATATATATATATATATATATATATATACATATATATATATATATATATATATGTATATATATATACGTGTGTATATATATATATATATATATATATATATATGTGTGTATATATATATATATATCATTACAAGAATATATGTGATTATTTACCTAATTTATGTAACTATTGCACTAGAATATATGTAATTATTATTGCACTATAGTAAATGTAATTATGCACTATAATACATGTAACTATCACACTATGTAATTATTGCACTATAATAAATGTAAATATTGCACTAGAATATATGTAATTACTGTACTAGCATAATTGTTTTTATTACACTAAAGTACGTGTATTTATTGCACTAGAATAAAAGTAACTATTGCACTGTAATGTAATTACTGTACTAGAATACTTGTTTTTAATCGCACTAAAGTACATGTAATGATTGAACTAAAATACATGTTAGTGGTATTAGAGTACATGTAGTCATTGCACCAGAATAAATTATGAATGTATTTTCCTGTGATTCTCTATCTCACGCTCTACAATACTTTATCTTTGTGTTTTAAACAGATCTTTTTGACATATTTTTCCACCAGTAAAGTTCTCTGTATTGTGCATTATTTATTTTACTCAAAAACAATTCTAATCATGACGAGGAACAAAAGGGTTCTAATAAAAATAAACACACGCAGAGCTTGGACTTCAGTTAGGATTTATTATTCAAACATATTCCCTTTAACAGAAGCCAAAGTGGTTCTTCAGAGCAGAACCCCAGAGAGAAAGCATGACACAAAGTTCCAGTGAACGGTTTTTGGATTAAAAACATACGACACAAGAAATATGTAAACAAACAAATTAAAGACGCAAACAAAGAGTCCAGTTAGACTCTTCTCTCCTCAGCAGAAACATAACCAACTAAACAAAACCACACCAAAGGATGAATTAATCTCCCAGTGTTTAAAATTCCTCACAGTGCTTCTTCCACCTCAAACCAGGATGATGATCATAATAATAATAATAATAATAATAATAATAGTATTAATACTCCTGCACCGCCTGTCTGTCTGTCTGTCTGTCTGTCTCTCTGCCTGCCTGTCTGTCGTTAGATGATAACCTTCTTATAAATGAGGAAACAGTTGATCTGGAAGGTAACGGGGTTAAAAAACAAACACTCAGTGCGGTTCTGTAACGAACCCAAAGGAAGATGTTTAAATGAACGGCATCCGCTCAGAGACGTCAAAGTGCAAAGTGTGTTAGTTTTACATCCAGAACACGGAGAGAACCGACCCACAGAGTCCAGAACCCAAGAGCGGACCGGACCGCTTCCTCAGAGTCCTCATGTGGGACGTCCTGAACGCGGCGCTCACGTCACCCCGGCCGCCCCTCTGGACGGCGCCGGGGTGGAGAAGCTGCGCTTCAGTGTTTTCTCCACAGGATGTAGGTGACGAGCAGGACGAGGCCGGCCGACAGGCCCGCGATCACAAACTGGTGGATGGAGAGGACGTTCTCCAGCGTGTGGATCCTCTCCTCCATGGCGCTGGTGTGGAAGTAGTCGTAGATGCCGGCGCCGATGCTCCACAGCGCCCACGCTGCGTCCAACACCAGCGGCATGGCGGCTCAGACGGTCAGAGGCTGGAACACAACACAGAGGTCAAGCAGCCGATGAGGCCTGAACACTCGGTCTGTGACGTCAGACCCAAAGCTGGAGTAACAAACAGAAGGCTAGTCATGTTTCAGGTTTAACAAGTCACAGCAATCTATTCCTCTGGAGACTGAAGAACGACCATGACGCTGCTCTGTGTATCTGTCTCTTACTGCAGTGGGCTGGGAGGTGGAGGGTGTGCATTTATCAGATCTCCATAACACGACAAGTGGGCAAAATATGGAAGCCCGTTGCCACCCTGTTTCCCATTTTGACTTTTTATCTCATAATTATGACTTTTTTATCTCATAGTTATGACTTTATCTCATAATTATGACTTTTTATCTCATAATTTCAACTTTATTATCTCAGTTATGACTGTACCTCATAATTATGACTTTATTTTCTCATAATTATGACTTATCTAATAATTTCGACATTATTATCTCATAGTTATGATTGTATCTCATAATTATGACTTTTTATCTCATAATATTTTTTTTGTGTGCAAAAACGGGCTCCCATAGAAACCAAAATCCCATTGAACATATGCATCATTAATTTGAGCAACTGGTGCTTTGTGAAACGACGTGAGGTCAAAAGGCCCATTACATTATCACGAGTGCATTTTCGGGCATTTCAAGTTTAAACTTCACAACCTGATATTCTCTGATATGCCAAATTGAAGAATGGTTCACAATGTCGTGTCAGAAATTATCAAATTAAATTTGGCGTTATGGAATATTTTAGTTTATTAAATTCTATGTTTTTTTAATACAATTTGGCCTGAGTGACAACAATGTAAAGAAAATAACACACATAAACATCAGTGTGGCCGTCAATACTCGCAACAGCAGGAGTAGTTTAATACGTACGAACCAATAACGTGATTGTACGCATAATCCTGCGTATGAAGAACCGCGCAGCTCTTCTGGAGCTAACGCGTTAGCTTCCGCACAGATTTGTTCACGCCGGACTCGCTCTGATTTTTAAAAAAGTCACGTGACTTACAGCGTGAGATACTTCTTCCATGTGAAAGGGCCGTGCAGTGTTTGCACCAGCCGAAGAGGAAACATGCGGCACTTACGTCATCGGTGCGCTATTTGTTGTTAGCATGTTTCAGGAGGAGAGACTGGAGTCCCATCCGCAGTCAGCCGCTTCTGCTACTTCCGGGTGCGCGAGACGCCCTCCTCGTGACGTGTACGCCGAACCTCACTTCGGGTTCATTTAATTTACTTTTCTGCCCGTTAAAAACGTAATTAATAACACATTACGCTGTATGAAAGAAATATAACTCTGTTTAATTGGAGGTGAAAGTGCGATTCCCTCGTTTGTCCGAAGAAACTCACAATAGTGTGTATTTAAAATGAAGTTTGGAAAGCGTCCTAGAGGCGAAGCGTCCCACCGTCTTGAAGCCTCAACGCGACCCGTCCACACTGCCTGGCGCGGTGGCCAAGTGGTAAGGCGTCGGTCTCGTAAACCGAAGATCGCGGGTTCGAACCCCGTCCGTGCCTGTCAGCTGTGATATCCAATCTTCTCCAATTTTTGGGAGTAAGCCTGATCTATACTAACAGATTAAATCGTATACACAGATGGTTATACTATATAATTGTGAAAACACATTGTGTTCAATATGATTAATTATTATTGATTATTACGCCACAAAAAAACCCTCAAAAGTATTTGGAGTGAAGGGTTTTCTCATAACAGTCGATGGTTGTGGCTGAATGCCACTTCTACACATAACTGCTCTTCTCAAATACCACAAGAGTGCACTAAAACAACACAATATTTTTATATTCAGTCACCAACGTGTGCTGTTACTATTGAAATAATTTGCCACAACATCCAATAATAAGATACAAATAATAATAGAATAATTAGACCACAGTGTTTTTCTATAGTACATTAATAATCTTGTTTTTTATACTACTTTTTGAGATGGTGTCACTATTATATTATATTTTCTTTCCACTCAACTCTACTTAATTCTTTAAAAAACAAAAGAAAATGTATAACTTATAAACCCAAAACTGAAATAACGACTTAGAAACTAGTTTGATTTCAAAGTACAATACCTGTCAATCACCTTGAAGCCCCGCCCCTAAAGCATCCCCTGCTTTATGGTCTGTTTGACTCTAAATGACCATCAATTACTAAATGAACATCATGCTGTATTGAAGAAGACTTGAAACTAGAGATTGAGACATAAACTCATGTTTACAATGTTTACTGAGGGAATACATCAAGAGAAGTAGAGTCATTTATATAGACTTCTATACAACCAGAGGAGTCACCCCCTGGTGGTCAGGAGAGAGAATGCAGCTTTAACACATGAATAACGATGAATCTCTTCCACCACAGCATTGTCACAATACATTTTTATTGGAACTGAGAAGAATTACAGGTGGATGTGCAGAGCTTCATATCGCTTCTTTAATCCAACGTGTCGTGTTTGTGTGTGTGTGTGTGTGTGTGTGTGAGTCGTTCTACAGCTCGTTGTCAATAACCTGTACATCTCCGTGCACTTTAATCTCCGTGGTTTCCCAGTCGAAGACCTTTGCAAACAATATTATCCTGCCAGAGAACAAGTCCTGGAGGCTGTTCGGCCAGAGGACGATGTCCCACATGTTGATGCCGTTGATCTCCCCGACGAAGCTCTGCTTGGCGTCAAAGTCCCCCACGAAATTGTCCGGATCCTGTCCGATGATGACTTTGCCGCCGGCGCGCACCGTGTGGTTCTTGCGGTAGATCTTCGTCAGGCTCTTCTTGCCGTCGATGTAGAAGGTGGTCGCGCCGGTGATGGATTCCCAGGTGAGGCACACGTGGGACTCCATGGCGCTGATCTGGGGCAGGTCGAAGAAGACGCCGTCTCCACTCATGTAGAGACCCAACCTGCGCACACCAGAGGGGTCAATGTCTTCAGCGTGTGTTAATGTATCAATATTGTATCAACTCTGAGGGAGAGGAAGAGGAAGTCGTACGATACTAAACACGTCATCATCACCTTCCGTCCAGCTCGCGCCACACGTTCAGCTCGTCGAAGTCCGGCGTCCGGTAGGCGAACAGGATGACCTCGCGCTCGCCCTTGAGCTCCGTGGCCACGTGGAAGCACAGAGTGAACGCCTTCAGGCTCAGGGGCTTCTGGGGGATCAGCTCCACATAACTGGTGCTGGTTTCCTCGGAGAACACCAGGGACTTGAGGGCCACGCTCCCTGAGGGGCCGGGAGAGAGTTCACAACCAATTTTATTCACCTTATATATGCTTCCTTTCGGCAATATTATCAGAAAACACTCCATAAACTATCATTGTTATGCCGATGATACTCAACTATATCTGTGGATCAAGCCAGATGAAATCCACCATGTCGCTAAACTTCAAGCGTGTCTTAAAGACATCAACACCTGGATGACCTCGAACTTCCTGCTGCTGAACTCGGACAAGACTGAAGTTATTCTACTCGGCCCAGAACACCTCAGAAGGCATCGCTCTGGCATCTACCACCACCGTAAGGAATCTGAGTTATTTTTGACCAGGACCTGTCCTTTGGCTGCCATGTGAAACAGATCTCAAGGACTGCCTTTTTTTCACCTACGGAACATTTAAATAATCAGTCACATCCTGTCTCAAAGAGATGCAGAAAAGTTGATTGACGCATTTGTAACCTCAAGACTGGATTACTGTAACTCCTTATTATCAGGCTGCTCCGGTAAGTCTCTTAAATCTCTCCAGTGGACCCAGAATGCTGCAGCATATATGTATCTATATCTATATATATATATATATATATATATAGATACACATATATGTATCTATATATGTATCTATATATATATATCTATATATATATATATATATATATAGATATATATATATAGATATATAGATACATATATAGATACATATATATAATGTACATCAAGAACCTCAACAACACATCTCACTACGGTATTATAGATATTGCCACACCATCGAATTTCTTGCGAAATTTTCTAGTTGTTTTCTGTCGTTCAGTTCATGATAAAATAACCAATCTATATAAGTATTCACAGATATGCACATAAAGGCACGGAGGCTTACCGGCCACCAGCGTGGAGACGAGGAGGAGGACGGCGGAAAGTCTCATGTTGTCAACAAACCTGCAGAAAAGGAAAATCTCTTAGTGAAACGCAGAGTTATTAGTTAAAAACAACAAGGTTTTGAAATAACAATAAAGCACAACGAGGCCGTCTACATACTGTGCAGCTGCGGAGGCTTCTGCTGCAGGCGTCCTGCACTCGGAGGGCTTTTGTACGCGGGTCCCTGAACTCGTCGTTGCGTAACGCGTTGACCTGAAGTGAGACCGCGAAGAGCGCTTTGGGTTCACGGCTGTGTTCCGAGTCCACGCCGCGAACAAGCAGACAAAGTCCAGGACACGTGGGTTCTGCAGACAACTTCATGTTCAACGTGTTGCTTTTCTTGGACCCTGCTTTAAAAAAAATATGTAACCCTTTCACGAGAGGCCAAATCACGACGAGACCATCACGTATATTGTCTTATGCAGGTAAACCAGTAGCATGCAACAGATTATTAAAGTCACGGATCGGATCGGCACTAAAGAAAAAAAAGGATCAAATATAACTTTTAGAGATCCCTGATCACGTCTTATTGATGATCATTGATGATCCATTTTGGGGTTTTGTTTGATTATAGCAGCTGGTCTGAGGTCTGTAAACCATCAACACTGCTAAACGTTTTTTTTTAAACTTTCTTACAGTAATTTATTGTGTATTCTTTTCGTCATAAAAACACACAATTCAAATGAGGTAATAAAAGATGATTTATTTTAATGGATTTAAACGTCTCGTCGTTCAGAGCTGTTAGGAAGTTATAATTAAGTTATATTAATATGTGCAATATATATAATCATAATTCATCTCTAATATCTATTTTATATTCATGAGAAAACATATGGATTTATAGTGTATCACCAACACTACATTTTACTAGATTAAAAAAAAACATATCTACTGTTGTAGCTGGTTGAGTCAGATTTGTGTTCTGCCAACGACCTCATATTTACTTAGCTAAGCCGCGTTGCACAACTATTGACCAGGAGATGTGCAAAGGTTCACAGACTATGTGCAACGGACAGAGAAAATATAAATCTGTGAATATAGATTTTATGTTGAAACTGGTCCTGATGCTTTTATTTCAAGTTTTACTTTGAAGAAATTACTTTTGGGTCATGACTTTAACTTTATTGCTGATGCTGATGTGGTTTTATTAACTTTACTTTTGTTTTGTTCATTCACATGAGACCAGCAGCATTTTGCATCTCAGAGGTACATGAAGTACTGTTACTGTACTACATCTGAGAGGTACATGAAGTACTGTTACTGTACTACATCTGAGAGGTACATACAGTACTGTTACTGTACTACATCTGAGAGGTACATGAAGTACTGTTACTGTACTACATCTGAGAGGTACATGAAGTACTGTTACTGTACTACATCTGAGAGGTACATGAAGTACTGCTACTGTACTACATCTGAGAGGTACATGAAGTACTGTTACTGTACTACATCTGAGAGGTACATACAGTACTGTTACTGTACTACATCTCACAGGTACATACAGTACTGTTACTGTACTACATCTGAGAGGTACATGAAGTACTGCTACTGTACTACATCTGAGAGGTACATGAAGTACTGTTACTGTACTACATCTGAGAGGTACATACAGTACTGTTACTGTACTACATCTCACAGGTACATACAGTACTGTTACTGTACTACATCTGAGAGGTACATACAGTACTGTTACTGTACTACATCTGAGAGGTACATACAGTACTGCTACTGTACTACATCTGAGAGGTACATGAAGTACTGTTACTGTACTACATCTCACAGGTACATACAGTACTGTTACTGTACTACATCTGAGAGGTACATGAAGTACTGTTACTGTACTACATCTGAGAGGTACATGAAGTACTGTTACTGTACTACATCTCAGAGGTACATGAAGTACTGTTACTGTACTACATGTCAGAGGTGTTGTACTTTTACTACATTTGTCCGACAGCTTTACTTCCTCTTCAGGTAAAACTTTGTGTCTTCAGACGTGTTGATGTTCAATGTCTGAGAAACTGAAGGATGAAGTTTTCTTTATATGTTGATGAAGTTCTTCTACTTCTTAAATTAGAGAAACTCTTTTAAAAACCTCTCAGCTGGTCGTCACATCCGTTAGTTCTCCTCTTGTCTTCTAGAATGTGACGCTTTCATGCAGATTAAACTAAAAGGAGATAAAGGAGTTAAAAACATGCAACATTAATGCAGCCGGAATATTAATCCAGAAACATCAGAGATAAAAATAAAAACGTTGAACTTTCTTTAGCTCAGCCAGTTTTTCTCATAAATTGCAAATGGTTTGCATCCCCGCACTAAACACAGAATATCTCCTCAACCACTAGGACTATTTGAATAAATTCAAAAGATATAATATACAGAACACAGTTGTGAGACCAGTTAAGAGGTTCATATAGCAGTATATGTGTTACTGGTTTATTGGTTGATGATAGAACACAGGAAAAAATATAAAAAAATGTAAATATATATTTTTTGAAAAGCACAATATGTTAACAGTCTCTCTGCAAAGTTTGACTTAGATTAAGTGAAGTAAAAACATGTTTAGCTATTAAGTACATTTTGAAGATAATACTTCCCCACTTTTATTGAAGTGAGCCATTGCATGCAGTACTTGTACTTCAGTGTGGTATTAGTACTTTAACTGAGGAATCTGAATACTTCTTCAGAGGAATAAATAGAGATATTCACTTAAATATGTGTCTTTAAATTAAAAGGTGAACCCTCCCCTTCCTGTCTCCTCCAACATTACGTCACAAACGCTGCAGAAGAAGGTTTTCAGTTCTCAGTTTAACTTTATTGACAAAACATCCAGGACGACAGCAGCGGCTTGACCAGAAGGGGGCGCTGGCTTCACCGTCAGCAGTAAAAGTTCACTTTACTCGAGGAATCGGTACCGTCGAGTGAACACACTGACCTCAGATCAGCTGAACACTGACCTCAGATCAGCTGAACACACTGACCTCAGATCAGCTGAACACACTGACCTCAGATCAGCTGAACACTCTGACCTCAGATCAGCTGAACACACTGACCTCAAAACAGCTGAACACACTGACCTCAGATCAGCTGAACACACTGACCTCAGATCAGCTGAACACTGACCTCAGATCAGCTGAACACACTGACCTCAGATCAGCTGAACACTGACCTCAGATCAGCTGAACACAACAAACAAGGAAACGTCGCTGCAGAGGATCAAAGACATTGGTGAAAAGCATCCTGATGAACCAGAGCTTACTTTAATCCTGCAAAAGCAAAAACAACAATAACTAAAAAATAGTACATTTTGTTTTATCGCCGAGTTAGCTTAGCTTTGTTCTTTTGGTTACTTTGAAGAAATTAATTTTGGGTCATGAATTTAACTGTATTGCTGATGCTGATGTGGTTTTACTTTAAGCCCCGAATTAACCTATATAGGCCCTTTTTTAGATATTTTAGTTAAACTGTGTAAAACATTACAATAATCATGAACAAATATATTGATGCTACACATCAAATTAAACAAGAGAACCTGGGCTACAATAACTAGTCAGCCATTTCAACACAACTCAAACACCAACTAAAATAATTATTCAAATAAAATAGTTAGAATTTTGTCACGAGTCAGCCCACTCTGCATGTTTCCGGAACTAGCAGCCCGTAGCTTGGTGCTATCAGAAGAAACCAAATGGCAAAAAGCAAGACAGTTCCACACAGATTCCAAATCTATTCACCAAATCCCTCTGCTGCAAAGCATCACTGAGATATGAACCAAAGAACACAGCAACATAAATCGCTGAGTCAGCAAATTTTGAAAACATTTTGAGAAAATAGCAAATAAAAGAAAAAATGCATTTCCCTCAGTAAATCCCCACTAATACAAGTTTATTGAACACCATCAGTCATATACAAGTGAAATATAAGGTTTGCTACATGAAAAAATTCAAATGTCACAGATGCGAGAAAATATGCGCAAATGTGCCCAAAGGAAAATTTAGGAAACCGCGCCTTTAAAAAAATGTTTTTTTTACATTTTTAATTTAAATTTGTATTGCTTTAACTATGTTTTAATCGGTTTTATTTGTTTTGACTATATGTGTGGCACTCTGAGATTCCTTTGAAGGAAGAGTGCGATAAAAATGAAATGCATTATTATTATTAATTGAAGCCATCCACAAGCTCATTGACTGAGATGCAAGAGAGGCCTGGTGTGGAGCAGAACTTCTGAATAAAAAGTTCACTGGTGTTTTCAGTGGTGTAACGCTTTGTCACAACCTTGGTAACCTAGGTAAGGAGAAGGATTTTAAATATGATTCTCGATCTTACAGGAAGCCAGTGGAGAGCAGCTAGTATAGGAGCAGAGGTGTCAAAAGGTATTGTAATAGTGCAAAATAGGCGGCGGCGGCGACTCCGACACAAACACTTAAAGCTGTGGTTCTCAAACTTTTTCTGTAAATAACATAATTGTGTGACTCATCTGTGCTTTTATAAGTAACAGAATAAAGACAATTGCAATCACTTACAAGTAAATCAGATTGCCCCATCAGACAATGTTTTGTGTAAGTTCTATCTGTGCAAAAAATAACTCATATTTAGTTAATACTGAATAGCTCATTGTGGAAAACAATAAGCTTTTCATTTTTTTTGCCGAACAAAACAGAATGAGTGCAGATATGTGAGCCATCAGGTTGTATCAGTATTAGTGGAGCAGTGAGCTGCTTTCCTCGACACATATGTTATAAACGGGGTTGTAGATTTGATACGGCCTCTCTCAATTCATGCTCAATATTGAGCTTAGATCTGTTTTTTTTATTTTGAAAAACGCAACAGCAGGAAAAGACGAGCTCAGAGACTTCTGGCAAAACGCCAAAAAAAATCGCGTAGCGTTACTAGCGTAGAGTCGCGCATGCGCAATCGTATCCTGCTAACGGCGTACTGTAACCATTTACCCAAAAGTACAGGCATTTCTCCATGTATTTATTAATGACTTAGTTTTATATCCGTGTACTTTGTACTTTTGTAACATGTGAAGCCAGCAGCTCATTGTTGGTAGAAGACACGAGCACTTTGGCTCGTTTCACCTGGAGCAGGAGAGCTGCTACGGGTTCAGAGAGCTGCTCCGGGTTCAGAGAGCTGCTCCGGGTTCAGAGAGCTGCTCTGTGTTCAGAGAGCTGCTCCGGGTTCAGAGAGCTGCTCTGTGTTCAGAGAGCTGCTCCGGGTTCAGAGAGCTGCTCCGGGTTCAGAGAGCTGCTCCGGGTTCAGAGAGCTGCTCTGGGTTCAGAGAGCTGCTCCGGGTTCAGAGAGCTGCTCTGGGTTCAGAGAGCTGCTCTGGGTTCAGAGAGCTGCTCCGGGTTCAGAGAGCTGTGCCGGTGCTCCTCACATGAGAGCTGCTGTTGCCATCTTCACCCTGGGAACGCTTTTCACGCGACATATTGTTCGACGCTCTCTGTCCGCTGGTGTGTGTGTGTGTGTGTGTGTGTGTGTGTGCTCAGTGCTCACCTGTGTGCGCGCGCACGTATCTGTGGGCAACGGGGAGGAGAGTTTTTTTGTGTGTGTGTTTTTAAACGATGACAAGCCGGAGTGAAAACAAACCAAAATGAAATAGTAACGAGGCTATTTTTAAAATGTAGGGAGTAGAAAGTACAGATATTTGCGTGAAAATGTAAGGAGTAGAAGTAAAAAGTCGTCTGAAAAATAAATACTCCAGTAAAGTATAGATACCCAACATTTCTACTTAAGTAAAGTAACGAAGTATTTGTACTTCGTTACTTGACACCTCTGTACAGGAGTAATGTGATCTCTCTTCCGCGTCCTCGTTAGTACACGAGCTGCAGCATTCTGAATCAGTTGGAGAGATCCAAGGGATTTACCGGAGCAGCCTGATAATACGGAGTTACAGTAATCCAGTCTTGAGGGAACAAATGTGTGAATCAATGTTTCTGCATTGCGTTGAGACAGGATGTGCCGGATCTTTGAGATGTTCCGTAGGTGAAAAAAGGCGGTCCTTGAGATCTGTTTCACGTGGGAGCCAAAGGACAGGTCCTGGTCAAAAATAACTCAGAGATTCCTTACGGTGGTGGTGGATGCCAGAGCGATGCCATCCAGAGAAACCACATCATCAGATAATTGATTTCTGAGGTGTTCTGGGCCGAGTAGAATAACTTCAGTCTTGTCCGAGTTCAGCAGCAAGAAGTTGCAGGTCATCCAGGTTTTGATATCTTTAAGACACGCTTGAAGTGTAGCGACCTGGTGGATTTCATCTGGCTTGATCCACAGATATAGTTGAGTATCATCGGCATAACAATGATAGTTTATGGAGTGTTTTCTGATAATATTGCCTAAAGGAAGCATATATAAGGTGAATAAAATTGGTCCAAGCACAGAACCTTGTGGAACTCCATGACGAACGTTGGTCATTGAGGCCTCATCGTTTACAAATACAAACTGAGATCATCTGATAAATACGACTTAAACCAGCTTAGTGCTGTACCTTTAATACCAATCGACTGGTCTAGTCTCTGTAATAAGATGTCATGGTCAATGGTGTCAAACGCTGCACTAAGGTCTAACAAGACCAGTACAGAGACAAGTCCTTTATCAGCACTAAGGTCTAACAAGACCAGAACAGAGACAAGTCCTTTATCAGCACTAAGGTCTAACAAGAACAGAGACAAGTCCTTTATCAGCACAAAGGTCTAACAAGAACAGAACAGAGACAAGTCCTTTATCAGCACTAAGGTCTAACAAGACCAGAGACCAGTCCTTTATCAGCACTAAGGTCTAACAAGACCAGAGACAAGTCCTTATTAGCACTAAGGTCTAACAAGACAAGAACAGAGACAAGTCCTTTATCAGCACTAAGGTCTAACAAGACCAGAACAGAGACAAGTCCTTTATCAGCACTAAGGTCTAACAAGACAAGAACAGAGACAAGTCCTTTATCAACACTAAGGTCTAACAAGACCAGTACAGAGACAAGTCCCCTATCTGATGCAACTAGAAGGTCATTAGTAGTTGTCACTAGTGTCTCTGTGCTATGATGCTTTCTAAATCCTGACTGAAACTCCTCAAATAAACTATTGTTATGTAAAAACTCACACAACTGGTTTGCGACTACCTTCTCCAGTATCTTAGAGAGGAAGGGAAGGTTAGAGATAGGTCTGTAGTTAGCCAACACCTCTGGATCCAGAGTGGGCTTCTTAAGAAGAGGTTTAATTACAGCTACTTTAAAAGACTGTGGTACATGACTAGTTAGTAAAGACCCGTTGATAATATCTAGTAGAGAGGCACTAACTAAAGGTAAAACTTCCTTAAACAGCTTAGTCGGAACAGGGTCCAGGAGACAGGTAGAAGATTTAGAAGTAGAAACCATTGAAGACAGTTGGTCGAGGTTGATGGTAAAAAATCCATCCAGACACACAGCAAGGCCCACAGCCTCCTCCATGGCCATCCCACCTGAGGATGGACCGGCAGTAGTCGAGGGCAGGAGATCACCGATCCTGCCTCTAATAGCCAGAATCATACCATTGAAGAAGTTCATGAAGTCATTACTACTGAGGTCTATAGGAATACACGCATCCACCGAGCTATGACTCTCAGCCAGCCTGGCCACAGTGCTAAAGAGAAACCTAGGGTTGCTCTTGTTTTTCTCTATTAGTGATGAGTAGTAGGCTCCTCTGGCATTACGGAGGGCCTTCTTATTTGTTCTCAGACTATCCCGCCAAACCAACCGGGACTCCTCTAGATTGTTGGAACGCCATATGCCCTCAAGCTTCCTGATGCTTGCTTCAAAATGCGAGTCTGAGGGTTGTTCCATGAAGTTGTTTAATGATCCTCTTTTTTAGAGGGGCTATCGAGTCCAGAGTCACTCTCAATATTAAAATCACCTACAATAATAACATTATCAGTCTTAAGGACCAGATTTACATTCTGAGTACGTACCTGGTGCCCGGTACACCACAACAGACAGAATCGGCTGAACTGTTTTCCAGGTTGATGTGAAAGACTAAGAACAACGCTTTCAAATGAGTTGCAGTTCAATCCAGGTTTAGGACCCATTAACAGACCCGAGTCAAAGATGGCAGCTACTCCACCTCCTCGGCCGGTGCCTCGAGGAATGTGAGTATTATTATGAGTAGATTAATTTAGGCAGACATATTCCTCATGTCTCAGCCAGGTTTCAGTAAGACAAAATGAATCATTGTGATTGTCTGATATTAATTAATTTACTAATACAGCTTTAGAAGACAAGGATCTAATATTTAGGAGTCCACATTTAATTATCCTATTGTGTTGCAATAGTGGTGTTAACTTTTATGAGGTTATTTTCTATAACTCCTCTTTTGGTTACTTTTAATTTAATTAATTTAAGTGGCCGTGGGACAGACACAGTCTCTATAGAGTCAAAGGTGGGCAGCCGCCCTAAAGAAAATGCAGGGAATGCAGAGAAGGGTGTAAGACTACAACTCTGCTTCTGCTTCCTGGTCTGCACATGAAGCATAGACTTCTATACAACCAGAGGAGTCGCCCCCTGGTGGTCAGGAGAGAGAATGCAGCTTTAGCACATGAAGCATAGACTTCTATACAACCAGAGGAGTCGCCCCCTGGTGGTCAGGAGAGAGAATGCAGCTTTAACACATGAATAAAGTACTATATTCACCACAGCACTGTCACAATACATTTTTATTGGAACTGAGAAGAATTGCAGGTGGATGTGAAGAACTTCATATCACTTCTTTAGTCCGACATATCACACGTGTGCATGTGTGTGTGTGTGTGTGTCGTTCTACAGCTCATCGTCAATAACCTGTACATCTCCGTGCACTTTAATCTCCGTGGTTTCCCAGTCGAAGACCTTTGCAATCAACGTTCTCTTCCCAGAGAACAAGTCCTGGAGGCTGTTCGGCCAGAGGACGATGTCCCACATGTGGATGCGGTTGATCTCCCCGACGAAGCTCTGCTTGGCGTCAAAGTCCCCCACGAAATTATCCGGATCCTGTCCGATGATGACTTTGCCGCCGGCGCGCACCGTGTGGTTCTTGCCGTAGATCTTCGTCAGGCTCTTCTTGCCGTCGATGTAGAAGGTGGTCGCGCCGGTGATGGATTCCCAGGTGAGGCACACGTGGGACTCCATGGCGCTGATCTGGGGCAGGTCGAACAAGACGCCGGCTCCACTCATGTAGAGACCCAACCTGCGCACACCAGAGGGGTCAATGTCTTCAGCGTGTGTTAATGTATCAATATTGTATCAACTCTGAGGGAGAGGAAGAGGAAGTCGTACGATACTAAACACGTCATCATCACCTTCCGTCCAGCTCGCGCCACACGTTCAGCTCGTCGAAGCCCGGCGTCCGGTAGGCGAACAGGATGACCTCGCGCTCGCCCTTGAGCTCCGTGGCCACGCGGAAGCACAGAGTGAACGCCTTCAGGTTCAGGGGCTTCTGGGGGATCATCTCCACGTAACTGGTGCTGGTTTCCTTGGGGAACACCAGGGACCTGCGGGCCACGATCCCTGAGGGGCCGGGAGAGAGTTCACTTTACAACCTTTGATCTACTTCGAACTTTGTGAGTTTGATGACCTCGCGAGTGCTTAGTCAATTGTATATTCTTACTCTTCAGGCATCATTTTTACATCGAAATATTGTGCTTGTGGTACACAAGCGTCGTGGAATCCAACCAACTTATACTTTTTTGTCAGCAAGCCTGAAAGCGACATGAAGTCCAGCCAACTGCTCCATTGGACTCCATGTTAAATCTGACCACAATCTTCTCTCATGAAGCAAACAGGAGCACTTTCTGAACTGTCCTGAAGCTCTAATATCTACACCCCACAAACAAGGACACCTAAACCTTCACAAAAGTCTGATCTCTCTCATGATTCATATAGTTTTTTTTAATCAAATTCAGTAGTTTGACAGGTTTATTTCCTTAAATCCACAGTCCAGTCTGCCTCTAATCAGTCTGCTTGCTCTCAGCCTCGATCACCATGACAACGAGAACACACAGGTGCGTCATATGAGCCAATCATTTTAACACACACACACACACACACACAAACACACACACACAAACACACTTCATATGAGCCAATCAGTTTAACACACAAACCAACTGCAGTATTTTTTTAGCTTAGTTTGTCACATTTGGACGTGCACATCTATGTAAAATAAGTTGTTTGTGTGTACATTACAATGCATGAAATATGATAATTAATAAGGGATTTGTAATTGTATGCATATGAAGGTCACTTTTATTACTGTAGAATGATTGATGTGTGAATGAATGTTAGACAAATACTGCATGCTGCATGACATATTGACTACCGCCTTAAGGAGTTGTAGTTCTCTTGTTCGCCTGAGGGGGCAGAGCCGAATATTTACTTTTGAGACAATGGACACTACCCTTTTTGGGGAAGAAGAAGACGACGACAACGAAGAATAGTTCCGCCCCTGAAACGGCAGTTCCAAAAACATGGTTATATCCAAAGGTAGATAAGCATTAACTAATAGGAAGGACTCTAAGTCCCGCGAATGAGTTGAAAACTAACCGGTACTGTTCGGACCGGTGTCCGAAGTGCGCCGTGGATTTAAAGGGCCCGTGCGGGAGCATTAGCTGTCTATCATTTTTTATTAAATATACTTTTACTATAACTTTTTTGGATCCCTGACCTCATTTCCCACCACCTCTCAGGATCTGAACATACACAGGTTTCACACCAACTGAAGTCTTTTGGAGGAGAGGCAGAGTAATAAACAAAGCTAGCATAAAGCTAGCTTAGTGATCGTGATCTCCTGCGCTCGGCTACTGCCGGTCCATCCTCAGGTGGGATGGCCATGGAGGAGGCTGTGGGCCTTTGGTAGCGCTTGTAGTTAGGGCTGACTCCGTCAGGCGAGGGAGAGTCAGACAACTCCCCTCGCGACTCACCCCGTGATTCCGTCAGAGAGATTATTATATTTTGGGCTATACAAAATGAACAGGACAAAATGGCTGACTGTGTTTCCATGTGCGCATGTGTGAATTAGGGTAGCGTGCAGCTGCACTGACGCTCACCGTCACATTTTTAAATCCACAAAAAGAACAAGCATATCAGCGCGTTCGGCTGCTTCTTTCCTCTCTGTTGAATGTACTATTTTGGTGATTTGACCATGTTTTTGCCCCGGAAGTCGGGGTTTAAGAAGGTTTTGTAGACAATCCACTCCCAGTCTTAAGATCTCGTCTGCCCAATCACCATGGTAACCAGTGACCTGTGTCTATGAAGCAATAGCTGCATAGTCCATCACAAAAACAGAAATGACTCCTCAATAACCTCAATAACACATCTTACTACTGGTAATGTTGGCATATGTATATATACATATATAATGTACATCAAGAACCTCAACAACACATCTCACTACGGTATTATAGATATTGCCACACCATCGAATTTCTTGCGAAATTTTCTAGTTGTTTTCTGTCGTTCAGTTCATGATAAAATAACCAATCTATATAAGTATTCACAGATATGCACATAAAGGCACGGAGGCTTACCGGCCACCAGCGTGGAGACGAGGAGGAGGACGGCGGAAAGTCTCATGTTGTCAACAAACCTGCAGAAAAGGAAAATCTCTTAGTGAAACGCAGAGTTATTAGTTAAAAACAACAAGGTTTTGAAATAACAATAAAGCACAACGAGGCCGTCTACATACTGTGCAGCTGCGGAGGCTTCTGCTGCAGGCGTCCTGCACTCGGAGGGCTTTTGTACGCGGGTCCCTGAACTCGTCGTTGCGTAACGCGTTGACCTGAAGTGAGACCGCGAAGAGCGCTTTGGGTTCACGGCTGTGTTCCGAGTCCACGCCGCGAACAAGCAGACAAAGTCCAGGACACGTGGGTTCTGCAGACAACTTCATGTTCAACGTGTTGCTTTTCTTGGACCCTGCTTTAAAAAAAATATGTAACCCTTTCACGAGAGGCCAAATCACGACGAGACCATCACGTATATTGTCTTATGCAGGTAAACCAGTAGCGATGCAACAGATTATTAAAGTCACGGATCGGATCGGCACTAAAGAAAAAAAAGGATCAAATATAACTTTTAGAGATCCCTGATCACGTCTTATTGATGATCATTGATGATCCATTTTGGGGTTTTGTTTGATTATAGCAGCTGGTCTGAGGTCTGTAAACCATCAACACTGCTAAACGTTTTTTTTTAAACTTTCTTACAGTAATTTATTGTGTATTCTTTTCGTCATAAAAACACACAATTCAAATGAGGTAATAAAAGATGATTTATTTTAATGGATTTAAACGTCTCGTCGTTCAGAGCTGTTAGGAAGTTAAACATATATTAATATGTGCAATATATATAATCATAATTCATCTCTAATATCTATTTTATATTCATGAGAAAACATATGGATTTATAGTATCACCAACACTACATTTTACTAGATTAAAAAAAAACATATCTACTGTTGTAGCTGGTTGAGTCAGATTTGTGTTCTGCCAACGACCTCATATTTACTTAGCTAAGCCGCGTTGCACAACTATTGATCAGGAGATGTGCAAAGGTTCACAGACTATGTGCAACGGACAGAGAAAATATAAATCTGTGAATATAGATTTTATGTTGAAATTGGTCCTGATGCTTTTATTTTAAGTTTTACTTTGAAGAAATTACTTTTGGGTCATGACTTTAACTTTATTGCTGATGCTGATGTGGTTTTATTAACTTTACTTTTGTTTTGTTCATTCACATGAGACCAGCAGCATTTTGCATCTCAGAGGTACATGAAGTACTGTTACTGTACTACATCTGAGAGGTACATGAAGTACTGTTACTGTACTACATCTCAGAGGTACATGAAGTACTGTTACTGTACTACATCTGAGAGGTACATGAAGTACTGTTACTGTACTACATCTGAGAGGTACATGAAGTACTGTTACTGTACTACATCTCAGAGGTACATGAAGTACTGTTACTGTACTACATCTGAGAGGTGTTGTACTTTTACTACATTTGTCCGACAGCTTTACTTCCTCTTCAGGTAAAACTTTGTGTCTTCAGACGTGTTGATGTTCAATGTCTGAGAAACTGAAGGATGAAGTTTTCTTTATATGTTGATGAAGTTCTTCTACTTCTTGAATTAGAGAAACTCTTTTAAAAACCTCTCAGCTGGTCGTCACATCCGTTAGTTCTCCTCTTGTCTTCTAGAATGTGACGCTTTCATGCAGATTAAACTAAAAGGAGATAAAGGAGTTAAAAACATGCAACACACACATTAATGCAGCCGGAATATTAATCCAGAAACATCAGAGATAAAAATAAAAACGTTGAACTTTCTTTAGCTCAGCCAGTTTTTCTCATAAATTGCAAATGGTTTGCATCCCCGCACTAAACACAGAATATCTCCTCAACCACTAGGACTATTTGAATAAATTCAAAAGATATAATATACAGAACACAGTTGTGAGACCAGTTAAGAGGTTCATATAGCAGTATATGTGTTATTGGTTTATTGGTTGATGATAGAACACAGGAAAAAATATAAAAAAATGTAAATATATATTTTTTGAAAAGCACAATATGTTAACAGTCTCTCTGCAAAGTTTGACTTAGATTAAGTGAAGTAAAAACATGTTTAGCTATTAAGTACATTTTGAAGATAATACTTCCCCACTTTTATTGAAGTGAGCCATTGCATGCAGTACTTGTACTTCAGTGTGGTATTAGTACTTTAACTGAGGAATCTGAATACTTCTTCAGAGGAATAAATAGAGATATTCACTTAAATATGTGTCTTTAAATTAAAAGGTGAACCCTCCCCTTCCTGTCTCCTCCAACATTACGTCACAAACGCTGCAGAAGAAGGTTTTCAGTTCTCAGTTTAACTTTATTGACAAAACATCCAGGACGACAGCAGCGGCTTGACCAGAAGGGGGCGCTGGCTTCACCGTCAGCAGTAAAAGTTCACTTTACTCGAGGAATCGGTACCGTCGAGTGAACACACTGACCTCAGATCAGCTGAACACACTGACCTCAGATCAGCTGAACACTGACCTCAGATCAGCTGAACACTGACCTCAGATCAGCTGAACACTGACCTCAGATCAGCTGAACACTGACCTCAGATCAGCTGAACACAACAAACAAGGAAACGTCGCTGCAGAGGATCAAAGACATTGGTGAAAAGCATCCTGATGAACCAGAGCTTACTTTAATCCTGCAAAAGCAAAAACAACAATAACTAAAAAATAATACATTTTGTTTTATCGCCGAGTTAGCTTAGCTTTGTTCTTTTGGTTACTTTGAAGAAATTAATTTTGGGTCATGAATTTAACTGTATTGCTGATGCTGATGTGGTTTTACTTTAAGCCCCGAATTAACCTATATAGGCCCTTTTTTAGATATTTTAGTTAAACTGTGTAAAACATTACAATAATCATGAACAAATATATTGATGCTACACATCAAATTAAACAAGAGAACCTGGGCTACAATAATTAGTCAGCCATTTCAACACAACTCAAACACCAACTAAAATAATTATTCAAATAAAATAGTTAGAATTTTGTCATGAGTCAGCCCACTCTGCATGTTTCCGGAACTAGCAGCCCGTAGCTTGGTGCTATCAGAAGAAACCAAATGGCAAAAAGCAAGACAGTTCCACACAGATTCCAAATCTATTCACCAAATCCCTCTGCTGCAAAGCATCACTGAGATATGAACCAAAGAACACAGCAACATAAATCGCTGAGTCAGCAAATTTTGAAAACATTTTGAGAAAATAGCAAATAAAAGAAAAAATGCATTTCCCTCAGTAAATCCCCACTAATACAAGTTTATTGAACACCATCAGTCATATACAAGTGAAATATAAGGTTTGCTACATGAAAAAATTCAAATGTCACAGATGCGAGAAAATATGCGCAAATGTGCCCAAATGAAAATTTAGGAAACCGCGCCTTTAAAAAAATGTTTTTTTTACATTTTTAATTTAAATTTGTATTGCTTTAACTATGTTTTAATCGGTTTTATTTGTTTTGACTATATGTGTGGCACTCTGAGATTCCTTTGAAGGAAGAGTGCGATAAAAATGAAATGCATTATTATTATTAATTGAAGCCATCCACAAGCTCATTGACTGAGATGCAAGAGAGGCCTGGTGTGGAGCAGAACTTCTGAATAAAAAGTTCACTGGTGTTTTCAGTGGTGTAACGCTTTGTCACAACCTTGGTAACCTAGGTAAGGAGAAGGATTTTAAATATGATTCTCGATCTTACAGGAAGCCAGTGGAGAGCAGCTAGTACAGGAGCAGAGGTGTCAAAAGGTATTGTAATAGTGCAAAATAGGCGGCGGCGGCGACTCCGACACAAACACTTAAAGCTGTGGTTCTCAAACTTTTTCTGCAAATAACATAATTGTGTGACTCATCTGTGCTTTTATAAGTAACAGAATAAAGACAATTGCAATCACTTACAAGTAAATCAGATTGCCCCATCAGACAATGTTTTGTGTAAGTTCTATCTGTGCAAAAAATAACTCATATTTAGTTACTACTAAATAGCTCATTGTGGAAAACAATAAGCTTTTCATTTTTTTTGCCGAACAAAACAGAATGAGTGCAGATATGTGAGCCATCAGGTTGTATCAGTATTAGTGGAGCAGTGAGCTGCTTTCCTCGACACATATGTTATAAACGGGGTTGTAGATTTGATACGGCCTCTCTCAATTCATGCTCAATATTGAGCTTAGATCTGTTTTTTTATTTTGAAAAACGCAACAGCAGGAAAAGACGAGCTCAGAGACTTCTGGCAAAACGCCAAAAAAAATCGCGTAGCGTTACTAGCGTAGAGTCGCGCATGCGCAATCGTATCCTGCTAACGGCGTACTGTAACCATTTACCCAAAAGTACAGGCATTTCTCCATGTATTTATTAATGACTTAGTTTTATATCCGTGTACTTTGTACTTTTGTAACATGTGAAGCCAGCAGCTCATTGTTGGTAGAAGACACGAGCACTTTGGCTCGTTTCACCTGGAGCAGGAGAGCTGCTCCGGGTTCAGAGAGCTGCTCCGGGTTCAGAGAGCTGCTCCGGGTTCAGAGAGCTGCTCTGGGTTCAGAGAGCTGCTCCGGGTTCAGAGAGCTGCTCCGGGTTCAGAGAGCTGCTCTGGGTTCAGAGAGCTGCTCTGGGTTCAGAGAGCTGCTCCGGGTTCAGAGAGCTGCTCTGGGTTCAGAGAGCTGCTCTGGGTTCAGAGAGCTGCTCCGGGTTCAGAGAGCTGTGCCGGTGCTCCTCACATGAGAGCTGCTGTTGCCATCTTCACCCTGGGAACGCTTTTCACGCGACATATTGTTCGACGCTCTCTGTCCGCTGGTGTGTGTGTGTGTGTGTGTGTGTGTGCTCAGCGCTCACCTGTGTGCGCGCGCACGTATCTGTGGGCAACGGGGAGGAGAGTTTTTTTGTGTGTGTGTTTTTAAACGATGACAAGCCGGAGTGAAAACAAACCAAAATGAAATAGTAACGAGGCTATTTTTAAAATGTAGGGAGTAGAAAGTACAGATATTTGCGCGAAAATGTAAGGAGTAGAAGTAAAAAGTCGTCTGAAAAATAAATACTCCAGTAAAGTATAGATACCCAACATTTCTACTTAAGTAAAGTAACGAAGTATTTGTACTTCGTTACTTGACACCTCTGTACAGGAGTAATGTGATCTCTCTTCCGCGTCCTCGTTAGTACACGAGCTGCAGCATTCTGAATCAGTTGGAGAGATCCAAGGGATTTACCGGAGCAGCCTGATAATACGGAGTTACAGTAATCCAGTCTTGAGGGAACAAATGTGTGAATCAATGTTTCTGCATTGCGTTGAGACAGGATGTGCCGGATCTTTGAGATGTTCCGTAGGTGAAAAAAGGCGGTCCTTGAGATCTGTTTCACGTGGGAGCCAAAGGACAGGTCCTGGTCAAAAATAACTCAGAGATCCCTTACGGTGGTGGTGGATGCCAGAGCGATGCCATCCAGAGAAACCACATCATCAGATAATTGATTTCTGAGGTGTTCTGGGCCGAGTAGAATAACTTCAGTCTTGTCCGAGTTCAGCAGCAAGAAGTTGCAGGTCATCCAGGTTTTGATGTCTTTAAGACACGCTTGAAGTGTAGCGACCTGGTGGATTTCATCTGGCTTGATCCACAGATATAGTTGAGTATCATCGGCATAACAATGATAGTTTATGGAGTGTTTTCTGATAATATTGCCTAAAGGAAGCATATATAAGGTGAATAAAATTGGTCCAAGCACAGAACCTTGTGGAACTCCATGACGAACGTTGGTCATTGAGGCCTCATCGTTTACAAATACAAACTGAGATCATCTGATAAATACGACTTAAACCAGCTTAGTGCTGTACCTTTAATACCAATCGACTGGTCTAGTCTCTGTAATAAGATGTCATGGTCAATGGTGTCAAACGCTGCACTAAGGTCTAACAAGACCAGAACAGAGACAAGTCCTTTATCAGCACTAAGGTCTAACAAGACCAGAACAGAGACAAGTCCTTTATCAGCACTAAGGTCTAACAAGAACAGAGACAAGTCCTTTATCAGCACTAAGGTCTAACAAGACAAGAACAGAGACAAGTCCTTTATCAGCACTAAGGTCTAACAAGACCAGAACAGAGACAAGTCCTTTATCAACACTAAGGTCTAACAAGACCAGTACAGAGACAAGTCCTTTATCAGCACTAAGGTCTAACAAGACCAGAGACAAGTCCTTTATCAACACTAAGGTCTAACAAGACCAGTACAGAGACAAGTCCCCTATCTGATGCAACTAGAAGGTCATTAGTAATTGCCACCAGTGCTGTCTCTGTGCTATGATGCTTTCTAAATCCTGACTGAAACTCCTCAAATAAACTATTGTTATGTAAAAACTCACACAACTGGTTTGCGACTACCTTCTCCAGTATCTTAGAGAGGAAGGGAAGGTTAGAGATAGGTCTGTAGTTAGCCAACACCTCTGGATCCAGAGTGGGCTTCTTAAGAAGAGGTTTAATTACAGCTACTTTAAAAGACTGTGGTACATGACTAGTTAGTAAAGACCCGTTGATAATATCTAGTAGAGAGGCACTAACTAAAGGTAAAACTTCCTTAAACAGCTTAGTCGGAACAGGGTCCAGGAGACAGGTAGAAGATTTAGAAGTAGAAACCATTGAAGACAGTTGGTCGAGGTTGATGGTAAAAAATCCATCCAGACACACAGCAGGGCCCACAGCCTCCTCCATGGCCATCCCACCTGAGGATGGACCGGCAGTAGTCGAGGGCAGGAGATCACCCATCCTGCCTCTAATAGCCAGAATCTTACCATTGAAGAAGTTCATGAAGTCATTACTACTGAGGTCTATAGGAATACACGCATCCACCGAGCTATGACTCTCAGCCAGCCTGGCCACAGTGCTAAAGAGAAACCTAGGGTTGCTCTTGTTTTTCTCTATTAGTGATGAGTAGTAGGCTCCTCTGGCATTACGGAGGGCCTTCTTATTTGTTCTCAGACTATCCCGCCAAACCAACCGGGACTCCTCTAGATTGTTGGAACGCCATATGCCCTCAAGCTTCCTGATGCTTGCTTCAAAATGCGAGTCTGAGGGTTGTTCCATGAAGTTGTTTAATGATCCTCTTTTTTAGAGGGGCTATCGAGTCCAGAGTCACTCTCAATATTAAAATCACCTACAATAATAACATTATCAGTCTTAAGGACCAGATTTACATTCTGAGTACGTACCTGGTGCCCGGTACACCACAACAGACAGAATCGGCTGAACTGTTTTCCAGGTTGATGTGAAAGACTAAGAACAAGGCTTTCAAATGAGTTGCAGTTCAATCCAGGTTTAGGACCCATTAACAGACCCGAGTCAAAGATGGCAGCTACTCCACCTCCTTGGCCGGTGCCTCGAGGAATGTGAGTATTATTATGAGTAGATTAATTTAGGCAGACATATTCCTCATGTCTCAGCCAGGTTTCAGTAAGACAAAATGAATCATTGTGATTGTCTGATATTAATTAATTTACTAATACAGCTTTAGAAGACAAGGATCTAATATTTAGGAGTCCACATTTAATTATCCTATTGTGTTGCAATAGTGGTGTTAACTTTTATGAGGTTATTTTCTATAACTCCTCTTTTGGTTACTTTTAATTTAATTAATTTAAGTGGCCGTGGGACAGACACAGTCTCTATAGAGTCAAAGGTGGGCAGCCGCCCTAAAGAAAATGCAGGGAATGCAGAGAAGGGTGTAAGACTACAACTCTGCTTCTGCTTCCTGGTCTGCACATGAAGCATAGACTTCTATACAACCAGAGGAGTCGCCCCCTGGTGGTCAGGAGAGAGAATGCAGCTTTAACACATGAAGCATAGACTTCTATACAACCAGAGGAGTCGCCCCCTGGTGGTCAGGAGAGAGAATGCAGCTTTAACACATGAATAAAGTACTATATTCACCACAGCACTGTCACAATACATTTTTATTGGAACTGAGAAGAATTGCAGGTGGATGTGAAGAACTTCATATCACTTCTTTAGTCCGACATATCACACGTGTGCATGTGTGTGTGTGTGTGTGTCGTTCTACAGCTCATCGTCAATAACCTGTACATCTCCGTGCACTTTAATCTCCGTGGTTTCCCAGTCGAAGACCTTTGCAATCAACGTTCTCTTCCCAGAGAACAAGTCCTGGAGGCTGTTCGGCCAGAGGACGATGTCCCACATGTGGATGCGGTTGATCTCCCCGACGAAGCTCTGCTTGGCGTCAAAGTCCCCCACGAAATTATCCGGATCCTGTCCGATGATGACTTTGCCGCCGGCGCGCACCGTGTGGTTCTTGCCGTAGATCTTCGTCAGGCTCTTCTTGCCGTCGATGTAGAAGGTGGTCGCGCCGGTGATGGATTCCCAGGTGAGGCACACGTGGGACTCCATGGCGCTGATCTGGGGCAGGTCGAACAAGACGCCGGCTCCACTCATGTAGAGACCCAACCTGCGCACACCAGAGGGGTCAATGTCTTCAGCGTGTGTTAATGTATCAATATTGTATCAACTCTGAGGGAGAGGAAGAGGAAGTCGTATGATACTAAACACGTCATCATCACCTTCCGTCCAGCTCGCGCCACACGTTCAGCTCGTCGAAGCCCGGCGTCCGGTAGGCGAACAGGATGACCTCGCGCTCGCCCTTGAGCTCCGTGGCCACGCGGAAGCACAGAGTGAACGCCTTCAGGTTCAGGGGCTTCTGGGGGATCATCTCCACGTAACTGGTGCTGGTTTCCTTGGGGAACACCAGGGACCTGCGGGCCACGATCCCTGAGGGGCCGGGAGAGAGTTCACTTTACAACCTTTGATCTACTTCGAACTTTGTGAGTTTGATGACCTCGCGAGTGCTTAGTCAATTGTATATTCTTACTCTTCAGGCATCATTTTTACATCGAAATATTGTGCTTGTGGTACACAAGCGTCGTGGAATCCAACCAACTTATACTTTTTTGTCAGCAAGCCTGAAAGCGACATGAAGTCCAGCCAACTGCTCCATTGGACTCCATGTTAAATCTGACCACAATCTTCTCTCATGAAGCAAACAGGAGCACTTTCTGAACTGTCCTGAAGCTCTAATATCTACACCCCACAAACAAGGACACCTAAACCTTCACAAAAGTCTGATCTCTCTCATGATTCATATAGTTTTTTTTAATCAAATTCAGTAGTTTGACAGGTTTATTTCCTTAAATCCACAGTCCAGTCTGCCTCTAATCAGTCTGCTTGCTCTCAGCCTCGATCACCATGACAACGAGAACACACAGGTGCGTCATATGAGCCAATCATTTTAACACACACACACACACACACAAACACACACACACACTTCATATGAGCCAATCAGTTTAACACACAAACCAACTGTAGTATTTTTTTAGCTTAGTTTGTCACATTTGGACGTGCACATCTATGTAAAATAAGTTGTTTGTGTGTACATTACAATGCATGAAATATGATAATTAATAAGGGATTTGTAATTGTATGCATATGAAGGTCACTTTTATTACTGTAGAATGATTGATGTGTGAATGAATGTTAGACAAATACTGCATGCTGCATGACATATTGACTACCGCCTTAAGGAGTTGTAGTTCTCTTGTTCGCCTGAGGGGGCGGAGCCGAATATTTACTTTTGAGACAATGGACACAACCCTTTTTGGGGAAGAAGAAGACGACGACAACGAAGAATAGTTCCGCCCCTGAAACGGCAGTTCCAAAAACATGGTTATATCCAAAGGTAGATAAGCATTAACTAATAGGAAGGACTCTAAGTCCCGCGAATGAGTTGAAAACTAACCGGTACTGTTCGGACCGGTGTCCGAAGTGCGCCGTGGATTTAAAGGGCCCGTGCGGGAGCATTAGCTGTCTATCATTTTTTATTAAATATACTTTTACTATAACTTTTTTGGATCCCTGACCTCATTTCCCACCACCTCTCAGGATCTGAACATACACAGGTTTCACACCAACTGAAGTCTTTTGGAGGAGAGGCAGAGTAATAAACAAAGCTAGCATAAAGCTAGCTTAGTGATCGTGATCTCCTGCGCTCGGCTACTGCCGGTCCATCCTCAGGTGGGATGGCCATGGAGGAGGCTGTGGGCCTTTGGTAGCGCTTGTAGTTAGGGCTGACTCCGTCAGGAGAGGGAGAGTCAGACAACTCCCCTCGCGACTCACCCCGTGATTCCGTCAGAGAGATTATTATATTTTGGGCTATACAAAATGAACAGGACAAAATGGCTGACTGTGTTTCCATGTGCGCATGTGTGAATTAGGGTAGCGTGCAGCTGCACTGACGCTCACCGTCACATTTTTAAATCCACAAAAAGAACAAGCATATCAGCGCGTTCGGCTGCTTCTTTCCTCTCTGTTGAATGTACTATTTTGGTGATTTGACCATGTTTTTGCCCCGGAAGTCGGGGTTTAAGAAGGTTTTGTAGACAATCCACTCCCAGTCTTAAGATCTCGTCTGCCCAATCACCATGGTAACCAGTGACCTGTGTCTATGAAGCAATAGCTGCATAGTCCATCACAAAAACAGAAATGACTCCTCAATAACCTCAATAACACATCTTACTACTGGTAATGTTGGCATATGTATATATACATATATAATGTACATCAAGAACCTCAACAACACATCTCACTACGGTATTATAGATATTGCCACACCATCGAATTTCTTGCGAAATTTTCTAGTTGTTTTCTGTCGTTCAGTTCATGATAAAATAACCAATCTATATAAGTATTCACAGATATGCACATAAAGGCACGGAGGCTTACCGGCCACCAGCGTGGAGAGGAGGAGGAGGACGGTGGAAAGTCTCATGTTGTCAACAAACCTGCAGAAAAGGAAAATGTCTTAGTGAAACGCAGAGTTATTAGTTAAAAACAACAAGGTTTTGAAATAACAATAAAGCACAACGAGGCCGTCTACATACTGTGCAGCTGCGGAGGCTTCTGCTGCAGGCGTCCTGCACTCGGAGGGCTTTTGTACGCGGGTCCCTGAACTCGTCGTTGCGTAACGCGTTGACCTGAAGTGAGACCGCGAAGAGCGCTTTGGGTTCACGGCTGTGTTCCGAGTCCACGCCGCGAACAAGCAGACAAAGTCCAGGACACGTGGGTTCTGCAGACAACTTCATGTTCAACGTGTTGCTTTTCTTGGACCCTGCTTTAAAAAAAATATGTAACCCTTTCACGAGAGGCCAAATCACGACGAGACCATCACGTATATTGTCTTATGCAGGTAAACCAGTAGCGATGCAACAGATTATTAAAGTCACGGATCGGATCGGCACTAAAGAAAAAAAAGGATCAAATATAACTTTTAGAGATCCCTGATCACGTCTTATTGATGATCATTGATGATCCATTTTGGGGTTTTGTTTGATTATAGCAGCTGGTCTGAGGTCTGTAAACCATCAACACTGCTAAACGTTTTTTTTTAAACTTTCTTACAGTAATTTATTGTGTATTCTTTTCGTCATAAAAACACACAATTCAAATGAGGTAATAAAAGATGATTTATTTTAATGGATTTAAACGTCTCGTCGTTCAGAGCTGTTAGGAAGTTATAATTAAGTTATATTAATATGTGCAATATATATAATCATAATTCATCTCTAATATCTATTTTATATTCATGAGAAAACATATGGATTTATAGTGTATCACCAACACTACATTTTACTAGATTAAAAAAAAACATATCTACTGTTGTAGCTGGTTGAGTCAGATTTGTGTTCTGCCAACGACCTCATATTTACTTAGCTAAGCCGCGTTGCACAACTATTGACCAGGAGATGTGCAAAGGTTCACAGACTATGTGCAACGGACAGAGAAAATATAAATCTGTGAATATAGATTTTATGTTGAAATTGGTCCTGATGCTTTTATTTTAAGTTTTACTTTGAAGAAATTACTTTTGGGTCATGACTTTAACTTTATTGCTGATGCTGATGTGGTTTTATTAACTTTACTTTTGTTTTGTTCATTCACATGAGACCAGCAGCATTTTGCATCTCAGAGGTACATGAAGTACTGTTACTGTACTACATCTGAGAGGTACATGAAGTACTGTTACTGTACTACATCTGAGAGGTACATACAGTACTGTTACTGTACTACATCTGAGAGGTACATGAAGTACTGTTACTGTACTACATCTGAGAGGTACATACAGTACTGTTACTGTACTACATCTGAGAGGTACATGAAGTACTGTTACTGTACTACATCTGAGAGGTACATACAGTACTGTTACTGTACTACATCTGAGAGGTACATACAGTACTGTTACTGTACTACATCTGAGAGGTACATGAAGTACTGTTACTGTACTACATCTCAGAGGTACATGAAGTACTGTTACTGTACTACATGTCAGAGGTGTTGTACTTTTACTACATTTGTCCGACAGCTTTACTTCCTCTTCAGGTAAAACTTTGTGTCTTCAGACGTGTTGATGTTCAATGTCTGAGAAACTGAAGGATGAAGTTTTCTTTATATGTTGATGAAGTTCTTCTACTTCTTAAATTAGAGAAACTCTTTTAAAAACCTCTCAGCTGGTCGTCACATCCGTTAGTTCTCCTCTTGTCTTCTAGAATGTGACGCTTTCATGCAGATTAAACTAAAAGGAGATAAAGGAGTTAAAAACATGCAACATTAATGCAGCCGGAATATTAATCCAGAAACATCAGAGATAAAAATAAAAACGTTGAACTTTCTTTAGCTCAGCCAGTTTTTCTCATAAATTGCAAATGGTTTGCATCCCCACACTAAACACAGAATATCTCCTCAACCACTAGGACTATTTGAATAAATTCAAAAGATATAATATACAGAACACAGTTGTGAGACCAGTTAAGAGGTTCATATAGCAGTATATGTGTTACTGGTTTATTGGTTGATGATAGAACACAGGAAAAAATATAAAAAAATGTAAATATATATTTTTTGAAAAGCACAATATGTTAACAGTCTCTCTGCAAAGTTTGACTTAGATTAAGTGAAGTAAAAACATGTTTAGCTATTAAGTACATTTTGAAGATAATACTTCCCCACTTTTATTGAAGTGAGCCATTGCATGCAGTACTTGTACTTCAGTGTGGTATTAGTACTTTAACTGAGGAATCTGAATACTTCTTCAGAGGAATAAATAGAGATATTCACTTAAATATGTGTCTTTAAATTAAAAGGTGAACCCTCCCCTTCCTGTCTCCTCCAACATTACGTCACAAACGCTGCAGAAGAAGGTTTTCAGTTCTCAGTTTAACTTTATTGACAAAACATCCAGGACGACAGCAGCGGCTTGACCAGAAGGGGGCGCTGGCTTCACCGTCAGCAGTAAAAGTTCACTTTACTCGAGGAATCGGTACCGTCGAGTGAACACACTGACCTCAGATCAGCTGAACACACTGACCTCAGATCAGCTGAACACACTGACCTCAGATCAGCTGAACACTGACCTCAGATCAGCTGAACACACTGACCTCAGATCAGCTGAACACACTGACCTCAGATCAGCTGAACACACTGACCTCAGATCAGCTGAACACTGACCTCAAAACAGCTGAACACACTGACCTCAGATCAGCTGAACACTGACCTCAAAACAGCTGAACACACTGACCTCAGATCAGCTGAACACTGACCTCAAAACAGCTGAACACACTGACCTCGAAACAGCTGAACACACTGACCTCAGATCAGCTGAACACACTGACCTCAGATCAGCTGAACACTGACCTCAGATCAGCTGAACACAACAAACAAGGAAACGTCGCTGCAGAGGATCAAAGACATTGGTGAAAAGCATCCTGATGAACCAGAGCTTACTTTAATCCTGCAAAAGCAAAAACAACAATAACTAAAAAATAATACATTTTGTTTTATCGCCGAGTTAGCTTAGCTTAGCATAAACACTGGAAACGGGGGGAAACGTTAGCCGTGGCTCAGTCCAAAGTTTAAAAACAAACTATTTTGTCGCCATCATGAGACTTTATTGATGAGGTTGGAACAAGAATATTGATAACGGAAAAACAAGCTGCAGTTTTCTCTTAAATCATTAATATCATATCTGGTACTTATTTTATACTGGATTGACAAAATGAGACATTTGAAGACTAATTTCTCAAAGTTTTAACCTGTAACAGACAAACCTCACGACACATTAAACTGAACTTCTCGTTTTAGTTATAAAACAGTTAAAATATTCCACAACATTAGTTTAAACCCCAAAAAAAAGAATAACTTTAATCCAAACCTTGTTTTCTGTTTTCAAATCAAACATCTTAACATTTTTCAAGTTAATTAACCGACTGTGTAAACTTCTCGCCCTGTAACTAAATACTGTGAATGATTGTCAACGGCTTGATTATTCAAAAAAAGACAAAAAAAACTAAAGTTCACATCTTCAGCCTTAAGGAAAAAAGCTGTAAAAGTTGAGAACAATGTCTAAAGAGCAGTTTCATCTTTTTAAAAAGGAGTAAAATCACTTTATTTAACTCAAGAGTTTAGTTTTAGACCCACTTAAAAGGTTTAAATGTTATATATTGTTGAGTCGTGTACTTATATTATCCCAAGATTAAATTAGTGTAACTTTTTATCCAGTTTTCAGTCACATTTTAGGTGTTTTTATTGAAACCTGATGAAGGATTTTAGACGTCTGGATCTTCAGAGAAACAAGCTGGTAGACAACAACTCCCATGATGCATTGCTGCTTCACAACAGACTCCTCCTGTTGAGCGAGAATGAGCCAGCTAGTGTTTTTTAACCCAATAAATCCCTGAGCTCCGAATAGATGTTCAGTTTTTTAAATGCATTATTTCAAGATGACTAAATGACGACAACATCTCAACTCGTACTCAATGTTCCGTCCTTTTCGTCGCTTTGAGATCGTAACACTTCTTCCTGATCCGATGTGAGGTCCCGGGACAGGATGCCATGTGTACAGATTGTAAAGCCCTCCGAGGCAAACTTGTATTTGTGATGTTGGGCTATATAAAATAAACTGAATTGAACATTAAGAAGTAAACGGACGCGTTGTTGAGATAACGGCAGGCTTAAGCTTGAGGATCACTGCTTTTAAGCTCAGAGCTCGTTTTCAGATTGAACCCCGACTCCTTGATCCGCAGCAGCGTTTCTCAAGCTTCTGATTGGCTCAGACGAGTCACATGTCTCGTCTGTTAAACTAACTAAAGCAGGAAGCGGTGGGAAAGTGAGATGATCTTTACAGCGACTTTGTGCCGTTTAAAGAGATAGTTCTGGTGTTTTAGAAGAACTTCTCCATAGTCGGTGTATTACTACAGGAGATGCATCGACCACCAGACTGCAGCCACTAAAGCAGTGATTTAACCTCTCAGGACACGGAGCTGCTGGTCTGCTGCTGCCTCCGTCTGGTAGTGTGTCTGTGTTGTGGGACTTAAAAACACAAAAGTCACACAACACGGACAAAACACAGACGGAGGCAGCAGCAGACCAGCTAAATCACTGCTTTAGTGAGTGGAGTCTGGTGACCTTGAAGAGAGCTCAGATAACAGCTTCTGTATAACACAGACACGTACTGTCCCTTTAAATCCCTTCACACGCCAACTGAACCGGTTTGCTTTTTATAGGCGAACTGTCCCTTTAAAACGTTAAAGTTTAGAAAGCAGAGCAGAAACATGAGGAGCGACCTTTGACCTTCACAGTGACGGGTTGAACGAATAAAAACAAACAAGAGCAGCAGATTGAGTCCGTCTCTGTCTTCCTGCTCCAAACTAAGAGAAACGGTGAAAGAAACACGTCGCTTCGTTTCCAGAGACTCGTCACATTTCTTAAGTTCATGGATTTAAAAAGTGCTGCGATGTTTCAGGAACGATTATTTATCTTTTGTCGTAAAAAAACCCCAAGAGAAATACGACGTTTACATTAGAAAGTCATCCTACCATGTATTAGGGCCATTATAAGTAAACAACATCATTAAATAAATAATAACCTATGGAGTCATGGACGGTGGAAATATTCAGATTAAAGTCGCAAATTTACAAAAATAAAAAACGAGAAAAGGTTTGTGTTTAAAAAATAAAAAAACATCCAAAATAGTTACTTATGTCCATAAAATAAAACAGACAACAGAAGGAAAAAAACATATTTGTGCTCAACTTTCCAGCAAATCTGTAACTTTATAACCTCAAAGAATATCCACGTTTTATTTTCCTTGTAAATTAACGATTTTTAATCTGAAATATTAACCTTCTTCTCCCATTTTTTTGTTATTTATCTTCTTTTCAAAATGTTTTTACTAAGCTTAAAATGGCCGTAACACTAGAAAGGCAGTGTTCAAACACAGACCAGTGAAGCTGCTGGTGAACCGATCTGGACGTTAACATTCTGGGAGGAAAAGACGGATTCTGTCCAGACAAAGAACAACAGAAGAGAAAAACTCCAGCGGATGAAAATGAGGAGAGGCTCCATCAGAAGACCAGGACCTTCCAGCCCGAGTGGGCGAAGGAGCAGCCGAAGAAGAGGCAGTCCACCGCCTGGTCCACCAGCCAGTCGAACACCACCTCCCGGCTGCCGGAGCCGATGGTGACCCTCAGCTTGAAGTGGCCGCCGTCGCTCGGACCGCCGCCGCCGGGGAACAGGTTCACCAGCTCCATGTCAAAGGTCACGGCCGAGCCCAGCGTCACGGCCGGCAGCTGGTTGGTCATCTCTTTACCGTTCACGAACACGGCTCCTGGAGGGACACGAGTACTCTGATCAATACTACTCTTATTGATACTCTGATCAATACTACTCTTATTGATACTCTGATCAATACTACTCTTATTGATACTCTGATCAATACTACTCTTATTGATACTCTGATCAATACTACTCTTATTGATACTCTGATCAATACTACTCTTATTGATACTCTGATCAATACTACCGTAAACTTCGGGTTACAAGCCGCTTCTACCTCCGGTGGGTGTCCCCGCTGTAGCAAGCTAGCAGCAGCTCTAGCCAGTAGCCAGTAGCTAGCCAGTAGTAGCAGCAGCGGGGAGCTAGCTGCTACTACTGGCCGCGTCCCCTCTGCCTGCGTCGGATGTCGAACCGGGGTTGGTCCCGCTACCTTTGGTGGTTAGCGCCTGCTAGCGCTAGCAGGAGCGCTAGCAGTGGGGAGCTAACGGGGACACTGACCGAAGGTAGTTGCGGCTTGTAACCCAACTTTTACGGTACTCTTATTGATACTCTGATCAATACTACTCTCAGTGATACTACTCTTCACAATACAATCGACTTTGTTAAGTTATCTGTACTTTTACTACAACTTCACAAAGTTACGCAATGTGTGTGTGAGAAAACAAGCAGAACGTAGCAGATTCGGTTCTGCAGACTTGTTGCCGGCGTACCGTTGGTGGAGATGCAGACGGCCTGATCCCTCTGCAGAGACTCCGCCCCTCTCCTGCTGTCCACACACACACCGAGACTGTCCCTCCGGTCCAGCTGACCGACTGCCGACATCCTGCGCACACACACACACACACACACACACACACACACACACAGTGAGACGGGCCCTCGTCTAGCATCTCTAAACGTGTCGCAGCGCGTCGTGGTCGTACTTGAAGGTGAGCGTCTGGCCACAGAAGTACGTGGGAGCGTTGGAGTAGAGGACGCCGCAGTGCGAGTGGGAGGAGTCACTGCGCAGAGCGATGTTCCTCCTGCTGCTCAGGATGTAGCCCTCAGAGCCCGGACTCCACTCTGCAACACACACACGCACACGCACACACACACACACACACACACACACACACGCACACACACACACACACACACACACACACACACACACACACACACACACACACACACACTTATTGACTTGAAAATACGACTATCATGCACAAACACGTTTAAAAGTAAAAAGACATACTTCTAGTCTTGTATTCCTGTTTATTCTAATTGTTTGTTAGTAGAAGATGCAACAATACCGCTAAATAAAAAGTATGCATGAATTCTTCGGCTTTCAAATCGTTCACTTTCTTCTCACTTTCTAAAGGAGATCGCCCAATATTTAATTGATTTTCACATACATTTCAATGAAAAAACTGATTATTGAGAAGTATTACAAACTATATACATACATATACACACCATGTATATACCACTTCCATTGGCACTTAATAAATACAAAATATTAAACACAAATGCTGCAAAAAAATGAGATAGAATGAAGTGATATGAATATATATTTCATTTTACTAAACAGGACAGAAATAACAGCCAGACTGTATGTATGTATGTATGTATATACATAAATAATACTTAAATAAAATAATGCTCAAACAGCGTATTTAAGAATGTGGCATTGTTTTCTTCCATAAAGAGCATCTGACGTAAACATTTTGTTGGGTGCAGCCCCTCCGGGTCTCACCCACCGTGGGGCGCCAGCGTGGTGTACCCGGTCTGCGGGACGCTCCAGGGGCTCCACTCGGTGCGCCCCTCCCCGCGCGCGCAGACCCTGAACAGGTAGTCGGTGTGCGGGTCCAGGTGCAGGACCAGGAACTCGCAGTCCCGACCGATGTAGGCGTCCTCGAACTGGCTCTTCCCGCCGCCGGAGCGCCGGTGCTGCATCCGGTAGTCCGCCGCTGCAAAGTCCTCGTCCACCTGACGCAACAACAACAACAACAACGACAACAACAACAACAACGACAACGATGAGGAGGTCTGCAGCGTGAGCAGAGAGGAGTGCGTTCACGCCGTGCTGACCTTGCACCAGCGGACCAGGATGCTGCCCGGCCGCTCCTGCAGCTCCTCTATCTGGACCGGCGGTCGGGAGGAGACGGAGCCGAGGCGCGACACCCGGTCCCTCAGGAGGCCCAGCAGGGAGTCGTCCAGCTGGGCGGAGACGCACGGCACGTCCACCAGCGCCGGCACCTCCGGCAGGCTGGAGACAAGAAACACCACCAGAAGCAGAATCTGAATACTCTGAGTCTAGTAGAAACGCAGAGAAGGTCCGGAGCGATCGGTACTTTAGACGCTGGAGAGATAATCACTTTAATTGTTGCGCTCAGAATGTATTTTAAGGATTTTCAAAACGTCCTGTGTTGTTTCCATAGAATGAATGAATATATACTTTATTAATCCCCAAGGGGAAATTTAGTGTCGCGTAGCAGCCATTTACACAAAAAATAAGATAAGATAAGATATAAAAACTGTGAGGGTAAAGTGTGACACACCTGTCCAGCTGGATGTGCATGGCCTTCTTGGTGAAGCTGCCCAGCTTGTCCTCCTTCTCCCCGAGGCCGCACCGCAGAGCCGCTTCGCCTGCAGGGTTCATGCACATTGTGACCAATGCATTTCATGACTTCACATGACTTTTCACAAAAAAATTTCATGACCTTAACCCATATTTCCATGACTTTTCCATGACTTTAAACCAAATGTCCATGACAAGCATTTAGTGAAATCTGGGTGTAAACAGTAAAAAGTGAGTAAATGTAGTATTTAAACTAACAAGGAGAACACAAAGCATACAGTAAACCTTAAATGACTCAAATGAATGAGACAATAGTTTGACTAAAAGAATAAACATTTATATAGGTGCCTGTATGTATGCCTGCTTATATTCTGGGTCTTTCTTTTAAAAGCATATTCATTATTTCAAACTCAGCGTAAATGAACGTCATGAACACATGAATATAACACATTAACATGACTTTTACTAAACTTTTGGGATTTTATTTTTTTCAAGGACTTTTCCAGGCTTGAAAATAAACATTTTAAAACTCCATGACTGTTCAAGGTTTTCCATGAGCGTATGAACTCTGCCCTGGAGACACGGAGGCCATGTTTTAACACCCAACACTGATAAAGATGAATGAGACGTAGCATCATCCGTGTAAAGGTAAAGCCGTCACCGTCTCTCAGCAGCTCGTCCGCCTGGCCCACTCCGTGCTCGATGAGGCTCTGGCAGTCGTCCAGCGGCTTGACGCTGTCCGCCTCGATGGCGTCCACCTCGGCCAGCAGGGCGGCGCAGCGCTCTGACAGCAGACGGCTCGCCGCCGCCTGCAGCTCCGAGAAGTGGCGCCGCAGGGCCTCGCGGGCCTGAGTGGAGCTTCCCCGCACCTGCAGAGGAGAGGAGGTTCATTCTGCAATTCCAAAACCGTCACCACCGGTAACACCAACGTCTTTAGGGCACTACGTTATAGCATCTGTTAAAGACTGTAATGAACGTGTCAAAACAGCTTAAATTTACAGAATAATGTGATGTTTTTGTATTTTATTGTCGTCCAAATCTCATCACAGCTGATCAATGTAGCTTTAACACATGAAGCATAGACTTCTATACAACCAGAGGGGTCGCCCCCTGGTGGTCAGGAGAGAGAATGCAGCTTTAACACATGAAGCATAGACTTCTATACAACCAGAGGGGTCGCCCCCTGGTGGTCAGGAGAGAGAATGCAGCTTTAACACATGAAGCATAGACTTCTATACAACCAGAGGGGTCGCCCCCTGGTGGTCAGGAGAGAGAATGCAGCTTTAACACATGAAGCATAGACTTCTATACAACCAGAGGAGTCGCCCCCTGGTGGTCAGGAGAGAGAATGCAGCTTTAACACATGAAGCATAGACTTCTATACAACCAGAGGGGTCGCCCCCTGGTGGTCAAGAGAGAGAATGCAGCTTTAACACATGAAGCATAGACTTCACTACTTATATCACACACAGAATAATCTCTCTGACGAATAACTTGTCAGGAAGCTTGCGGATTGCCATCGGCGGTAGAGGTCATGTTTCAGTTCCTCTTTGCAGAACACACACACACACACACACACACACACACACGAGGGAGTGATAGAAAGATAGCAGGAAACGGAAGGCTGATTGACCACTGCTGCACTGATAAACAAGGGACAGTACAATAATGGAAACACACACACACACACACACACACACACTGAACTTTGTGTGTGTACGTGTGTGGACTGTTCCACACACACATAAGGCATCACTTCCTGGCGACTGTCAGCGCGACACAGACAGACAATTATCAATATTTTGGGTTTGGTTGGGAGAAAAACACAGTGGAACAAAAAATATGAGCAAACGTCATTAAACACGGGAGATGACAATGTTTAGTGTGTGTGTGTGTGCATTAGTTACTTTACTTAATAGACAGTTTATCTCTACACAAAATCAATAACTAGTCAATGTAATCGGAGGAGTTACTGTGAAAATGATGCCGTATGAAATAATATTAATACAGGTAATTAATATATATATATATATATATATATATATATATATATATATATATATTTAGGATTTCATCATTAGAGCTTAATTCATATAATGTATGGTTGTATTAAAGCAAAATTACATGATAAAAGAAGTTACATTAGTTCATTCTTGAGAAGCAGGAAGAGTTAAAAGTGCAGCAAAATCTAATAGTTGAGGATATTCAACATTTGTTTCCCTATAATTAATTTAGTATTTGACTTTACAGGCTCCTCCTATGAATCGCCACCTTAACGTGGTGGAGGAGTTTGAGTGGCTCAGTGATCCTGGGAGCTATGTTGTCCGGGGCGTCAGCCCCTGGTAGGGTCTCCCAAGGCAAACAGGTCTCGGGGGAGAGCCCAGACTAAGAGCGGTTCAAAAAACCCTGATGAATAGCAGCCCACGGTCTGAAGTTACCTCGCCCGGACAAGGGAAACAGGGGCACCCTCCCGGAGCCAGACCCAGGAGGGGGGGCTCGTCGGCGAGCGTCTGGTGGCCGGGCTTTCGCCCATGGGGCCCGGTCGGGCTCAGCCCGAAGAAACAACATGGAGCAGCAGTCACCCCGTGGACCCACCACCCGCGGGGAGAATTATCGGGGTCGGGTGCTATGCAGACCGGGCGGCGGGCCAGGCAGGAGACCTGGGCGAGCCGATCGCCGGCAGCATAGACTAGCTCTAGGGATGTGGAACGTCACCTCGCTAGCGGGGAAAGAGCCGGAGCTGGTGCAGGAGGTGGAGCGGTACCAGCTAGATATAGTTGGGCTCGCCTCCACGCACAGCATGGGCTCTGGAACCAAGCTCCTGAAGAAGGGTTGGACTTTGTCCTTTTCTGGAGTTGCCCAGGGTGAGAGGCGCCGGGCGGGAGTGGGGATACTCACGAGCCCCCGGCTGAGCGCCGCTATGTTGGAGTTTTCCCCGGAGAACGAGAGGGTCGCCTCCCTGCGCCTACGGGTTGCGGGGAGTAAAGCTCTGACTGTTGTTTGTGCTTATGCACCTAACAGCAGTTCGGAGTATCCGGCCTTCTTGGAGTCGGTGGGAGGGGTCCTGGAAAGGGCGCCGCCTGCCGACTCCATAGTTCTCCTGGGATCCGGTTCGGGAGTCTCGGGATCGCCTCTCTGCTGTTCGCGGATGATGTGGTCCTGTTTGCCTCCTCGGACTGTGACCTCCAGCATTCACTGGGGCGTTTTGCAGCCGAGTGTGAAGCGGCAGGGATGAGAGTTAGCGCCTCCAAATCTGACGCCATGGTGCTCTGCCGGAAACCGGTGGATTGCTCCCTCCAGGTGGGGACAAACTGCCTGCCCCAAGCGAAGGAGTTCAAGTATCTCGGGGTCTTGTTAACGAGTGAGGGTAAGGTGGAGCGGGAGATCGACAGACGGATCGGTGCGGCTGCAGCTGTAAAACAGGCGCTGTACCGGTCCGTCCTGGTGAAGAGGAGCTGAGCCGGAAGGCGAAGCTCTCCATTTACTGGTCGGTCTATGTTCCAACCCTCACCTATGGTCACGAACTCTGGGTCGTGACCGAAAGAACGAGATCTCGAATACAAGCGGCCGAAATGAGCTTCCTCCGCAGGGTGGCCGGGCTCACCCTTAGAGATAGGGTAAGGAGCTCGGACATCAGGAGGGAGCTTGGAGTCGAGTCGCTGCTCCTTCGTGTCGAAAGGAGTCAGCTGAGGTGGTTCGGGCATCTAGTCAGGATGCCTCCTGGACGCCTCCCATTAGAGGTTTTCTAGGCACGTCCAACTGGTAGGAGACCCCGGGGAAGACCCAGGACACGCTGGAGGGATTATATCTCCCGGCTGGCCTTGGAACGCCTCGGGATCCCCCAGAATGAGCTGGAAAGTGTTGTGGGTGAGAGGGAGGCCTGGGTCGGCCTGCTGAACCTGCTGCCACCGCGACCCGACCCCGGATAAGCGGCTGATAATGGATGGATGGATGGATGGACTTTACAGGGTTCATTTCAAGATAATAAAGTAGTTATGAGATTACTGGCTCTTACTAGCGCTCCTCCCGTTGGTTTACACACTGATTGGTTGTTTACAAAGTCACATGATCAGAGACGAGATAAAACCCAGAGCCATGCTAGCTGTTCCCGCCTGTTTCCATTTCATTCCAATGTACTTTTTACTACATCTTGAAGTAATCCTTTGAATGCAGGGCTTTTACTTGTTGTGGAGTATTTTAAGTGAGGCATTAGTACTTTTGCTGCAGTAAAGGCTCTGAATACTTCTTCCACCACTGACCGTCACAGTGGAAACACAAAGGGATCCATAAGCAGCCAGGTGATGGCGCTGTCCAGCTCCCTTTCAGCCTATTTTAAACGTGTGTACTTGATGTGTGTATTACCTGTTTGCGGGCCTGGTTGAGCCCATTCAGACGCTGCTGGAGTTCACTGCGGTAGTTCTGGGCCGCCTCGATGCTTTCTTTAGCCTCCTGCAGCAACGCGTCCACCTCCGCAGACATCTTCCCGCCTCCTGAGACACCAGAAGAGAAAGAGTGTTCACAAAAAGACCTGAAGACGTTACAACCTGAAGACGTTACAACCTGAAGACGCTACATCCTGAAGACGCAACAACCTGAAGACGCAACAACCTGAAGACGCTACAACCTGAAGACGCTACAACCTGAAGACGCTACAACCTGAAGACGTTACAACCTGAAGACGCTACAACCTGAAGACGTTACAACCTGAAGACGTTACAACCTGAAGACTTACAACCTGAAGACTTACAACCTGAATTACAACCTGAAGATGTTACAACCTGAAGACGCTACAACTTGAAGACACTACAACCTGAAGACTTACAACCTGAATTACAACCTGAAGACGCTACAACCTGAAATAGAACCTGAAGATACTACAACCTGAAGACACTACAACCTGAATTACAACCTGAAGACGCTACAACCTGAAGACGCTACAACCTGAAGACGCTACAACCTGAAGACGCTACAACCTGAAGACGCTACAACCTGAAGACGCTACAACCTGAAGACGCTACAACCTGAAGATGCTACAACCTGAAGATGCTACAACCTGAAGACGTTACAACCTGAAGACGCTACAACCCGAAGACTTTACAACCTGAAGACGCTACAACCTGAAGACGCTACAACCTGAAGACACTACAACCTGAAGACACTACAACCTGAAGACACTACAACCTGAAGACACTACAACCTGAAGACACTACAACCTGAAGACACTACAACCTGAAGATGTTACAACCTGAATTACAACCTGAAGACACTACAACCTGAAGATGTTACAACCTGAATTACAACCTGAAGACTTACAACCCGAAGACGTTACAACCTGAATTACAACCTGAAGACACTACAACCTGAAGACACTACAACCTGAAGATGTTACAACCTGAAGATGTTACAACCTGAAGACACTACAACCTGAAGACACTACAACCTGAAGACGCTACAACCTGAAGACGCTACAACCTGAAGACGCTACAACCTGAAGACACTACAACCTGAAGACACTACAACCTGAAGATGTTACAACCTGAATTACAACCTGAAGACACTACAACCTGAAGATGTTACAACCTGAATTACAACCTGAAGACTTACAACCCGAAGACGTTACAACCTGAATTACAACCTGAAGACACTACAACCTGAAGACACTACAACCTGAAGATGTTACAACCTGAAGACACTACAACCTGAAGACACTACAACCTGAAGACGTTACAACCTGAAGACGTTACAACCTGAAGACACTACAACCTGAAGACACTACAACCTGAAGACACTACAACCTGAAGACACTACAACCTCAAGACGTTACAACCTGAAGATGTTACAACCTGAAGACACTACAACCTGAAGACACTACAACCTGAAGACACTACAACCTGAAGACACTACAAAACGTTACAACCTGAAACGTTACAACCTGAAGACACTACAAGACGTTACAACCTGAAGACGCTACAACCTGAAGACGCTACAACCTGAAGACGTTACAACCCGAAGACACTAAAACCTGAAGACACTACAAAACATTACAACCTGAAGACATTACAACCTGAAGATGTTACAACCTGAAGATGTTACAACCTGAAGACACTACAACCTGAAGACACTACAACCTGAAGACACTACAACCTGAAGACGTTACAACCTGAAGACGTTACAACCTGAAGACGTTACAACCTGAAGACGTTACAACCTAAAGATGTTACAACCTGAAGACACTAAAACCTGAAGACACTACAAAACGTTACAACCTGAAGACATTACAACCTGAAGATGTTACAACCTGAAGACGTTACAACCTGAAGACGTTACAACCTGAAGACACTACAACCTGAAGACACTACAAGATGTTACAACCTGAAGATGTTACAACCTGAAGACACTACAACCTGAAGACACTACAAGACGTTATAACCTGAAGACGCTACAACCTGAAGACGCTACAACCTGAAGACGCTACAACCTGAAGACGCTACAACCTGAAGACGTTACAACCTAAAGACGTTACAACCTGAAGACGTTACAACCTGAAGACGCTACAACCTCAAGACGCTACAACCTCAAGACGCTACAACCTGAAAACGCTACAACCTGAAAACGCTACAATCTGAAGACGCTACAACCTGAAGACACTACAACCTGAAGACACTACAACCTGAAGATGTTACAACCTGAATTACAACCTGAAGACACTACAACCTGAAGATGTTACAACCTGAATTACAACCTGAAGACTTACAACCCGAAGACGTTACAACCTGAATTACAACCTGAAGACACTACAACCTGAAGACACTACAACCTGAAGATGTTACAACCTGAAGACACTACAACCTGAAGACACTACAACCTGAAGACACTACAACCTGAAGACACTACAACCTGAAGACGTTACAACCTGAAGACGTTACAACCTGAAGACACTACAACCTGAAGACACTACAACCTGAAGACACTACAACCTGAAGACACTACAACCTGAAGACACTACAACCTGAAGACACTACAACCTGAAGACACTACAACCTGAAGACGTTACAACCTGAAGACGTTACAACCTGAAGACACTACAACCTGAAGACACTACAACCTCAAGACGTTACAACCTCAAGACGTTACAACCTGAAGATGTTACAACCTGAAGACACTACAACCTGAAGACACTACAACCTGAAGACACTACAAAACGTTACAACCTGAAACGTTACAACCTGAAGACGCTACAACCTGAAGACACTACAAGACGTTACAACCTGAAGACGCTACAACCTGAAGACGCTACAACCTGAAGACGTTACAACCTGAAGACACTAAAACCTGAAGACACTACAAAACGTTACAACCTGAAGACATTACAACCTGAAGATGTTACAACCTGAAGATGTTACAACCTGAAGACACTACAACCTGAAGACACTACAACCTGAAGACACTACAACCTGAAGACGTTACAACCTGAAGACGTTACAACCTGAAGACGTTAAAACCTGAAGATGTTACAACCTGAAGACACTACAAAACGTTACAACCTGAAGACATTACAACCTGAAGATGTTACAACCTGAAGACGTTACAACCTGAAAACGCTACAATCTGAAGACGCTACAACCTGAATTACAACCTGAAGACGCTACATCCTGAAGACGCTACAACCTGAAGACGCTACAACCTGAAGACGCTACAACCTGAAGACGCTACAACCTGAAGACGCTACAACCTGAAGACGCTACAACCTGAAGACGCTACATCCTGAAGACGCTACATCCTGAAGACGTTACAACCTGAATTACAACCTGAAGACGCTACAACCTGAATTACAACCTGAAGACGTTACAACCTGAAGACACTACAACCTGAAGACACTACAACCTGAAGACGTTACAACCTGAAGACGTTACAACCTGAAGACGTTACAACCTAAAGATGTTACAACCTAAAGATGTTACAACCTGAAGACACTACAACCTGAAGACACTACAACCTGAAGACACTACAACCTGAAGACACTACAACCTGAAGACACTACAACCTGAAGACGTTACAAGACATTACAACCTGAAGATGTTACAACCTGAAGACACTACAACCGGAAGACGCTACAACCTGAAGGCGCTACAACCTGAAGACGTTACAAGACGTTACAATCTGAAGATGTTACAACCTGAAGACACTACAACCTGAAGACGCTACAACCTGAAGACGCTACAACCTGAAGACGCTACAACCTGAAGACGTTACAACCTGAAGACGCTACAACCTGAAGACGCTACAACCAATGTTCGCATGAGGCTGCAACATAACAGAACGTGGATAAAGTGAAGGAATACTTTCTGTATGTGGAGTTAAATACTCAATAACCCGCATCTTTCACCACGAAAACTACAAAGATACAACTCTGCATGCAGAGCAGAAGATGTGTGGCAACAAGAAAACCACTTCCTGCTACTTTAGAGCACTTATTATGCAGTCGTGAGCCCAGAATGAAAACACTCAGCAAGGCCCAGCAGCAGCTATGCTTCATGTGTTAAAGCTGCATTCTCTCTCCTGACCACCAGGGGGCGACTCCTCTGGTTGTATAGAAGTCTATATAAACTACTCTACTTCTCTTGATTTATTCCCTCAGTAAACATTGTAAACATGAGTTTGTGTCTTAATCTCTAGTTTCAAGTCTTCTTCAATACAGCATGATGTTCATTTAGTAAATTATAGTCATTTGGAGTCAAACAGACCATAAAGCAGGGGACGCTTTAGGGGCGGGGCTACAAGGTGATTGACAGGTCGTCTCTGTCACTCCTTGTGTGACTCGCAAAATAATCTTCAGACTTAAAGTCTTCAAATGATGGCGGTTTTAAACTTTCGTTTTTTTTCTTCGTCTTCCTCGGAGCGGAGTAGTGATGCAACGAGCTGCGGTCGGCCGGCTTCCTGTACGGCATCTCAAAGAGGAAGTGAGGCCTCGCGCTTCGGCCACATGCATGTGAGCATCTTCCTTCAAACCGCCATGACCGGAGCATCTCAATGTCAAACCATCAAGTCAAGTACACATTTTATTTCAGCTGCAAGATAAGAGACATAACCTGTGAGTCATGTTCAAAGAACATGTTGGGCTCCAGAATCTGACGTAGGACTGCAGATTATTATTATTTCCTAAAAGCCCAAGATTCTGTATTCAACATTTTAGCTTTTCTCTTCACAATAAAATAAAAACAAAGAATACAACTAGAAGGAATTCATTTTTGATCGTTAAACGATAAATTGTCGACAGTCAAAAATATAAAAATCAAGTAATTGTTTCATCAAAAAAGAGATTGGTTTCTTCTGCGTTTGTCAGAACGCTAGTTTAAAGTTAGCTTAGCTTAGCACAAAGACTAGAAGCGGAGGGAAACTGCTAGCTTTGTTAACGAGCCGGTCGAGTTCAGACGGAGCCTAAACTTCAACAACTTTGAGAATTGATTAAATCATAAAAGTCAAGTAAAGAAATGACCAAAAGCTCGCTGGTCTCAGCTTCTTACATAAAAGTGAATTTCTTCAACAATTCACCAATTATGGAAATGTTTTGCATATTACTTTAGCTCTAATGTACACTAAACGTAAGAGGATTGTCTTTATTTTAAGTTAAATTGTCCCAGTAAACTGATCTTCTGTGCTCCAGAATTAACACCCACATGAATGCAAATTGTAGGACGACAGAAATTATGCAGAATTATTCAAGCGTGAAGATATTGCTCCTCTTTCTGCTGACAAACTGCACAAAGCAGCAGCTGTTAACTTTCAATTTTATTTTTATATGATCTAAAAGTCATATGGCCTCCAAAATCTCAAAACTCCCACGTCCATAAATGTGTAAATATATCTTACATATATGATGACGTGGCTGTAGAAACAAACATATATTGATGTTGTTTTTGTGCAAATGTGCAGGCCGAGCTTTCTCCTGAGTATTTAGGTCAACCTGCATGGGGTGACGTCACTGACAGACGGGGTTAGAACCTATGGAGTGACAGAGTCTTCCTCTGGAGAGGCTGACAAGCATCGTCACATACATGTTGTGTTGCGTTTACTCTGCTCTTCTCCAGCTGGATGTGACGTCACGAGCTGTTGTGTTAAGCCACCAGACAAACACACACTCTTTGTTTTGATGGGTTTCTGCCATGTGACCCACATTTTAATTTCACACGTTTCATATTTCAATAAGCTGCATGCACCTCCTTTAGCATGCTGCACTAACAGAGCTGTGGAGGGTCTCACGTGCAAACCCACGCTATTAGCATTAACATTATTAATATGAATATTATTATGATTATTACCACAGGCGAGGAGACAACAGGACGTGTCTCAACTCGCTCAACACAACTTCCGTATTGTTGTAGTTATTTCCATCTCGTTGAAACCTCAACGCCCACCACATTCTTTAGATGCTTCACAAGTTCCACAATGTAAAATGCTTAAATGCATAATTCTCGCAGCAATGTCACGAGGCGGCACGTCGGCGCGTTTGATCTGATGAGATCAAAGCGGACTGAACTCCTGCAGAAATCTGCTGTGTTTAAGTTGTCGCTGCTGTCAGAGAACCCGCGGGCGGCTCTCCACAGAGTTAACCGCTTCTTGTGCACTTATAAAGAGATACAAGCAGTTCGGCGTGGACGCCGTGTCATAAGCAACTTATTTATCTATTAAAACACAAACTTCAACAGCCGCCTCGCGTCTTCTGGGGCAGAAGATGAGGCGAAGCGGCAGAAACAGAAAGTCATGCTCGGCTCACGAGGCGGACAGAGCCGCTGTTGGACAAGAGGAGGAAACTGTGTTCAGACAGAGAGGAGACTTCTTCACGGATATTCTCCTGTTCCTTCTCACAGAAACGTGAGAAGACAGAAGTTGAGGTGGAGCTCGTGCGCTGTTAAAAAGACACGCAGGCTCGAGCCCCGAGAGGAAGCAGCGCCTCTGCGGTCTGAATAAAGAAGCGGTTCTCAGGTGGGTCCTCTCCGTCGCACGTACCTGTTTCACAGCTTTCTGGTGGCCATTTAATCCCGAAAGTCGTGAATCAGCTCGCAGCCGCCGAAGTTTTGCTCAAGTCCCCAAAAAATGACACTTCCGAGGCGTTCGGGCCAGCAGCCAATCATAGACGAGACAGATTTGATCGACAGGGAAACCGGCCAATCGGATTGAGATTCGCTTTGATCCCGCCCCCTTCCCATCACCCAACCGCCTTATGATAAAGTGGTGCTCAAATTAGTCATTGTACTGTTAGTATTTATATTTAATTTCACATTGTATGTATTATGTTAAAAGTAATATGTCATATGTGTCACTATTACATACATTCGTAAATATGCATTTAACTGTTTCTATATCTTGTCCTTTTCATTTGCTGTAAAGCTAAATAATTGTATTATGCACAACTGGATGTTTATGCATCTTATATGATATAACACTTACATTGTAAATGGAGGATCTTTTAATAGAACACATCTTAACGTATGTTATGACTACATCCTAATATCTGTTTATTCTAATTGCATTACCTTCATTTGTACAGATGTTTAGATCCTTAAATACATTAATGGGGTGAAAACTATTCAGCAGTCAAAGTAGTAGTATAACTAAACTGTAATAAATCATGTGCTACATATTCAAATAACCTCGAAGAACACGGAGCAACACATAACAGTACCAGAGGTTACACAGTGACAGTAACAGGTACATTCCTCCTCAGGTACAGGTGAGGTCATTGGCTCTATGTGGTGACGTCGCCATCTATCGGTGGTAATGTGTTCACTGGAATAGGGGTCCCATGTTGGATGGATCAGTGAGAACCTTTATAAACATGTATAAACCTTTATAAGCATTTATAAACATCCTTGAGTAGTTGTTCCACATGTAATTCAGTGTATTGCAGTTGTTTTGCTGTTAACCCTTTAAACCTTTACGTGGGCTGGAGGAGGTTTGAGAGCCAGAGCAGGATGTGGAGCAGTTTAATTTCCCTTTCCATTACTTTACATGTAACTAACTAAGAGTATAAGAAAGTAAGAGGGTGATATTAAAGGTAAACCAAATGTTTTAATGAGGAAACTCACTTACAGAACCAGCGTGGCTGGGAACACAAGAACAAAGGGAGGAAGGCAGTATATATATATACAGCTTCTCATTAGGGTGGAGTAATTGTGGGCGTGGCTTTCTCCAGGGCAGGAGCGCTTATTCTCACCCCCACCCTGCCTCAGGTGTGATCACGTGACCTCTTGATGGAGCTTTCTGACGATAATCCTGCAGGTTTATTACAAGCGTCCTTATAATAACTTTATAGTATGGAGAGAGAGAGAGAGAGAGAGAGAGAGAGAGAGAGAGAGAGAGAGAGAGAGAGAGAGAGAGAGAGAGAGAGAGAGAGAGCATATACCCATTGCGGGGTTTTGGACACCACAGATCTCACAGTGCGTGGGTTGTGTGGCTGAACGCGATGACGTCACACGGGCGCGGGACAATCCACCAGATTAGCGCGTGACCCGCAGGAGCAGACGGGATGATCTAGATTCCATATTTGTGTTTCCCTGAGACATCTTCGTGTTTCCCTGCGCGCGGGAGGATCGGGTGCATTTTACGCACAACCCTCAGGACGCAGAGGAGGCCTCTCCAAACATGCCCACGGCGGTGCCACGGCAGGCCTTTACGCAGGAGCCGAGAGGAGCGTTTGAGAAACTTTGTTTGGAGGAGTCTGCGATGTGTCTTTAGCCACCTGAGACCCGGTGATGTGTAACACTCCCGCTGCCGTTGAAGCCGTCTAATCCCTCCTGATTACCGCGCAGATGGGTCATTCTAACCGCGATGCTTCTGCGTCTTGATCGCCCAATCGACGCCGTTTGAGGGGCCGTGCAGCATCACTTGTAGCATGAGGAGAGCCGTCCTGAAGGAAGCCGCCAAGCGGTTCCCCTGGCTCGCCAACGTCACTTTGTACGGGTGCTTATTCGCCGGCGGCGACCTGGTCCACCAGCTCATCGCGCAGGAGGAGCGCATGGACTGGAAACACACTCGCGACGTGGCCATCGTGGCCATCAGTTTCCATGGAAACTTCAACTACTTCTGGCTGCGGGCCCTGGAGAGGCGGTTCCCCGGGAAATCCGCCGGGATGGTCCTCCGCAAACTGCTGCTGGACCAAAGCTTCGCGTCGCCTCTGGCCACCAGTGTCTTCTACACAGGTAAACTGCTCTAACCATGAATGCAAAGACACGTTAGACTTCGGTTCAGAGTGGAGACCCACTGGTTCGGTTGAGATGAATATCACGTGATGCCCAACACATCCACATCTAAACTCTTTGTTTCAATGTCACCAAAGCACGAACACAGACTCCAGTGTGACTTATCAGTTGCACATCTGTAACATACAGTCAGTAGTGAGGTGATGCGCTTCTTGTTAAAGTGGATTCTCAGTAACACACCATGTGGGTCAAGGTGAGGAGACATAACACACGTTGTAGTCGTGCGTAATGGCGCACGGCGCCCTGAGCGCTGCGTAACGTCTCCTGGTGTCCTGCAGGAGTGAGCTTCCTGGAGGGAAAGGAGGACATCCTGGAAGACTGGCGGGAGAAGTTCTTCAACACCTGGCAGGTGAGTGAGGCCTCGGCAGCACCGAGCAGTAGGAGTGAGTCGCCTTGCCCTTCCACCGCCTCACTGTGCGACCTCTCCGCCAGATTAACCCAGATCGTGCCGCGTGCTGCGGCTGCGCAGTGGGCACGAGGCCCGGGAGCAGGTCGGGTAATTCCACTGCCAGCGGATGAAAAAAGAAAAAAGAGTCAGCGAGTTTCTGCTGACGTCACTGTGTAAAACGCGTCATGATCAAATGTTAATTCATAACCTCTTAAATCTTATTTTAAGTGTAAAAAGTGTCGGATCAGTGATTCTTGTGTCACTCATCTTAAACAATTAAGTTTCATTTCTCAGTGATGGAAATACATTATTTACTGAATGGGCCAAATATCACTGACCATGAAACATAAATACATGTTTATGCTTTGTTATAAACAACCATAAACATAACAGAGACAAATAAAAACCAACAGTAAGTGATATTACAACATAAGTATTTAGTATACATTACAGAACACGTTGTTCCATAAATGTCATATAATATAAATTTCATTTCACTGTGTCTCCACTCATCATATCCTGTTTCTCTTTCAGACTGGACTCATGTACTGGCCGTTCATGCAGGTAAACACGGCACTGATTGGTGCACATTCATGTCTGACTTTGTTTTATTGATTTGAGAACAGGAAGACGTTTGTTAGGAAACCTTAAAGATCTTTAGGGCGACCTGTCCGAGCTAAAAGGAGAGACGCTGACGCAGCAGGACAGAAGGAAAGTCCAAGAAAAGGTCCTGCAGTGGACGGTCCAGATAAAAACAAAGAAACGTTGCATTCAGAGGGATTAAAGTAAAAATATATACACGTATACGAGCGCATGCATTCGTTATTAGCAGACGGCAACCTCCGGTTCTCAATAGTGAAGCCGATGCTGAAGGTTCTTAAAACTTGCATTCTCTCTGCTGAGACCAGCCGGGTTAAAACAGAGACTATACGTTTCCCATCCAAATTCCCTAGTTGTATGGGAACGTAACTTATAGTTGCATCAGCAGCGTCAACGGTGTTTGTGTAATTCCAGTCACGGCCAGAGGGGGAGACAAAAGGTACAAACTCCAGCTTTAACGTTTGTTCTGTTCCACTGAAGGATCAATGGGTTTCATGTGTTTCTGTGTTGAACATGGCGTCCTGTCTCCTGCCACAGCTTCTGAACTTTGTCCTGATGCCGTTGTACCTGCGGACGGCCTTCATGGGCTGCTGCGCCTTCCTCTGGGCCACCTTCCTGTGCTTCTCGCGGCAGAGCGGCGACGGCACCGCCACCGTGGCACTGGCCTTCGTCATGGACCCTCGCAAGACCCTGGAGGAGATCCGTGAGGCCCGGCTGGATCGGAAAAAGCAAAAGACCCAGCGGGAAAACTAGAGGGAGGAGGAGGAGGAGGAGGAGGAGGAGGAGGAGGAGGAGGAGGAGGAGGAGGCGGAGGATGAGGAGGAGGAGGAGGCGGAGGATGAGGAGGAGGAGGAAGAGGAGGAGGAGGAGAAGGAGACGGCGGCGGTTTATGTCTTTCCCGGCCTTTGACAGACGGGTTTCCACTTTGGCTGATCCATGAAACTGACAAGCAGGTTACTGGTTGGAAAAAGAGAAATATTTCTCTCATACATACACACAACAGTTGACTGTAATGGCTGCTGTAATATTACTGAAAACCTTTTAATGACAATTTTCTTCCTGTGCGGAATATTATAATTATGTTTGACCTTTTTCTGTGCAAAGAAATGTGTTCTTGGATAAGTGGGAAATAATTTAGTGTAGCCAAAGCTGAAGAGTCTTGAAGCTGCATTCTCTCCTGACCACCAGGGGGCGACTCCTCTGGTTGTATAGAAGTCTATGCTTCATGTGTTAAAGCTGCATTCTCTCTCCTGACCACCAGGGGGCGACTCCTCTGGTTGTATAGAAGTCTATGCTTCATGTGTTAAAGCTGCATTCTCTCCTGACCACCAGGGGGTGACTCCTCTGGTTGTATAGAAGTCTATGCTTCATGTGTTAAAGCTGCATTCTCTCTCCTGACCACCAGGGGGCGACTCCTCTGGTTGTATAGAAGTCTATGCTTCATGTGTTAAAGCTGCATTCTCTCTCCTGACCACCAGGGGGCGACTCCTCTGGTTGTATAGAAGTCTATATAGATGACTCTACTTCTCTTGATGTATTCCCTCAGTAAACATTGTAAACAATGTAAACATGAGTTTATGTCTCAATCTCTAGTTTCAAGTCTTCTTCAATACAGCATGATGTTCATTTAGTACATTATGGTCATTTAGAGTCAAACAGACCATAAAGCAGGGGATGACAAACAAAAATGGTCACTTCCTGTTCATCGGTTGCAAAAAAGCCAAGATGGCGACGGCAAAAATCGTCAAACTCGTCCTCTTCTTACAGTCTGAGGGTGAAAGAGGAAACTCAGGTGCAACAGGTGAAAAAGAACAAGAGAATACATCAGTTAATATTAATGTATAAGAGGCTCTAAAAACAGCACCAGAATGATGGCGGTTCCCTCTGCGGGATCACGACTTTTTCTCATCAAGTTTTGGAGACATTTTGCTCTGAAGGTGCCGATGGACTGACCCTGAGCCGCCCAGGGGGTGACAGGGTGAATGGTTTCAGGGCAGCGATGGACAAGTGAAGCTCCTGAGATCAGATTCAGCGGCTCAATGTTTCTGCTTCACGTTGTTGTGCCTTCTCTCTCTCTCTCTCTCTCTCTCTCTCTCTCTCTCTCTCTCTCTCTCTCTCTCTCTCTCTCTCCCTCTCTCTCTCTCTCTCTCTCTTTCTCTCTCTCTCTCTCTCTCTCTCTCCATCTCTCTCTCTGGCTGACTGGTGATGTCATTAGCTGTAATCAATACAATGCAATATGTACATACTGTATATATTATATATACTTATTTATGTTGTGTGTGTACCATTTTTAAATGGAGTTTATTGTATCTGATGTTTAAGACAGGAGGCGAGAGCCTTGAATCATGAATATTAACAGTTTTCATGTTCTATATTTTCTTAAATATCGACGAATCCCATGAAAAGAAAATATATATCTATACAAAATAATATATATTATATATTTCATTCACTGAGCTCAAATAAATATGTATATATGTTTTTGTTTTTGTTAAAGATCTCAAAATATAGTTTCATTTAAAAAATGGGAAAAAATAAGTCCTTCAACAGCTGTGTGTGTGTGTGTGTGTGTGTGTGTGTGTGTGTGTGTGTGTGTGTGTGTGTGTGTGTGTGTGTGTGTGTGTGTGTGTGTGTGTGTGTTTTAATTAATGTGTTCTAACGGAGCTTTAAATCAGGCTGTGATACTGATACAGATAAAACCTGTTACGATTTGTCCACAGCGTGTTTCCTCACTAGGAAGCTTCTCAGTGTTTCCTCACTAGGAAGCTTCTCCGTGTTTCCTCACTAGGAAGCTTCTCATTGTTTCCTCACTAGGAAGCTTCTCAGTGTTTCCTCACTAGGAAGCTTCTCATTGTTTCCTCACTAGGAAGCTTCTCAGTGTTTCCTCACTAGGAAGCTTCTCCGTGTTTCCTCACTAGGAAGCTTCTCATTGTTTCCTCACTAGGAAGCTTCTCAGTGTTTCCTCACTAGGAAGCTTCTCATTGTTTCCTCACTAGGAAGCTTCTCAGTGTTTCCTCACTAGGAAGCTTCTCAGTGTTTCCTCACTAGGAAGCTTCTTGTTTGACCGTTGTCTCTCTTAGATCCTGTTTTTAATGACGCTGGACGACTTTTATTATTGTTCATCTGACTGACAGCTGAACACACAGCACATTTATTACCTATATTTTACTTATCGTGGATTCACCACGTTTATTTAGAGGTTTGGACACTTAGAGAAGTTTTGTGTTAAATTAGACATTCTGTTTTTTTTCCTTGTATTTGAAACAAAAATTCAAAATATTGTTCAGAACTTTGTGTGAATATGATGTCGTTTTGATTGTTTTAACCTCGACTACTTTGTTGCTTTCCTTTGATACTTTTTAGAAATACGACACTTCTTCCGTCTCTTTAATGTCACTAAACTCTCCTCTGGCCTGTGACGCCATGACGTCATGAGATGTGATGACGTCGTGGTGAGATCTCACAATGACATCATCAGATATCATGATGTCATCAGATCTCATGACGTCATGAGATCTGATGACGTCATGATATCTGATGATGTCATGGTGAGATCTGATGCCGTCATGGTGAGATCTGATGATGTCATGATGTCTGATGATGTCATGGTGAGATCTGATGATGTCATGGTGAGATCTGATGACGTCATGGTGAGATCTGATGATGTCATGATATCTGATGATGTCATGGTGAGATCTGATGACGTCATGGTGAGATCTGATGATGTCATGGTGAAATCTGATGATGTCATGGTGAGATCTGATGATGTCATGGTGAGATCTGATGACGTCATGGTGAGATCTGATGATGTCATGGTGAGATCTGATGACGTCATGGTGAGATCTGATGACGTCATGGTGAGATCTGATGATGTCATGGTGAGATCTGATGACGTCATGGTGAGATCTGATGATGTCATGGTGAGATCTGATGACGTCATGGTGAGATCTGATGACGTCATGAGATCTGATGATGTCATGGTGAGATCTGATGACGTCATGGTGAGATCTGATGACGTCATGGTGAGATCTCATGATGTCATGGTGAGATCTGATGACGTCATGAGATCTGATGACGTCATGGTGAGATCTGATGACGTCGTGTCACAGTTAAGCCGCTGACGATGACCTTGGCGAAGGTGACCAATCGGCTCCTGCAGCAGATTAAGACGCAGTGACCTTTGTTTAAAAGCTCCAAATATTCTGTTTGTTTGTCCTCATTCTGTGAAAAGACAATAAGATGCAAGGCTCATGAACATATGTGCATACTCTGATGAACATGACACAGAACAAAGCCTCCATCTTACATTCCTTCGTGGTGTTTGTGCAAAATAAAAGTCCTTCATGTTTAAAAGTAGCTGTTTCCTCGTCTCACATCCCAAATGCGCTGTATGAATAAATGTCAAAGAAGGCTCTTAAAAACTGGAATAATATCAACATATTTTAATCAGAAAAGTTCTCCATTTGGATTAAAACCTAATTCTGAATACCCAAACAGAATGTATGTGTGTGTGTGTGTGTGTGTGTGTGTGTGTGTGTGTGTGTGTGTGTGTGTGTGTGTGTGTGTGTAACAGCTTCATGCTCCAGTGATGGTGCGTGTGGATTAACCAGGATCAGATATGCTAGTTAATCCCTCTGAAAAGGACACGGTTGACCCAGCGTGACCTCTGACCCCGCCGACAGGAAGTGAAGATTCCCCCAATCAGAGTCCAGGATGCAGTCAGGTGCTCAGACACACGGCATCCTCCACTGGCCCTCAGGACCAATGTGTATATATATGCATCACAGCAGGAAGGAAAGGACCTAAAGCACACGCTTGACCATATTCAGGTCAAATAACGGAGAAAAATAATTAATAAAGAATATAATGAAAGAGAAATAAACAGCTGCAGATGAGTTAATGTTCTATAAATCACTTGTTAATCACTTTATCTGAATAAAATGATGTTTTGTTGGAGCTTTTGTTGTGTTGCATTCAGGCGCTGCAGGAAAGAGGAAGCTGTTTAAATGCAACTGTAAATATATGACTAGTAGATTTACAACGTACATGTTCATGAAGTATTTCATATACATTCTATAATATTTATATTACATCTCCATATCAATACAGACATTTAGGATCATTGCTTATTATTTTTATATATTAATAATCGCATTATATGAACACCACTGACATAGACCTGCTGACTTGACTGCTGCTATTAAACACCACTTTTGCCTCGTAATTATTTATCATAGTTTTCACTTTAATTGATCTTGCATAGCTTCTATTTTTATTTCTATTATATGTTAGTTTTCCATATCATACACTATTTATTTTTACTACATCTATGTATGTATGTCTGTGTGCTGCTGCTGTCATTAATATACCTCTGGGGATCATCAAAAACTCATCTTATCGAATAAGAAAAACAATATTTACGTACTGTCCCTAAACACAGCACAAGCTCCACGAATTCAAATATGATTATCTTTATAATGTATGGATATATATTTACATATATCATACATATATATTTATATATATATAACAAATCATATATATGCATATTTATACATTTGTATATTCATGTATATGTATATACATGAATATACAAATGTATAAATATAAATATATATATTTATATTTATACGTGTGTGTGTCAGTTTTCCGACAGCACTGGAAGGCATCACCGGCCTCCGGTAATTCATCACGACGTCTAGACTGAGAAGATTACGTAGACGCCCCTCAGTCACAGATGTCCCTCCTCTGATTGGACGCTGATCCTGATCCCGCCTGCTAACCTGTGACTGACAGGCCCCTCGACCAATAGCAGCAGGCGAACGGGCCCGTCGCCTGACTCCTGATTGGTTGACTCTGTCCGGACAATATGAACGGCATCTCGTATTGTTCGACGTCTTCTCGAGACTGAAGCGACTTTGCGGTTTTCCAACTCGGAGAAAGTGGTTTAATAGTTAAATGTTGAAGCGTTTCTCCATTTAAATAACACGTCGCTGTCGAACGTAAGTTACAGTTATGTTTGTCTCAGCGGAACTTATTTAAATGTGCAAGCTAAGAACAGTTCTTCTAACTTTCCCATCCTGTGTTGTTTAAACTTAATTATTAATAGTGTGAGTGTATTGTGTTTATGAAGCAGCTGTTCGTGCAGACAGAGGCATAAACAGCCGTTATCTCCCGGTCACGGTTCCTTCTGTCTCCTTGTTTCCTTCAGTCAGCTGTGAGTCTAGTTTATTTCAACATGGTTTGAGTTATTAAAGTAGTATTAAATGCATGTAGAGGAACATGAACCACGGCTCTGGAGCCGCTAGAACCTGCAGTCCAGTTCGGCTCATGCATATTAAATACAGCTGAGGTCAGATCAGTATCAGTGTTTTAGTTTGATGGTAAACTCTGTGTTGTTTCCTCTGATAAGA